>NC_134405.1:227649864-227984417 GCF_038048845.1 Mixophyes fleayi
ATAAGGCTAGCATTCTACTCTCAGAAAGCATGACTGAATATCAAAGTAGATCCATTTAATTGGCCGTGAAAGTCAATTATTCACAGAATGTCTGCATGTAAAACACATTATTGCTATGATACTGCATTAGAATCTTGGAAACCAAACTGTGGTGTTTATGCCTAAAACCAGCTTAGTAATATTCCAGGGATCTGTGCCAGAGGACAAATGAAAGGATTTATACATAAAAAAAAATAAGCTCCTACGGGGAACAAAATTAAATTGTAATCTACGTATGAGGTAAAATAAACAAAAAGGTTACACATGTAAACAATAAAGTGCAGTTTTGAATACATAAACAAAAAAGATTGTGATAATACCAAATAAACAACAGATGGAATATGACTGTATGATAACTAGACACTGAATAAGAAAGCTTCCCGACCTCTTTGTTATCAGTAGTGGGCCATTCACACATCCATTTGGGAAAACATAATAGCACTCTAGGGACCACTACACCTCAAAACTCTTTTTTAGCTATGAAATAAGAAGGTAAAATACATTGTTCAGTGTAAACCTGACTTCCCACTGCTGCAAGGTAAAGCATTAGCACCCAGCTCCATTGCACACATCTCAGTTCCTCCCACATTTTAGGTGGTATGATATCACTGCCCCTGCCTAGTATATTAAGCCTTTAATATATATTAATATATATTAATGTCAAATAGTCAGTTTACTTGCTCTTTAAGGGTAAGCACTCTCTTAGTAAATGATAGGCAATATATGCAATATATTTTGATATAATGTTTTATAGATTTGGCCCTGGAAATGTCCCTATTATTCGGCATTGATCAATAGCAAAATACATTTTTTTTTTATGCATGCTGAATGCATCTATTCTATCCTTTAGACCAGGCCCGGCCGACCTATGGCTCTCCAGGTGTGAAACTACAACTCCCAGCATGCTCTGTAAGCTAGTAGACAGATAACAGCTGGCAGGGCATGCTGGGACTAGTTTACCACTACCGGAAGAGCCACAGGTTGGACAAACCTGCTCTACGCATTTTTTGTTCCATTCTATTCCAATGCAATAAACCAGGGGTGTCCAACCTTTTAGCTTCCCTGGGCCACATTGGAATGCGACGAGTTGGTTTGATCATCCAAAAACCATAGAAAACATAGTTAACATATATATATATATATATATATATATATATATATATATATATATATATATATATATATATGAGAAAAAAGTGAGATATATATATATACTTCTCAAAGTGCTGTCTGCCCTCAGGCTTCTCAAAGTGCTGTCTGCCCTCAGGCTTCTCAAAGTGCTGTCCCTGCCAGGCCTGCCGCCCAGTCCAGCCCTGCGGGCAAGCCTTCTGCCCAGTCCGGGCCTGCCCCCAAGTCTGCCGCCCAGTCCGGCCCTGCCCCCAAGTCTGACGCCCAGTCCGGGCCTGCCCCCAAGTCTGACGCCCAGTCCGGGCCTGCCCCCAAGTCTGCCGCCCAGTCCGGCCCTGCCCCCAAGTCTGACGCCCAGTCCGGGCCTGCCCCCAAGTCTGACGCCCAGTCCGGGCCTGCCCCCAAGTCTGACGCCCAGTCCGGGCCTGCCCCCAAGTCTGCCGCCCAGTCCGGGCCTGCCCCCAAGTCTGCCGCCCAGTCCGGGCCTGCCCCCAAGTCTGCCGCCCAGTCCGGGCCTGCCCCCAAGTCTGCCGCCCAGTCCGGGCCTGCCCCCAAGTCTGCCGCCCAGTCCGGGCCTGCCCCCAAGTCTGCCGCCCAGTCCGGGCCTGCCCCCAAGTCTGCCGCCCAGTCCGGGCCTGCCCCCAAGTCTGCCGCCCAGTCCGGGCCTGCCCCCAAGTCTGCCGCCCAGTCCGGGCCTGCCCCCAAGTCTGCCGCCCAGTCCGGGCCTGCCCCCAAGTCTGCCGCCCAGTCCGGGCCTGCCCCCAAGTCTGCCGCCCAGTCCGGGCCTGCCGCCAAGTCTGCCGCCCAGTCCGGGCCTGCCGCCAAGTCGTCTGCCAAGTCCCAGCCATCTGTTGCTGAGGGTGCAAACTCTGAGCCATTGCCTTTCTTTGAGGGGCACATTTCCCAACTTTGTGCCCTTCTGAAATTTGCTGCCTCTTATATGCCCTCCATACCAGAGCTTGTTAACAACCCTAAGGGACGGGTACTGTTCCTTATTTCATATTTTAAAGGAGAAGCTTTGGAATGGGCAAATCCATTTATTGAAACGGATCATTCCATACTATGGGACTTACAACTGTTTGTTGAGGCAGTAATCGAAAAGTTTTCTCCAAACCCTGCAGTGCCATCTTGCGGGGCCTCTACATTATCAGCAGTACCACCCATCTCACCTGGCCAAGTGATACCTTTGTGCTCCTCCCAGTTGGCGCAGATCCCAACTCCATGGAAGGCCCGTAAGAGAGGAGGACGTAAAAAGAAAGGAGGTTCTACGGTGCTTCAACTTCCATCTGGCATGGTCTCCTTTGCCTCTCCACCCATGGACGAGGACTTTTCTGCCGGGCCCCCAATTCTGGACTATGATTCTGATAAATTCAGACATTGGTGGTAATTTGGGCGTCTGGAATCCGCCCTTAAGGGAGGGGGTACTGTCACGATCCGCCTGGCAGCTTCTACCTTTTGGACTTTATTATTTATATTTGTTCTTTTTATGTGTTTGCAGCAGTACCTCTGATGTCCAGAGGTGCCGCTATTGTGCATTAAGGGTTAACTTTTCTGTTCTCCAATTATTCCATGCACCTGGGTGTTGTCTCTTTTTCCCTTTATATACCTGTTACTCCCAGAACACAGGGCTGGTTATTGTTGTCCCATCATGTGATGTCATATCCTTGTTGCAACCTGTGGATTCTTCCTCCTGCCTTGCTCCTCTGGTTCATGCCTGCTTGGAACCTGTTCATACATCCTGCTTCCCTGCATTAGCTGTTTACCTGCTGGTTTCTGAACATTCTTATTATTTCCTGCATCAGCTTGCACCTGGTATTTACTACTGCTCTCGATTACCTGCTGTTTATACTTTTCTGCAAATAAACAGAGTGTTTTCACTATATTCGTGACTCCTAGCTGTACTCCGGTTGTAACCGTGACAGCCGCAAACTGAGTACGAGACATAATGAACCTGCGAGTGATTTTTCCACTGTTCAACTGCTCTAAAGCACATTGCTAAGGCTTCCGGTTTACTTAGTGTACCACGATTGAGGTTGCAAGGGACATCAATATTTTATAGAGTGAGGAGTTCCTTGTCCAATGCTGTTGTTATAGTATTGTTGTAGTGATACACAGGCAAGTTGGAGCAAGATTAAGTATAAAGTAGAAGTAGAAGGTGGTCAGGGGCTAAAGAAGCTGAAAGCTCTATGTTTTGAGAATTATATTAATAATGTACTCTATGTCTATTAAAAAGGACTAAAACATAAAATGTAATTTACAACAGAGAGCACAAATACATTAAGGAACTTTTAGATAAGTGTTTGCCTATGATTATTTTTTTTACCTTGTAGGAATTCACAGCCTTTGAAGGATACAATTACAGTTGCTTTCACACATCCCATATTAGCCAAGGATTATATTATGCATGATCCCACAAATAAAGTACATCAAGGGCCTGATTCATTAAGGGTCCTGGACAAAACCATGTTACAATGCAAGGGGTGAAAATTAGATTTCGGTTTTGCACATAAGTTAAATACTGACTGTTTTTTCATGTAGCACACAAATATCAACTTTAAATTTCAATGTACAAATAAGCTATCAAGTATTTGTGTGCTACATGAAAAAACAGTCAGTATTTAACTTATGTGCAAAACCGAAATCTAATTTTCACCCCTTGCATTGTAACATGGTTTTGTCCAGGAGACTTAAATAAGAAACTTCTTAATTTAAGTTCCTTAATGAATCAGGCCCCAAGTACACATTTCCAAATGATTTCAGACAAAATCATATCCTATTCAGCACATGCATATGAATCAACAGGGTCAACGAGAGCTACAGATGGCTTTGGTCTTTAACAAAAATATCCCCAAAATTTGTTTTAATTTGTACAGTGAGGTGATGGGTAAGCAATCCACTATTTACTGAACTAAAAAAGGATGGGTGGCACAGCATAGTAGTAGTTGTAGTACAGGTGAGTAGTGTGGGCCATTTTTTTTTTATTATTCATCTACTGTAATTCTATCAAATCTGCAAGATAAAAGTTCTTAATCAGCATGGATCATGTGTAAAAAAACAACAAACAAACAAAAAAAAAAAAAAAAAACACTCAGCACCACAACCTCCCTTAAATACAAAGAATTGGTCTCAAAACTTAGATTAATTGTAACATCACAAGTTCAGTTAATAATTACACTTTAAGCCTGTTATGCAATTAAAACACTATATGAAAAGCAAAAATAATAAGGCAGCCACAGACAGACCAATAAAGAGAAATAATATTTGCAAGGATCGCAAGGATGCAGATCTATAGGAGTACAATGAAGAGAATAGGTCTTTGTAATTAACATAGTGTCAAAGCTAGCGTTTCTAAGGTGATTCAAGGACAGAGAAACTAAACACACCAAAGCGAGGAAGCTAGTCCATTTGAGTTGAGAAACATAAAGGACCCACAGTTACAACAGGAAGGTCACTGGATGGCTGTTGTTCCCTTGTTCCTGAGGCCACATGCTCACTCTGGTAATGTTCAGCAAGCTCAGGGGCAGTGACATACATGATCATGCATGCAGGACAGATGAACCCCTGTGGAATGACAAACTTTAAGGAATATATAAGTACCGTCCAGAAACTTTTAGGCGATATATTCAATTACTATGGAACAATGATCAGTTGGACCTCATATATCTCAATAGATTGGTTTTATAGGTTAATGCAGTGATGGGCAATCCAATATCATTCAAGGGCCAAATGTGCAGCCCTCCTGACCCCAAGAAAACGCCACACATTACCCTTAAGTTCATAACACCTTCGGCACCCCCACGTCACTCATCCCAAAATGCACAGATATGCTCCAAAATATCACCACATTCCCAACAGGTCTGTCCCTGCACAGTCCCCCGCACATCACTTACCTGCATAATAGCTGCTCGCAGAGCATAGAGGAAGTAAATGTAGTCCACAATACACTAATTCCTACTTTTTTCCGATTGGTTGTGCTTCGTGACCTTACTGCAATGTGCAGAGGAGATCACATGACGAGGAAGCCAGAATACCATTCACTCTGCTTGCAGAGCATAAGTGATATCGGGAGCAGCAGGTGAATGCTTGGTGGGCTGTCTGCTGCCCATTACTGGGTTAATGAGTGCCATAAAAGTATTTTGGAAAAGGCCTTTGGGAAAATACTACTGGAATCATTTAATTGATGTTGTGTAATGGTTAAATCTTTGGTAGGAATTAAAATCTCTAAAAACAAATAGGCAACTCCTGAGAAATAAATGGATAATTTATCAAGATCTATTATCAAAGAAAACTATTTTAAGCCAGAGTAATAAACATGAATGATCTGTCTTAGTGGTCATGAATATATTACAGTCCAAATTCTAAACAAATATTAAAAAGAACATGCATCTAAGATTTCAAAAGTGCCTTAGGCCTCCTTCTAATGATCCCACACTGCATAGTGCCCCTACAAACACCCCAGCAGTGCCACATGCCTCCTAAAATACTCCCAAACTTTACAGTGCCCTGCCAAGACTCCACAGGTCCGCTATGACGCACCCACAATACACAGTGCTGGGCCCCTGCCAAGATTCCAGCAGTGTCACAAGCTATGATGCATCCACAAGGCACAGTGCTGGGCCACTGCCAACACTCCAGCAGTGTCACAGGCTATGATGCATCCACAAGGCACAGTGCTGGGCCACTGCAAAGACTCCAGCCGTATCACAGGCTATGATGCATCCACAAGGCACAGTGCTGGGCCACTGCCAAGACTCCAGCAGTGTCACACTGCTCCCACATGATGGGACCTCATTCAGTGCAGGGGACCCCCAACCAAGGATCCCGCAGCATAAAAAGCACACCTCAGTGCAGTGGGGCCTTATCAATCTGAATACATAGACTTGTTACATGACGTAATTAGTCTTTAAAGGCAAACATAGAATAGGTGTTTCTTAACATAAATATGCAATTTGTTTGCTCTCTGTTTACCTCGCTGAATATACTATAGTTTGATTATTGTGCTATGTCCATAACCTTTTTATTAACTGTCTGAAATAAGCATTAAGGTTACTGTTCTGCTTTTGCCTGTTTCAATTTTGCAATATCATTTCTCTACACTTTTGCTGTATACCAAAATTCTGAAATGCAGATTAAAATATGCAACTTGTTAGTGTTACATTTATTTAATTTTGTAAAGAATGTGATAACAACAATAACCTAAAGGTCATTATCAGAGCCAAACATAGTGAGTATTTAGTGATCTATATTGTAGCTGTAAAGGCAAAACAAACAAAGAAAATAATCACAGTAATTTACCTCTGAAGTACTTTCATTGTTAACTGTGTTTCCAGGTGTTGCTGAAGATTCAGATTCAGAATTCTGTGAGCCTACTCTCCCCGGAGTCTGAAATACAGGAACAAATAAAATACCCATATTAATGTATGACAAATTTATCCAAATTTTGGACATATTCTGTTTATAAAATATATACAATTGGTTGGGGAAGGAAAATATACAATGTATTCACTGATAAACAATAATTATTGACAGCAAGGGACAAACTGTCCACCCCAAACTCAGGTGACAAGTGTACTAAATATATTCAGGGAAGGATCTTTGCCTACATATGCACTGCATGAAAACACACACACACACACACACACACACACACACACACACACACACACACACACACACACCTCCTTCCGCCCCTCCATTAATACCCCCAGGGGTTACCTTTTTCCCTTGACTGGTATGAACTAAATCACTATCTAAAAATAAAATTTCCTATATATAACCTGCAATAGCAATAACATTCACCACCATCCTTAAAGCCTAATTACAACTTCTTTATGTCACAAACAGTATATTATTTTAGTATATGATTACAATTCACACCACAGACCATCAAATCGCAAGAAGGAAACTAATTCTAGCCAAACAGGTTTGCAAAAAATATGTATTATTTCATCTCTATAGAACCTTGGTGAATGAAGATAATGTACGAAAAAGCTGTCCTATGGGTAGACTATGTAAATACAATGATTTTCTTCCATTGCGACAAAGCAATGGAAGAAAACAATAATACCCAATAATGATATGTGCAGGATGTTCGCATGGCTTTAAAACATTGACAAGTGACACATTTTTAACCTTGTGACAATATATAAGCTACGATGACCACTAGAACATATTTTTTAATTTCCCATTGCAGTTGCCATAAATTAATAGGAGCAAAGTTCCAATTCACTATTATAAAATTAGAGGTTTGTGAGTACATACAAATCACAAGTGAAACAAAATATGTATTTAAATATACCACGATACATTAACATTAAAGTGGTAAAATGTTTTATAAAAATTAATGTCAATAAGAACCTTTTATCCTATTTTATATCCTGACATGACGTTCCTCCTCTATTCCGCTGGTTTAAAAAAAAAATGTTACAAGCATCACACTTTCTAATCAAATAATTTAGGGCTTTTTTTAAAAGCATTTAAATGTGCTGTAGAACATAGCAACTAAAATCGGTCATATTAGTTGCATTGTTTAATATAATAAATAAAGCTAACATTTGATTGGTTACAATAATCGTGTGCACATTGCACTGTATAGCCACAAAAAGGTTTGTCTATGCTGGTGTTGCGTACAAGAATGTAATGTAAAAATATCTGTTTACAATATTTTCTGCATATACCTCCTGTTACCTAAGGGGTATATTTACTAAACTGCATGTTTGAAAAAGTGGAGATGTTGCCTATAGCAACCAATCAGATTCTAGTTATCATTTTGTAGAATGTACTAAATAAATGATAGCTAGAATCTGATTGGTTGCTCTAGGTAACATCTCCACTTTTTCAAACCCGCAGTTTAGTAAATATACCCCTATGAGAGGTTTTTAGTCACCAAGTAAACCACAAGATAGGATGCCATCCATATATGAACGCTATCGCTTTTCTAGCTATAAAAATGCCAGCATTCATAATGCTGAAACTGCTCCATGCGGACACATTAAAGAAAACGGTGAAGCTCATGTCCTGTCATGAGAAGCAGTTAAGCTGCTACATACAACATTTTCTGAGTGTAATTGCTCCCGTGTGACAGGGGATGAGCATTTCATATTTACTTCAATGTGTCAACATGGATGTGAATGAAATGAATGCCAGCGCTTTGCTAACTGGATAAACGCTAGTGTTCAAAGTGCAGGTTAGACACCACCCTTTGTGAGGATTACTGAAACATTTTATTATTATTATTTCTAGTTGTAAATGACTCTGACTTTCCAAATAATCAACGTACTGCACCCATCATTTGCAAATGTCAAATGTCAATTTCATTTTCTCATGAGTCATAATCCAAGCTGCAAACTGTGTTGAAAAAGAAGAGCTGTTTGCTATATATATATATATATATATATATAACAATCACAATATTCAAAGTTTTATGTACCCTAAGGTATAGAGTACAAACATACATTTTTATCTACAGAAATAAATACTTTGAAGTTAGGTTTAAGTAATTTTATTATTTTAATGTTCATTGAAATACACATGAATGAGTTAATCAACACACACAACTTATTTTTGTTTTGCTTTTATAAGTGGACATTTCCCCTATAAGCTACATATTCCCAATAAACCTTCTTTCAACAAGTAGAACCAACAGGCTGCTCCGTCTTATCCAATCACCTCCATTGTCAACTATCAACTCCATTGGCAACTATTGCTAAAAAAAATTGTTTTCCTTAGTATTTGCCTACACATAAGGGTAGGTTCAATTAGCCGAGAGGTGCCTCCAGACATCGCCACTATGGGGACACAAGGGAAAATGAGAGTAGATAATAAATAAAGCTAACATTCGATTGGTTACAACAATCTTGAAAAAAAAAAAAAAAAAAGCATATAAATTCAAGTTGCCATCATAATATTATATACCAACTTTTGTAACCAGTACCTGAAAATATTTTAAAAATGTAAAAGAGAGAGAGAGGAAGAGTCTCATTTTCAATGATAAATATTATTATAAATATGTTACACCTTGAGTGTGCTGGTTATTGCAGTTGTTTACTGTTGCTCATCACACATAAAGGCACTCAATCTTTTACAGTAGAAATGTACAAATGAAGCTGCGTTCTGCTTTTTATTTACCCAACTAATATTTTTTAGAAGCAGAATACTAGTTTGTAACCATTTAAGTGTTTCAATTTTACAGTGTATACATAATTACCCTTTTAAATGATTTATTGCCAATAGGGATAATCCATCAACTATGTTTCTAAAGACCCTCCAATCACAGAACATTTTTACCATTTTCCAGGTATTAAGGATGTTGTTTGTTTCCCCTATTAATCATAAAGGAAGTAAAAGCTTTAAGTCATTACAAGACAGTCATTGTGATTAATAAAAGGCTGTACTTCCAGGGTTTCTCAATATAATGGTTTAAAAAACACCCTTAATACAAGCTGGCACGCGTAAAAGGCCTACTAATAACATTCACACATAAATATGTAAATGTTTCAGGAGCTTATTAGAACTGAGGATATTTCAGAAAAAGTTGTTATGAGAGATGAGCTAAATTTTCAAAATTGTTCTACAAACTAATCGCCTCTTGATGCAAAATTTTGACAGTTCGGCTTCTCAGTTCAACCCCAAACAAACCGCAGAATGAACTTGACAGTTAAAGTCCCAGCTCTATAAAGGCTGCAAAATGTGAATTTACAGATAAAGTGAAGCAAGAATTGAACATCACATCTCTGCTGAATGGCCTGTTCATCATCATCATCATCAGCTACACTAATTCCACAGCGCTGTACAGATAAACTCACTCACATCAGTCCCTGCCCCATTGGTGCTTGCAGTCCAAATTCCCTAACAGAGACAGAGACAGAGACAGAGACAGACTAGGGTCAATTTGATAGCAGCCAACTAACCTACAAGTATGTTTTTGGAGTGTGGAAGGAAACCCAAACCACACCACAAAATACGGTACACGCAAAATTTTGAAGCAACTTTGCTCATCTCTAGTTTTGATTGTAGACTTCTATTCGAGATCTGCATGAGGAATGTTGATCCTTTAAGAAAGACCCCTTGTGTTTTAGGCTTAGCGTCCCTTTAAGTGATAAGATCAAATGTATCATTCTTAGCCCATACTAGCTCATGGAATGATAGATTGATAATCTAACTCCAACCTCATTAAGTGCAATTTGATTTTGCAATAGGAATAGAATAAAATGCCTTGCTCAACGAAAGGAGAGGTCAGAGTTCAGCAGCCAGCCAGCACATCAAGTCATGAATAGCATTTCCTTGCAAGAATCCAGAAACTATCTAAAGTCCATGTGTTAGTCATACAAAGCAATGTAGACATGAACAGGCGTGGTGACTAATCACTGCAGACAGAATGCATCCTGGGAGTAGGAGACAACTGTATCAGTATTTAAAGATATTCCACAAAGCAGAACTCCACTTTCTCCAAAAGATCATGGATATTTGCCCAGGGAAAATATACTCTATGTAGAAAAGGATTTACATTTGTATGCTTCTATACATATTTGGCAAAACATATTGCCACAGGTTATTCTTCACGGAGCTCTATATTCCTCTATATGCGAAAAGGAATTCCCAGTAAGACATTTTAAAATAAGCATCCCTCAGTTCCCTTTTTCATTCAACACGACATAAAAGGGTAGTTGCTTTAAAAACAATAAAAGGGAAAACTGTTATATTTTACTATAATATAATAATACTAGTGCACATATATTAAATTACATCACCTAGTGTTGTATAATGCACTATTTATTTAAAAAAAAAAAAATGTAATCAGCATATTTAAAGCACCTTCCACAATTAAATGTTTTTAATATGTGAAACACATAACAGTTTCAAAAACCTGGAACGAATCGGAAACAAATGAACAAAGACAGCAATGCTGAAAAGGAAAATGGATGCCCTGTCCAATAAGTTCCATGGGGAGAGTGTGATTCAACAGTCAGAATTAGTAACATACTGAGAGCACAGACAATTTGTGCTCATCGTCAGGCAGTATTAGGATGCCCAGCCCTGAAACGATATATAATGCATCATCCAAAAGAACAAACAATGATTCAGGCCGGCACTTTTGGCAGACCAAGTAAAGATAATACGTTCAGTTTAGTAAAGAACATTTATGCATATATTGTTTATTTTCCAAAAATCTCTGTTTTTAATATTGTTAATTTCTACAACCTTTCTATCCTATACTTGCTGTCTGCACTGCCAGAAAGCAAACGCAATCTGCTGACTGTGAAGTTAGGTCATGGAGGGGTATCCCCCACAACAGGGGGGGGTGTGGGAATGGAGGAATGTGTTCTTAACTGTCAGAGGTTGTACAAACCCTTTAAATAGATCAGACAGTCAATAGATCAAATGCAGCTCTACAGAGTTCAGTGTGACCTGACAGAATGGAGCAGCAGTTTCCAGAACTGTCAGTTTGTACGATTAGCCACAATTATGGCCATATACATTTAATCACACATGAATAAAGCCACTCATAAAACTGGTTAATGAAATAAAAGACAATGCTTTTAAAATTATTTTGTACTACTGGGCAGATAAATAAATTTGTCCGTGTGCAATTAAGAGTGATGGTAAAAACGGTCTATCTTTAACGGGGTAGTCAACTTTGGAACTGCCTCACCTGTGTAGCTCTATTGTCTGCCCGCTGTCAAACACCACAGTCTCTCTGCTTGCATCGGGAAACTGTGATGGTCCCTATTAAATATTGTTCAGTAAAATATTGATTGTATTGACATTACTTTGAACTCATAGCACATAGCTGCAATCTGTCCCTAGTTTTTAAGTATTTGTGTAAGTTTTTCAAAACTGATCAGCAGCATAGTATCACACTTCTGGATGTAGGTAATATTCTCAATATCTGGTGCTATTGCATATTCTGTGGAGATTATCTAAAATAAAATATTATGAACATATTGATTGGTCATGTTATGATAAAAGTTGTAGCACAAATATGCCACCTAAACACGATTCATGATATTTTTATATGCACTAAAACCCATTAACCCATTAGCAGTGTCCATAAACACTGTATTTAAATATATATATATATATATATATATATATAACACTATATTTACTATTCAAGAAAATTACTCCTGGAAATGTAACATCATACAATAGAAAAAAAATCCTAGATCTGTATAACCATGAATGGTATAGGGCAGCAAAGAGCCCAAGTGGTTAGCACTTCTGCCTTACAGCACTGCGTTCAATTCCCAACCATGGCCTTATCTGTAAGGAGTTTGTATGTTCTCTCCGTGTTTGCGTGGGTTTCCTCCGGTTTCCTCCCACACACCAAAAACATACTAGTAGGTTAGTTGGCTGCTAACAAATTGACCCTTGTCTGTGTGTCTATCTATCTGTGTGTGTATGTTAGGGAATTTAGACTGTAATCCCCAATGGGGCAGGGACTGATGTGAGCGAGTTCTCTGTACAGCGCTGCGGAATTAGTGGCGCTATATAAATAAATGGTAATAATAATAATAATAATAATAGCAACATTGTTCCACTGATTTCAAACAAACACAAATGGAGATTTCTAAAATAATCTTGATGTTCATCCAGATCAATGATGCTGTACAGTATTAGCATATCTTGATGTACATTAACATTATATATAATTCACATTATTTGCTTTGTTTCCTCACCTTGATAAAAAAAAACACAAGTGATTCTAATCCACGTATAAACCCCTGTTCATAATATCTTTATAAACTGGAATTTCTGAAGTCATCAATTCAATGTTCATGAGGAAAAGTTGTATTATAAGGAATAACCCCCCCCCCCCTTTGTAAATTATTGTGGCTATTAAAAGTCACCCAGAGATCCATATCCTCTATAAACAGCACTTGTCATAAGGTCACAGAACTTTGTTGTGGCTATTAATAACCACCTAATTTACACAAGAGGTACATTTTTCCTTACAACACTCAGGAGCGTAGACAGTTGCTAGGTCCCATAAAATAAGTACTAGCACTGAACAATATAACTCGGCAAGGAAAGATTACCTGCAGACCATAAACAAATACAGCTCCACAAGGAAAGGGTAGATACAGGCCACACACAACATTACTTGGTAAAGATTTCAGGGCCTACAATGAACAGATTTAATGAAGATTATATAGATCTCATGAATAGAGCTGTCAGCAGGCCCTGCAGATCATGTGATCCTAACACAAAAAGGAAACATATGATCCAAACACTCCACACCCGGAGCGGGCCGAGTATATAAACACTATGTACAAGGTGCAGCCCCAGACATAACGCTGCAGTACCCGCAGACATACACACAGACCGGGCCCAGGCATTACACTCAGCACTAGGAAGTGTCATTCATGTGGGGTGGCCCTGCACCAGGTCTCACCAGCTGCAGTATCCTCCTGAACATGGCT
Organism: Mixophyes fleayi; assembly: GCF_038048845.1. Lineage (NCBI taxonomy): Eukaryota > Metazoa > Chordata > Amphibia > Anura > Limnodynastidae > Mixophyes > Mixophyes fleayi. The sequence goes on from NC_134405.1 coordinate 227,663,454, forward strand.
GTGGCAGTCACTCCAGGACCTCTGGTAGCACACTGCGGGGGCGGAAGCTGCTGGAGGCGGCTGTCACACAGACCTCGGCCTTCGCTTTCCTATTTCTTTACAGGGCAGACCACACAGGCATAGAGAATATGTCTTTTCTTCTCGATCATTCAAACCAACGACAATGTTTACACTCCAAACCTGCACCTCTGTCAAACTCCGAGCTTGGGTTCTCTAGTGCCACCTAGCAGACCTCCTATATCCCAACGTGTACATGCTGCAAAATACTAGATGAACCTTTGCATCAAGGCTTTTTCTGATTAAAAAAATAATTAAGCAACATTTTTTTTATCACTAAAAAATAGTAAGGAAATTGTGCATCCTAAAGTCTTCTGATTTTTTTAAGATGATTGAATTGTGCGGATTATATTTGTGAAATTAAAGCTTAATCAGGTCAGGACAAAATTGTAATGTGTGTGTGTGAAGTAGAGATGCTCAGGCTCGGTTTTGCCGAGAACCAAACACACCCGAACTTAGCAGATCCGAGTACCAGCTCGGTACTTTCGCACGCCCTTAGAATTGAAAACGAAGCAAAACATCATTGGTACATCATCAGATCTCCGATCTCGCGAGCTTTGGATTCTATAAGTACCACCCTCCACAGCGATCCAGTGCTATTTCACAGAGGGACACAGAAGGGGTAGCACAGTTATTGGCAGTCTTTAGTGCAGTTGGGCAGCGTCAAAGGTAGAAAAGAAAGCGGAGGGGGTAGCAGTGTCCTTTAAAGTCTCCAGTGACATTCAGGAGAGCTCCATTGATAATTGTCATTACTGAAATAGAAATAATAGGTCTGGCAGGCTTGGTCTTCTTAATCTGCAGTCTTTGTTTGAAAGTGTATGGAAATAATATTGTGACCTGTGAGGTGGTCAAAATTGAGTGCAGATGACTTGAAGTTAGTGTTAGGGATAGGATAGGGATTTTAGAAAAAAATAGGGATCCAAACCCAAACACAGAAGGGCGGTTTTGCCAACACACGAAGTTAGTCCAGATCCAAAACCAGAACACAGGGGTCAGTAAACATCTCTAGTGTGAAGCAATTGCTGTTTTTTTAAAACTTAGCATCTGAATGAAAATGGTCAAATTAAAAATTATTGGATGTTGTGCTTTATATATGCAACAGTAGAAAAATGCAATTGTTATTCTGCACTCAGAAATTATGCAAGTGTGGCAGCTATAGGGAAAAATTGGACAGCATTTCAGTTACCTACTCTAAAAGCAGAATGTTTAAGCACACCCCAGCCTGCAGTACCCAGAACAATGATTCAACGCAGTTGGTCTGTATGAAAAATATATAATCAACAACAAAAAATGTCAGGGTACACACTACAGAAAATCACTACAGATGCAATTTTACCAGAGTCCCAATGAGCATGCAGATTTATGTGTACACACCTACACAATTTTCCTTCAGATCTGTGACCTTCATCTCTTTTCAGCCTATTTATTCATCCTATTTACCATCTAAAATCCCCGAAGATCAACCACAGATCTAAATATTGTTCAAATCTATGAACAGTGCATTGCTTTGTATTTTGTTTCGAAATACAGAGCAGTCCCCATAGATGTCTATGGGGGCTGCTGTGTACTGCAATTTTACAAGTTCTGAACAATCAATAACACAGTAATGTACACCAGCTCAGGCTGGCGTACATTACTGTAAGTGTAAATTTTCAGATCTGCTCTATGGGGAGAGGATTGCAGTAGATGGATCGTTGCATCTTACTGCCCTCCCCTCCAGTCATTATCGCAAAGGTGGTCACTTTGCCATAGTGACCATAGGAAAGATAGGAGAGGGATCTTCGCAGAAACAGCAGTTTTTCATGACTGCTGTTCCTGTTGAAGATTTTTAATAAATTTACACAATATTTCAATCCTTATCTTTGCGATAAGGATTGAATGGGTTTGTGTTAAAAAAAAAGCAGTCATTAATAAATAGGGGTCTCTGTCATAACCATCTGCTGAAAAGATTGTGTCTCTGCACACTCTATAGAGATCTGCCTACACTGCTGGTGGTGAGTGCATACAAACTTCTACATTTACCCGACATCATTCCATCAGTGATAGTGATTTTTAGTCAGTTTATAAAATTAATTCAAACGATACAATGTGCTTTTTACGATCAAACAAAATCATTGGAGCATATTATTATTATTATTAATATTTATTTATAAGGCGCCACAAGGCATCCGCAGCGCCGTACAGAGACAAACAAAATCACAATACAATGGGAGACAGCACAGTACAGTAAACACAGCAACTCAGTAAGCTCAATGCACAGCTAGAGAGGGCGGGGAAGGGAGAGGGAGGATCCGCAAACGATGGGGCCCAAGAAGGAGGGCGCGGAAGACAGGGAGACCCCCAGGGGGGAGGAGGGAGCGAGAGTGGACGTGGGGTGGAGGACCCTCGAGGAGGAGGGCTAAGTAGCTGGAGAGCAGAGTTAGAAGTGGTGGAAACAGGAGGAGAGATGGCCCTGCTCAGATATGCTCAGCATACACACCAATGCGATATGATATCGGACCTAACAGTCGTTTATCATGTAGTGTGTACCTAGCTCTCAATCAGTGATAGCTTGCAATTGTGTATTGTACATATGTGTGTCTATCCTGGTAATATCTGTATTTGTCAGTGGTTGAAGTATGGAAGTATGGAAAATAGAGGTGAATAGAATTTGATAGTTTTATAATAAAAGCAGTAGGAAAGCTAGCAGTATGACATACTACAGATAGCAGCCCACTTCAGCCTCTGGTAATATCTTTCTGTAATGCAAAACTGTTCCAAGAAAACAATATATACCTAAATGCAATGAACCAAGAAGAATATATTGTATAATATTTGTTATACAAAACACAAATTTACCTAGAAAAAGGTCACTGGCCTTCTTTTTATAGTGAGTAATTGTACAATGTAATATGTCTAATTCTTTGAGATCTAATTCTCAGTAACTGTTCTTGTTCTCCAGACACCCCACAAGAGGTTGACAAATATATAAATTATTTAAATCATACTTACCAACTGTCTAAAGTTGGCTTCTGGGAGCCTGCCGGGGGAGGTGGGCGTGATGTGGGGGAGGGGGGGGGGGCTCCAAAATGTGTAAAAGGCTGCGATTCCCGGTGAATCGCTGTGTTTTGGACCTAACTTCACTAGAAAGTGGGCGGATCCGGGAGATTGCCACACTCTCCCGGGAGTCCGTGACACTCACGCAAAATGCGTGAATATATATATATAAATATATATATTCTAGTACTGGGTAGGACCCCATTTTTTCCCCAGAACAGCCTGAATTATTTGAGGCTTGGATTCAACAAAGTTCTGGTAGCAGTAAACTTATTGTCATGTTCGTGGAACATGCTTGAGAAAACGTGTGTTTTATAACTTGGCATGTTTTCCTGCTGGCAATAACCATAAGAAGATGGGTAGGCTGTGAGCATAAAGGCATGAACATGGTCAGCAACAATACTCAAGTAGGCTGTGGTATTTAAACAATGCCTAATTGTTATTATGGTCCTAATGTGGCCAAGAAAACATTCCCCACACCATTACACAACCACCACTAGCCTACAGCATTGATACACATTTGGAAGAATCCACGCTGGTTACTCCAAATTCTGACTCTACCATCTGCATGTCGCAGCAGAAATCAAAATTCGTCGAACCAGGCAACGTTTTTCCAATCTTCAAATTCCATATATGGTGACCCTGTGACTCTTGAGCCTCAGTTTCCTGTTCTTAGCTTAAAGTAGTGGAATCTGGTGTGGACTTCTGCTGCTGTAGCCCATTTACTTCTAGGTTTGATGTGCTGTTCATTCAGAGATTCATCTCTGCATACAGAGGCGGGCTGGGCCCCACCCCCCTGGGCCGGTCGGTCTGTTACCTCCTTTGGGTCGCCTCTTAGTGAATGCAGTGCCGTCTGCATATATAGAATGCTATCCAATGCACAGGCGGCCGCATCACATGTCACGCGATGTGGCCGCGTCATTCATTAATAAAATATTGTACTACAACTTGTAGTACAATATTCTATTAATGAACGACGCGGACACATTGTGCAGCATGTGATGCGGCCGCTTGTGCAGTGAAAAGCATTCTCCATATGTGGACTGCACCACTTCGGGGACAGTGCTACAGGGCTCCTCCCATAGCCTACGGGAGCCCTGTAGCAACAAATTACTGAGGACCCCCTCCCCCAGTACCAGCCCTCTAGATATGAATGGGCAGGTCCAATCATAATTATATACATTGGAGCTTCAATCTCATTAGGATGCTCTGAAGAAGTAGGAAAAGATGAAGAAAAATATAAATAAATAAATAACAAAATAAGTAAAAATATATACATATATAAATATAAATAAAATGAATAAGTAATTAATATAAATAAAAAAATAATAAATATAAATATATATATTTTCTTTTTATACTGGTGGCTTGCACACCAAAACTCCTGGGATGGAAGGGGGGAGAGAAAGAAAGGCACAGTTTGGTGATGAAGAAGAGGGGGGTGGAGAAAGAAAAAGGCACAGTGGTGATGAAGAAGAGGGGGGGAGCTGCATATCACAGTGTGGTGATGAAGAAGAGGGGGGGAGCAGCATGGCAGAGTGTGAAGAGGGTCAAAAGCAGCATGGCAGAATGTGGAGGGGGCAAAAGCAGCATGACAGGGTGGGAAGGGGGCAAAAGCAGCATGGCACAGGGTGATGAAAGGGTGCCAGGAGCAGGGGGGAGGAAAAGCATCATGGCACAGTGTGATGAAGGGGGGTCAGGTGAAGGGAGGGAAAGCAGCATGGAGGGCGCAGTGTGATCATAAGGGGGCACAGCGTGATTGTGATGAAGGGGCACAATAATGTGTGTGTGATGGCACAGGGAGCTTTTAGCAATGTAGTGTGTGTGAGGTAGGTGGTGGCTAATTAATGGGTGCTATTTTGCCTGTGGGGTGATGGTGGGGCAATGTAGTAGTGGGGATTATTAATTTAAGATGGGGTGGTTTGGGGGCTATTGAATGTGGGGGTCAGTTTGGGGAGAATGAGGTCTCTTTATTAAATATGACTGAATTATTTAATAGCAGTGATGGTTGCGGGAAATAGGTATATTTATGAAATGTAAATACTATTAATTTATTGCTGGTGCTGTTTGTAGGGAGGGAAATAGGTTTATTTATTAAATGGGAATACTATTATTTTAATGTTGGATCTGGAGGAAGTCCTAATTATTAATCGTGGGTGGTATTGATTTAACGCCGGGGCTGTTTGGAATTATCTAATGTACCCATTTTTTTTCCAAATAGGGCCCCCAGCATTCCAGAATCCAGACAAGCCGCAACAAAAGAAACCTGCATCCACAGGTGGTGAAAGTGAGAAGAACAGGTAGAAGGAGTCTGTGAAATGTTGTGATTCTATTAGGGACAATGCCATTTTTTGATGAGCCCAATGTAAGGTTCAGGCCAAGACTGTGAACTCTTTCTGTACACACTGCATTCTTTCTATACTACACTGTGGTGTTAGATGTCCTGAAAGTCAGGAGTGCGTGGGCATATATCACGCTCCAGCGAATTCTGGGCCTAGTGATTGTGACCTGCTAGCTACGCCCCAATGATGCATTGTCACGCCCCCAATTATATGACCACACCTACATTACTAACATTACTAACATTATCAGCCCAAACCATGAAAGAGCTCCCATACCTAACCCCCATCAAGTCCTGGTAAACCAGATTCAGATCATGATGCAAGTGGCACAGGATTCTTCCGTCAGACTATCCGTGCAGAAAGAAGCCTCCCAGTTACCTCAGGCTTCTAATTATGCCATGGTGGAACCCAAAATTAACCTTCCAGATGGATTGACTGGATAATGAAGATTACTCCAAAACTCTAGAAAAATGTATGTGACTGAGTCTGGCTCGATCACTTGTGAATAACTTATTGTATAAATTTAGTTAAAGGAAATAGCACAGGGCGTTTATTTATATCATTGCAACTGTACAGTACTGATTTTATTATATCATGTGGCACTTTGTGTAGGAAATGCATTCATTTCTGATGTATGGATTTCTAATGTATTATGCCAGAGTAAGTATGTTTTGCTGATAGCAGGAAATGCTAAGCAAGTCTTTCATGTCAAGTGGCCAACATTGTCTTAGCCTGAAAACACAGCAGGGGGCCGTCACCTTTCTTTCCTCAGTGGCCTTTTGTCCTGTGTGTTAGAACCTGTCTGGAGGATGCAAACAGCAAATCTAAGGAAGTCACAGATTGACTTTTGTAAGTTCAGCTGTGTTAAATGCAAGATAGACAAACTACATGAATACTGCAACCAGCAATTCCTTTAGGAAAGTGATGTAAATTTTGTTAATTCCACGTCTACAAGATACATTACATCCTGATGGTAATTATTGAAAATATTATATCAGCCGTTATGGGGCCAGGGAGAATCAGGGGTTGGCGTTACCCCCTGCTTTAGAGCAAACATAGTGCTGGGTGCGCTCTCACGTGCCTCAGTGATTATATCAAGTAGGATTAGTTCTCTTTCCACTAAATATTCTTGAGATACCCGAATTATGGGTGGGAGGTCACTAGGGGAAAAGTACAACACCTAGGTCCCTTAGTCTGGAGTCTCCCAATAGTTTGCAAGCCGATCACTAATTCATGTACAAAGAAACCTGAGTATTGGGAGACTGGGAAGAACGAACAGACAATAGCCCGCCCACAAGTGTTGATGAAAAGAACTGATGACATTATTAGAAGTGTGTATATTACACACTTCTGAAGGAGATTGTATATGGCATTATTGATAGACATAGGATGATGCTATTGATGAACATGAAGTGTTTAAATGTATTCTGAGCTTAAAGACATGCGTTGGACAGAGGAACCTGTTAAACTTGAAGAACTGTAGTAGAGTATTCTGTATAACTGATACATGTTCTATTGTACTCTGCACCTTTCCAAATAATGTATTACGTGTTTTATTGCACCCTTGAAGGGCATACAAATGGTTATCTCCAAGCTCCAGAAATGTACAGTCTATAGTAAAAGAAGAAATTGTTTTGAGGATTAAGACTCTCTCTACATAGCAATGAAACGTGGTACTGAGATCCTGCATATAACATCTTTAAGGTGATAGTTTATTATACTATCAAAGGGTGGAACTGTCGAAGTCGTATAATTGGATGAACTAGAGATGGTCACTGACCCCCGTGCTTTGGTTTTGGATTCGGTTTTGGATCTGGATTACCGTCGTGTTTTGGTGTTGGTTTTGGTTTTGCAAAACCGCCATTGCGTGTTTTGGTTTTGGTTTTGTTTTTGTTTGGTTTTCTTTTGCTATTTTGTTGGAAAATCAATGTTTTGGGGCCTAAAATAACCCAATTTAGTGCTCCAACTGTTTCATAGATAAGTAATCTAATTGTAGAGGTAATAAATCATCCATAAAACAGTTTAATTCCTGGTAGGTAGGCCTTCATTTATTCTACACACAAAACAGATTGTCTTCCTCTCCATCTATGCATACTGGCAATGCAGCCATCGTCTTTGGATGTATATTACACCCTACACTTATAGTTAAATATGTAAAGAAATGGAAAAAGGCAGTTTGCTTTCTGTCTCTATAGGCCCCCCTCCACTTGTTTAAAAAAACCAAAAAATTCAGCCGTTATATACTGTACAATATTAATTGAAATGGACAAAGCCAGTTTGGTTTCTGGCTCTCTAGGCCCCCCTCCACTTGTCGAAAATACAAAAAAATTCAGCCATTATAGACTGTACAATATTAAGAGAAATGGACAAAGCCAGTTTGGTTTCTGGCTCTCCAGGCCCCCCTACACTTGTCGAAAATACAAAAAAATTCAGCCGTTATAGACTGTACAATATTAAGAGGAATGGACAAAGCCAGTTTGGGGTTACTCTGTCTATGACACCCTACCCTTAAGGAGAAATTGCCCAAACAGCAGCCTTTCAAGATGGTACGTGATATGGAAATGCCAGTCCCTTTCCTCTTTGGGGGTAGATTGCACCCTACACTTACATAGAAAGTTTTAAAAAGATGTTATCATCATCTTCAGCTTCATCCTCATCAGTGTGTACGTCATCATCACAGACTATCAATTCATCGCCGCTTGAATCCGCCATTAGAGAACAGTCAGTGCTTGGATGTCTTGGATGGTGAAAGCCTTCCTCGTGGAAGATGTAGTTCATTTTTATAAACATCATTTTCTCCACATTTTTGGGAAGTAACCTTCTACGGCGATCACTGACTAAGTTCCCTGCTGTGCTGAACACTCGTTCAGAGTACACACTGGAGGGTGGGCAGCTTAAGTATTGCAAAGCAAGTTTGTACATGGGTTTCCAAATGGCCTGCTTTTCTTCCCAGTAAGGAAGGGGACTGTCTGACATTTCCATATCAACTACCTCTTGAAAGTAATCCTCCACCATCCTTTGCATGTTTATACTCGTATTGGATGGAGTTATGGGCAAAGTGACACATTTTTTGGAAAAATCCTTCAAACCATCCCAGATGTTAAATTGTTCAGGTCTGCCCCCTGCGTTTTCCCTGCTTCTTTTTGGGAAATTTAATTTTTTACAAGCAGCAGCAGCTTGAGAAAGTGAAAGAGGACACGTCGTCAAGCCGAGGCCCAGTTCAGCGGCCAACTTGCTGAGCAATAGCTCCTTGCAGAAGTTCACATCTCGCTTATTTACAAGTAAAGACTCAATGTAGGTCTTAAACCTTAGATCAAGCACAATGGGCAAAACGTACTGATCCGAGTTCAAGATCTTAATAACTCGAGGATCATTGTGAAGCGAATGAAGCACTTGATCGACAAGGCCAACATACTTTGCTGAATTGCTTGCTTTCAGCTCCTCCTTCATTTTCTCAAGCAGCTTTTCCAATAGTCTAATTAAAGGAATGACTTGGCTCAAACTAGCAGAATCTGCACTCACCTCACACGTCACAACTTCAAATGGTTTCAGCACCTTGCACAGCACTGAAAGGATTCCCCACTGTGCAAGAGTGAAATACATCCCGCCTCCTTTCCCAATGTCATGGCTTGTGCAATATGCTTGGATGGCTTTGCGCTGTTCCTCCATCCTCTGAAGCATATACAGGGTGGAATTCCACCTAGTTACCACCTCTTGCTTAAGTTGGTGGCAGGGCAAGTTAAACTGCTCTTGGAGCTGCTGTAATCTCCTACATGCTGTGGCTGAATGCCTGAAATGGCCTGAAATTTTACGGGCCACCGAAAGCATCTCCTGCACCTCACGGTTATTTCGTAGGAAGCTCTGCACCACCAAGTTGATGGTGTGAGCTAAACAGGGAATGTGTTGGAAATCACCCAGCTGTAATGCTCACATTATATTGTTGGCGTTATCAGAAATGACATACCCTGGGGAGAGTCCAAGGGGTATAAGCCATGCATCAATCACATCTCTCAGTTTGCGTAACAAATTGTCAGCTGTATGCCTGTTAGGGAAGCCGGTGATACAAAGAGTGGCCTGCCTGTGACAAATGTTATGTAGTGGTGTACATGCTGCTGCTGTTCCTGCTGGTGAAGGTGAATGACCAACCCAGTGGGCTGTCACAGTCATATAGTCTTTGGTTTGGCCACTTCCACTTGTCCACATATCTGTGGTTAAGTGGACAGTGGGCAGAATGGCATTTTTCAGCGCAATCCCTACATTTTTACACACTTTTTGGTATAGTTGTGGAATTGCTTTACGGGAGAAATGTTGTCGCGATGGAATTCTGTAATGCGGACACAAAACCTCAATTAACTGTGAAAAACCAGCTGCGTTTATTGTGGAGACTGGACGCAGCTCTAACAATAACATTGCAGCCATGGCGTCTGTGATTCGCTTGGCGACTGGGTAACTGCTGTCATATTTGCTTCCCCTCGCAAATGATTGTTTCACAGTTAATTGCTGAAATGTAGGACTGCTCATTTTCTTGACCTGCCTCTGGGATGACGATTCACCCCCAGCAGCAGCAACAGCAGCAGCAGTGGGACTAACGCTTTCTTCAGAGGAATCAATAATAGTGCAGGAGTCATCCAGCCTTAAGTGGGATGCCGGGCTAACTCCGAGCGCTACTGAGGATATTGATGAGGATGGTGTGGTGGGTGTATTTTGTAGGGGTAGGGTTAGGGTTAGGGATTTCGGTGAGCGGAGGGTCTTAGCTGATAATGGAGTGCTTGTAATTTTTTGGGAAGAACTTTCAGCTTTTCCCAATACTTTGCCATGAACTCTCGTTAAATGGTGTAACATAGACGAGGGTCCAAGATGGTTAAGGTCCCTCCCTTGACTGACTGTGGCTTGACATACACTACAAATGGCTATACAATTGTTGTCTGGATTTGGGTAGAAATAATTCCACACATAAGAAGTGGATTTTTTTGTTTTATGCCCAGGCATGACAATGGCCTTTTTCTTGTCACGTGCCAGAACTGCTGCCACTGGTGCAGGACTTACACAAACAACCTCATCCTCATCAACATCCTCATTAGCGCCCTCGTCGCCTACACAAATCTCCCCCTCATCCTCTTCTAATTCCAAAGTGGCATCCGGCTACACTCGGGCTATTAAGGCACACATCGGCAGAATGCTCACGATTAGACATCCCACTGTTGGATAGACTCTCCACAGGGATTGGTGTCATTTGTGAATCAGAGCAAACATTATCCTCTAATGCCTTACTGTTATCTTGCAGCTCGGCTTTGGCACGTAACAGTAGTTGTGCACCAATTGTAGGCTCGGTAACTTTTTGGGATCTGCCACTAATAGGCAAAGGTGAAGGCCTAATTCTCTCTTTGCCACTGTGTGTGTAGAATGGCATAAAAGGGGATAGTGGGCATAGGGTCTTATTGAGCACATGTCAGGGATGGTAACCTCAGGGTAGTGGGAAAAGTGGGCAAGGGGATTAGAGGGTAAAGGTGGCTAGGTGAGGTATATTTCACCTGTTAAAAATTCTGGTTAGAAGAGGAGGCCAGCGTTGAGCCAACGGCTCCAAGGGGGTTGGGGTGGTGATGGAGTAGAAGATGGAGGGAGAGTATTGTATTCTTCTTATTGGACCGTGGGGAGAAAATGAAAGGTGCAGTTGGGGTACCCTAGCATAAGATAGACCGTGAACAAAAACAAAAAGAGTGTCACATTTGTAAGTAAGACAAACCAAACCTTATACTTTGCAAACATGTAAGTTAATAATTATCTACTGTCTGGTTATTTGCACACTCTTCGCAACCAATGACAGTTTACTGATGTTCTGTTTACAAACTTGAACCTTTGCCTCTCACTTTTGTCCAATTGTTCGGAGTTCAACTGCCTGCATAAGGCTTCTTCGAATCGAGTCCCCATTTGCCTGGTCATAGGCAAACCGAGGGGGGTTTCCTAGTGCCTGTAAACCCCCCCCCCTCCAAGCCTGGGACACTGTATAATTGAGGTGGCTAGACCCTGCTCCAGCTTCACACGGCTCTGCTTGCAAAGGAAGAGCTCTGTGCACCTAACAGTAGTGCACGCAGCATGTATATTATTAGGAAGAGTTGGAGAGCAGCCAAGAACTGTCTAAAATTATTTCCACGCCCCCATGCATGCTGGTCACGCCCACTGGTGGCGTGATGTGGAAACCCCCCTCTGCAAATCTTGCGTTTGCCCCTGCTGGTTCGCATTTTATTGTTTATAGTCTGACGTTTAGCCTCAGATGTTCTACTAGGATTATGTAGTTCTACAGTGCCCCCCTTTTTTTCTTTCCCCTGTGTCTCTTGCAATCCACGTCCTTGCTTTACATGAATGCAACCCGCTTTTTTTCTCCTCCCTCTCCTTATTGCTTTTCCCTCTTCCTACCTACCCCCACCCCCTTTTGTGCTTTAATTTCTTTAACTTTCTACCTTCCCCTTTTTCTCCATGATACTGCATAGTTACCTCTATTGGTGTCCTTTCAGCATATCTTATATTGCTCTCTTTTTCTTAAATATATTGCTGATTCATTCACTTTGTCCCTGGGTCCCATTAAAGGATTTTTCTATTCTATTTGTTCATGACCCGGCCCCCAAGCTCCCTATACATTGTTACACAAGTTCTGTATTACATAGATTTTAACCCCTTATGGGTTCCTGTGTTTAAGGGTACTTGCCCACATAGGCTTTATTTTTCCTTCCTACTTTCCCTCTTCTCTTGTGTTTTGAAACTTGTGTTTTGGGCTTATCTTACCACCATCCCCTTTCTGGTTCCACCTAGCCTATCACACTGGCCAGAAATGCAGGGTAGTGGGCAGAGCGTTGGTACTAGATGCTGAGTCCCAACCTCAGAATAGCTGGATAATGGATTAGATTGGTCTAATCTATAGATCAAAGGTGTCAGGTTTTATGTTCGTCTAGTCGCTATTAATGAAAATTGTCTGCTGCGATTTGATGTGAATTCAATGCATTCACTCATTAAAGTGATTTAATAGCAAGATGCAACAAATAACAATTCATTAAAATAAGTACAGCCGATACATACGCAAGCGCCATGGATCCAGCATACAGTCATTCAATGGTCTGTGGTCAAGTAGACTGTATAGAGGACCTAGAGTCTGGTATATACACAGTTTGTGATACAGTTTGTGATACATAAAAAACAGTAGTGATGTCTTGGCCTGTTTCCATAGGTTCAGGATTCAGGACACTACAGTATAATGCAGGTCATAGGTTGTTTCAAACAATGCCCTCCAAGAGTGGGGGTCAACTCTCCAACAGCTGTATTCGTGTCTTCACATCGAAAAGCTAGTTTAAACTGGTTTATTTGCATTACACACTCAATATCATTCTGATCATTATTCCTCTATTATCCATAACTTACATACGCAAGATGCGACCACTTAGCCGATAGTAGCGGATGTCATGATATGTTTCCTAAATCCCAAACCTTAGATATCAACAAAGTGGTTTTAACATTATTATATTAAACTATTAAATCTACTACATTCGATTATAAATGACTGTGTGTTGGAACTTTATTAAGGTGATGTGTGAGTGTATGTGTATGTAGAAGTGTTTGCAAGTGTTATTGCTAAATACTCCGTTCCATGCCGTAGTGTGATATTCACATATTTTCACATAAAGTAAAATGAAATTGATGGCTATTAATTGAAACGACTTCATCCAATTGTTTGACTTCCACACAGGATTACCAATATAAAAACCACTGAGAAAATGCAGGTGGAACGAAATGGTTTTTTATTTAACACAGGTTTCACACGTAAGTTATGCAATAAATGGTAAGGCATGAAAAGTCAGCAGAGTTTGGCCTTTATGGCAAGGAGATGACACACAGGTTGCAATAGTCTGTGGACTGATACACAGGAGATACTGGAGACAGGATGTAATGGTCTGCGAGGCGTTACCACTAAACAGTGGAAATGAAACACAGGATGCAATAGTCTGTAGACGGATACACAGTATATACTGGAGACAGGATGCAATAGTCTGTGAGGCATTACCACTAGACAGTGGAGATGACACACAGGATGCAATAGTCTGCGGACCGATACACATGAGATACTGGAAACAGGATGCGATGGTCTGCAAGGCAATACCACTAGACAGTAGAGATGACACAGGATGCAATAGTCTGCGGACTGATACACAGGAGATACTGGAAACAGGATGTGGGCTGTGGGTGCTGTCATAACAAAGCCAAGTCAGGGGTCACAGGAAGAGATGCCAGAATAGAGGGACAAGCAGAAGTCAAATCCAGGCAGTCAAACAAGGATAACTCACAGGAGAACCAGCAGAGGTCAAGGCAACAGATGAACTGGCAAAGGATGCTGAGACAGGCAGGTTTATATAGGCCAGGGACAGGTGCTAAGCATCCTGGAACAATGAGCTTAGCTCTGGCAGGTAGGAGAGATGTCCAAGTACCACAGTGGCCCCATTTTTTGGAACAGTGGATACCTGTAGAGGCAAAAGTGCAACATAGTTCTCGGCTGACAGGAGCTACAGGAGAAAAGTTTAATAAAAGAAGGGTTTGATAGGTGCACAAATGCTCTTAATCTTAGAAGGAGTATGAATCACTTAAAACGTAACTTTTATTACTGACATATCAGCGAGATATAGAATGAAATAAAAGTGTTAAAACGTGATGTGTACTTAAAAGTTCGCTGGATGCTCTACTAAATCCTATTGATCAATAATAACATCCTAATGCTGGATCCTATTAATATATCATACAATATAAATTAGCCCATTAGATCAATTATCTCTCCACGTCTGGTTTTGATAATATAAGGTGAATCAATAGGGTATAATCAAGAATCTCTATAATTTAGCCATTAGAACGTACATATCTCTCCTGGCTGACTAGGTAATACCCTTAGCTGTCTAGCTATCAAGGGATCTATGAGGCACGGTAATCTAGCGTAATCTCCGTAGGTCTATATATGGTGTATTGCTAGCTACCTAACTTAAACTCCATCTAACTTTGGATCTAATAGGAGCAATGAAAAGGATCTGAGAATTTTAGAATAGGTAAGTAGAAGCACCCAGCGAAACGCCGACGCGCGTTTCGCTATGTGTGCTTAGTCGTGGGAGCTACAGGAGGTAAGCAGCGTCCACAAAAGGGATGCTGCAGAGCAGCCAGAGGCAGATCGTGACAAAAGGAATTACAGCAGGTAAGTAGGTGCCAAAGCAGGATCTTGAAGCAGTGATGTTTTATTAGCTCAAGTATTCCTTAGAAGGACAGTTACATGGTAGTTTGTGGTACTAAGCAATCTTCCAGAAGTTACAGATGGAATAATACAAAACATGTTCAAACAGTGCTCTTTTTTTACAGTTTCTGACTCATATGTTGGCTGGGGTAAACCAGCCCCCTTTTCTGACCTTGCACCAAAAAGTCTGAGATATTATAATCAAAGATTAGCATCAGGAGTGCTATGTTCTCTAAACTTGGATTTTAAATGCAAATTATACCAATCTGTGATTTCCTAAATCACTTGCTATTTACATTATTCATGTAGTTCATCTATATTTTAACAAGACAGGATAAGAGGCCTCATCATAACTGCAGTGTAAATAATGTGTATCAAATAAATTTATTGATAATTTGAACACTAAGGTGTAAAATATAAAGCCAGAGGGTCTGGTGTGTGGTTACTTGGTGGCTCTACCCACCTCTGTGTTAAAAGATAACAGCGTCACTTTTAGGGGAAGCTGAGTAGCTTCAAAGACCTCCTGGAGCGAGTTACATCCTGACATAGGAGAGTTTTTTGACATCTAAAGAGATGTGGAACAGACGGTAGGGAGCCATTCTTAGCAGGAGTCTCACACAAAGAGACATGAGCTGTGTGACCATGGCCTGCAATATTGTATATAGACAAATATAATTCAGTTTTCAAAAATGCCACTTAAAATCAATATAATCAGTGATCAAGCACATATTCATAAATAGCATGATGAAGGGCAGCCCATATGTTAAATAAAGCTGTCTGCCATGCACAGAAGGTGAGGGAATCCGTATCAGTTCAGCTGATACACTGGATCTATGCTGTTTGGAAGCTATAAATTCGTAAATTTATATTGAATTTATTAATAATAAAATTGGTTCTGTGTAACACTCACATAGTAGAATTGAGTATTAAATAAGGGAACATGTAAATTGTGGTTGTAAACAGTGTCAAAGACCGCAACCTTCTGGAGGTGGGGAAAGGAGTAAAAGTGTCTTTAAAAAGCTGAGACCAGTTACGAGAAATTGTCAGCTTATGGGGATCAATCTAATTGAAGGACTGTCCATCTCTTCTACCTGCCACGGTGAGGATATACCTCTTCCTTGATCTACTGGGCACAGGTAGTGGACCTACAGTGTCCACAGCCACTCACCGGAAAGTTCCCTGACTATTGTCAGGGGACTGAGGGAAACATGAGCACTGGGACACCCAAGCCGGTGACACACATCACAAGACTTACAGTAGGCTCAGATGTCATCTGACATTCCAGGCCAGAAGAAGTACTGTGTCAGACACTTCAGTGTCCAGTCTCTCCCCTGGTGTCCAGCCATGGGGATTTCATGGGCAACTGACATCAATGCGCAAAAAATCTCAGTGGGACCACAAGTTGAACTTGTTCCCTTCACTTGTCTATCCCCATCTACCTTCCTAGCTACACAGTATAGCAACCCTTTACGCCAGGTCACACTCCCCATCTCCATCCCTGAAAGGCTGCTGCCAGCTTTGCGCCTCATGCCTTCCAGAAAGTGATCAGAGAGCTGAGCTGCCCTGAGCACTTTCCTGCGGCCCTCTCTAATGTCTAAGTCGGGAAACTGCAGGGGGTATAGGTTGGGGAAATTAGATGCCTACAATGAAGTGCCCATGACGTTGGGATGCAGGCTCAAAAGTTTTGATCAAAATATGAACTAATACATCATGTTTTCATTTTGCTAGACACACACAGATATGCAGTGTTAAGGATAAACATTGACAACAACTTTCTTTTGTTTTGTATACATATATGAGCATTTATATTGCCATGCAGCTGTTACCATTTATAATAATGGATATATTGAGTGTGGGCTTATTTCTTCTATTGTGTTTACCTTCTTTCCCCCCTTTCTTCCCTTTTTACTTCTATATTTGGCAAGATTAAATTTTTCTATATTTGCAGCCAGTTTCTCATCCTTTCTGTTGAAGCTGACCTGCCCCCCGGTGTCATGGCTTTGAAATTACTATCTATTAATGTCAACAGTCTCAACTCCCTTCATAAGTGTACTATTGTCCTGAGATGTTACAGGAGATTGGGGGCAGACGTAATGTAATGTATTCATACTCAATTACAAGGAAAGCAATTTTCCAGAGCTTTTTTGCCTTACCAGACTGAAAGAAACAGGGCGTTGCTATACTAATTCACAACAAAATCCCTTTTCTGCACTCTGCCACCTGTTTGGATCCGGAGGGCCACTTTGTCATAGTGGTAGGTACTTTTCACTCTATAGCAGTCACCCTGGTCTTGGTTTATGCTCCTGTTACCTATTCCACAATGAAGTTCTGTGGCTAATCTGCAGAGCATTGTATATCATCATTGATCCTGTTTCTTGACTATACTGTCCACCAGGATCTCAGCGCTCCTGTGCTATGCAGCTCATCGCCTCTTCCTCTAGTTTGGGTCATCCCTGGTGAATACCTCTCTTCCTGTTAGACTACGCACCTCTTGGAGGTTAGACATCAACGGAGCAGGGTTTGAGGTCTATTCTAGCATCTGAAACCCTGACAGTAAAATCTAGGCCAATTAAGATGGACCCCGATCGAGATCCTTCAGCCAAGGACATGTTGCAGCATTTGGTTGGCCATAGTGAATGTCAGAAAGCTACTTAATTACAATTCCTTCAGTACCTTCAAGTGCTACCAAATCTAGAACTCCCGTTCAGGCAGAGACTCCGTCTTCCTTACATTTGGCTACCCCTCAAAAATTTGACGGTGATCCTGTGTTGTTCCATGTTGTCTGGGATTTTGAACCAATGTTCAATTCAATTTGAATTGCTTCCACAAAATGTTACTATTGATCAAGCTAAAGTTGCATATATCATATTTCTTCTCTCTGGACAAGCTCTGGCCTGGGCTTTCCCGCTCTGGGAAAGGGATGATTCTCTTTTGCAAGACTGTGCTGCATTCACGGCAACTTTTCAAAAAAATTTCAATGAACCTAGATGGGTGTCCTCTGCTTCCTTAAGTATTCTCAGACTCCATCAGGATACTCGCTCCCTAACTCAATATGTGATTTAGTTCCGTACACTTTCTTCTGAGCTTCAATGGAACAACGAAACTTAAGAGATGTGTTGGCTTCTCAGGAACTCCCCACTAGGCTCGATGCCTTAATCTCTTTGTGACATTATGTCAATATTCATTGTAGAGACAGAGCCAAGGAGAAGGAGTCTCCTTGGCGCAGTCCTAGTAAGATGGTTCCTCGTCTCCTGTACTCTAGCATTATGGATGAACCTATGCAACTAGGGCATTATAGACTCGCTCCTGAAGAAAGGCAAAGAAGAGTGACATCTCCTAGCCTCATGCCCTAAATTTCAGGGAAATGCCAAACCCTAATCTGTGCTCGAGTGGTCAGGTAAGGCGGGTTTAAATCCTCTCCAGAATTTAATAGTTCCTTTGCCTGTATTGTCCCAGTCACTCTTCATGGTCCTAATCATGGTCCTAAGGGATACAAACATCTTCCTGCTCTTCTGGATTCTGGGGCAGCTAAGAATTTTATTTCATCAGCATTGGTAGAATCCTTAGCTCTGCCTACCACCCTTCTTTTTACTGCTGTTATGCTCTGATGGAAGTCAAATTCCTAATGTAAGATACAGAGACGTATGTACCTTTATCCCATTAAACTGGGGCTCTACACTTTGAGAAAATATCCTTCTGCGTGTTAAACCACACCTCCAGTCTAGTCATTTTGGGCTTGCCTTGGCTCTGTCTGCATTCTCCTCATATAGATTGGACTACTTCTCAAATACTTTCCTGGAAGCCATCTTGTTTTTCCAAATGCCTGGTTCAAGTTAAGCCATTAATTTCAGTTGCCTCTTGTGAAGAAATCGTCAAAACCACACATTCTCCTCAGTATTTTTCGTTTGCTGATGTTTTCAATAAAGGGAGTTAAATTAATCTCCTGCCCGGAGAAGGGCCACCTAAATGCTGTGTTTACCCTCTGTCAGTTCCCGAAATACAGGCCATGTCCAACTACATCAAAGAAAACCTTCAACAAGAGTTGACTTGAGGGGTGCATATAACCTAATCAGAATAAGGAAGGGTGATGAGTGGAAAACCGCTATCAACACCAGAGACGGCCACTACAAACACCTGGTTATGCCCTTCAGGCTTAGTAATGCTCCTTAAGTATTCCAAGGGTTTTTGAATGATATCTTCAGAGACCTTCTCTATTTCTCAGTTGTAATCTATTTAGACAATATTTAAATTTTTTCTCAAAATCTGTCCTCCCACAGGAGTCATGTTGCTGAAGTACTGTCCAGACTCAGGGCTAACCATCTCTTTTGCAAGCTTGAAAAATGCATCTTTGAAGTCAGCGAAACTGCCTTCTTAGGTTGTTTCTGGACACAGTCTACAAATGGACCCTGAGAAAATATGAGCCATCATCGTTTGGTACATTCCCTTTGTGCTTGAAAGTTATACAACGCTTTTTAGGGTACGCCTACTATTAGAGTCAGTTTATTAGAGATTACTCCACCATTGTGGTTCCCATTGTGGCTCTTACTAAGAAATGTGCTGACACTAAGAATTGGTCTACAGCAGCTCTTTTGGGCCTTCAGCATTCTAAAAAAGGCATTCTCTACAGCCACAGTTCTTAAACAACCCGCTACCTCTCTACCATTTTTTGTGGAAGTAGACACCTCAGCAGTAGGAGTTGGCGCAGTCCTTTCTCAAAATACAGAGAAACGGCATCATCCTTGTGCATTCTTTTCACAGAAATTTCTACCGGCTGAGAAGAATTATACCATTGGCGATAGAGAGCTCCTGGCAATGAAACTGGCATTATCTGAATGGAGATATCTTCTGGAGGGGGCATTAATTACTTTGACCATTTTTACACATCATAATAATTTAATGTATCTACAGTCAGCTCAATGCCTAAACCCTCGTCCGTAAAGCCCGGTGGTCTCTTTTCTTTTCTCGCTTTAATTTACATGTCACATTTTGACCTGGATCAAGGAACAAGAAGACTGATGCTCTGTCGATGGCGTTTCATTGTGAATCTGAACCTCCAGATTCTGTCAGTCATCCCATTTTGAAACCCAGATTTCTACAAGTTATCTACAAGTTATATCAGTATCTCCCGATCCACTACCACCACGTGGTAGAAGCTTTGTACCCCTGAACCTTTGTAAAAAAAACTTCTACAATGGCTCCACTGTTCCCAATTTGCTGGTCATGCTGCATCTTCCAAAATTTTTTAACTCATTTCTCGGAATTACTGGTGGCATACCTTCAGTTTCTGATGTCAGACAATTTGTAGCGGTCTGTCATACTTGTGCTCAACACAAGACTCCTCACCAATCACCCGCTGGGACTCTTTTGCCGCTTCCCATACCATCTAAAGCATGGTCACACATATCCATGGATTTTGTGACTGATCTTCCTCCCTGTAAGAGATTCAACGCTATCTGGGTGGTCGTGGACCGTTTTTCAAAGATGGTACACTTTATTCGTCTCATTGGTCTCCCATCAGCCTCCTGTTTAGCAAATATTCTGCTTACACGGATGTCCCCTCAAGATGTCTCAGGAGGACTTCTTGTCGTTATAAATATTTTGCTGATAAGAAACGACAGGCTGTCAATCCCCTTAAGGTTGGGGACAAGGTATGGTTGTCCACAAAATAAATATCCGAGTTCCTTCCATGAAGTTTGCTTCCAGATTCATTGGACCTTTCAAAATTCTTCGGGTCATTAATCCAGTTTCATTCAAACTCAAGCTTGTGCATCTCGAACTCATTTCATATTTCACTCCTCAAGCCCTTAATCATTAATCGGTTTTCTTCCAATAGGAGTATATATCTTTCTCCTGCAGTCCAACAGACTGAAGAATTTGAAATTTCTCAGATCCTGAATTTCAAGACTTCTCGGGGCAAGATCAAGTATTTAGTAGATTGAAAGGGATATGGAAAAGAGGAGCGGTCATGGATGGATGTTTCCGATGTTCACGCTCCATCTTTAGTTTTTTAGAATTTTTTTAGAAATTTCATGCCAAGCATCCTAACAAAGCCAAACCTTAGGTGTGCTGTGCCCACCTTTAAAGGAGGGGGGGGAGCGGTACTATCACATATCTCACCTGCGATTATGTTTGGGATTATTAATATTGTGACTTCACTCGACTACCACTACCGTTTAGTGTGCTCGGCATTCCTGGGGAAATTGGCCGGCAGTTGCTGCGCATGTGCAAACCCGCCACTGTCAAACCTCCCCTTGATTCAATTGGCTGACTGTAGGTCAGTTCACTATTTAAAGCACTTCCTCCTACCATCCCTTGTCAGATCTTCAGGTCTCCACTCCTGTGAGGACGCTGTTCTCTCTGACTCATCTTCTTTTGGTATTGATTGTATTCGAGTTACCTGTTCCGTGATCAAGACCTGTGGCAATCCTGCAGCCCATTGCGCATCATCTTCGATCCCGCTTACTGGCGTTACTGCCTCTCAGGACCTCAGCGCTTCAGTTACCTGCAGCTTCCACCTTTCCACTGTATTTGTGTTACCTGTTCCACAATCAAGACCTGAGGCAAACCTGAAGCACATTACGCAGCATCATCAACCCTGCTTTCAGGCTATACTCATCGCCTCTTCCTCTAGTTTTTTGTCATCCATCTCTCAACCCTTTGATGCGTCCTGCTCCTCAGAACACTGCACATCAGCTCCAGTCCTGTGCTCCATTACCTACTAGAATCTTCACACTCCAGTTCTCTGTTTCCATTCCATCTCGTTACTCAGGTCTATCTATATACTCACCTTCTGGTGCTCCAGCTCAGATTCTCGCCTCATCTGTGTCCTGGTTGTCATGCCTTGCTCTGTGCCTCCTAGAGGACCGCGACCTGCAGTTAGAGAGCAGCCAAGCTCATATCCCCTTGCGGGGATCCCTGGTGAATACCTCTCTCTCTGTCAGACTCCGCACTTATTGGAGGTTAGTCATCACCTGAGCAGGGTTCGAGGTCTATTCTAACATCTGAAGCCATGACATCATCTCTCTCTGCCCATCTTTTCTTCCATACTCATAATGAGTCACGCAGTATTTGTTTTATTATCACTTCTCTAAGACCATTGGTTTATTGCCTATTGATGTGCAATCAATATATTTTTTTGATTTCTATAACTATTGCAATGTACTGACTTTTAATAAATACACCTTTCAAAAAAAATTATCTGCTGTTGTTCTTTTCAAGGAGAGAGTTTTATAGATGCGGGATTGAGACAATGGAAATGGGAGAGACAAAAAAATTATCTGCTGTTGTTTTCTTCAAGTAGAGAATTCTATAAATGCGGGATTGAGACAATGGAAATGGAGCGACAGGGAAAAAGAGAACAACCGTTGCAAATGAAAAACATTTAAACCATAATATAAAGATTACGCGAGTGATGACTGCAGATGCTGTCTGGGAGTTCTCTGTGGTCGTGAAGTCAATGGGATATTGCCAGAAGCTTGCGAGGATGCCGGGGGTACCACTGGTGAAAGGCCCACCTGTTGGATCAAGGCCTGGGCTTCCAAGACGGTTCTCATTGAAAGTTGGGGATCTTGATACAATACAAGAAGATGAAAGGAGAAGCAGATGTTATTGTCCCTTAGGAGTGTGGTATTAAAGTAATTCTATCGTTTTAAAATAAGCATTGCCCAATCAATTGTATGTGTATCCAAAGCACATGGTGGTTTATTTTAGCAGATGTAAATAGTAAACAATTCAATACATTATTATATTATGATACAGTACAGTACAGCACAGCCAATACCAAAAGATAAGTACATACCAAATGCAATCGCTTGCGCACGCTGCGCACCCACCGGACCCGATGGACAATATTCTGTATAGAATATTGTGTCAGAGTTGACTGAGGCCCCAGTGAGATGCAACTAATATATATACAGTCAGTGTTTCATTGTGAACAATAGAGATGACGTAGATTGTTTCTATAGGTCCAGACGTTGGGTGGGTCCAGGCCAGACAGGTAATAGGTTGATTCAATCTAAGGAATCCAAAGGTGGGGGTCTTCTGTCCAGGGGGTCTGCTCCTGTTCATAGCCAGTATCATACAAAGGTTTACTCTCTAATATCAATAACTAAAGTATGCAATGTGCGATCTCTTCGCCGACTGCACCGGACCGCTGCTGATGATTAGGGCTTCAATATGATATCAGGCATGACACCTTTCCTATTACCTAAACCTTTAATAACACTACAATGTACATATAATCAACATATATATATATATATATATATATATATATATATATAGACTAATAATAAACCGAATACTATCTGCTCCTGAATTACAGTGTAACAGAACCAATATGAAATTATATAAATAACTAACTGTTGTAATGCGAGTGTGTGCGTGCGTATTTTACCGTGCGAACGCACCACATCACGTAACACGTGGCGTACGCTTCGCAATACGCACGGCAAACCAATATTAAACCAATATACTTTCGTTCATCCAATTATACGACTTCAACAGTCCACCCTTTGATAGTACAATAAACTATCACCTTAAAGATGTTATAAGCAGGATCTCAGTACCACGTTTCATTGTTATGTAATACAAATCCCCCTTGGTGTATGTCCACGCTGTTCGTAGATCTAAACAAGTTATCATAAGAGAGAGTCTTAATCCTCTAAACGACTTCTTCTTTTACTATAAACCGTACACTTCTGGAGCTTGGAGATAACTTTTTGTATGCCCTTCAAGGGTGCAATAAAACACTTAATACATTATTTGGAAAGGTACATGGTACATTAGAACGTGTATCAGCTATACAGAATTCTCTACTACAGTTCTTCAAGTTTAACAGGTTCTTCTGTCCAACGCATGTCTTTAAGCTCAGAATACATTTAAACACTTCATGTTCATCAATAGCATCATCCTATGTCTATCAATAATGTCATATGCAATCTCCTTCAGCTTGCGTTAATATACACACATCTAATAATGTCACCAGTTCTTTTCATCAACACTTGTGGGCGGGCTATTGTCTGTTCGTTCTTCCCAGTCTCTCAATACTCAGATTTAACAGTGATTGGCTTGCAAAGCATTGGGAGACTTCAGACTAAGGGACCTAGGTGTCCTACTTTTTCCCTTAGTGACCTCCCGCCTATAGTTCGGGTACCTCAAGAATATTTAGTGGAGAGAGAACTAATCCTACTTGATATAATCACTGAGGCACGTGTGAGCACGCCCAGCACTTTGTTTGGTCTAAAACCTTACCCTCCCAAGAATGATAATCATTCTCAAGGATGCCTGCTCAAGTCCGAATATTACTGGACTGGCATCGCTGGGTGTGTCTCTTTTTTTTTTTTAACTATGGGGTCGCCGTACTTACGGATGTAATGCTACTCAGACAATAGCCCCTCGCACTTTCTCCAAGCTCCAAGGTTTCTAAATTTTCCTTTACCCCTGAATTGAATAGAGTAATTGACTGGACTGATTATGCTACTAACTTCTTTCTCCCCAATACCTCCTTATCATTACCCGAACCAGTCTCTGTCACCTGCCAATAATCGAAAGAATTAACCGCCCTGAGAAGAAAATGCAATGAGAGAACACAAAACAGGAAAAACTACAACTTCATGCTGGACAACAGTCTTAGCCTTTGGCTCAGGTGCTACTAACTGCATTCGAGGCCTTCCAGTACAGACTCATGAGTGCCCTTGGACCCTTCTCTGAGTGTTGGCCCCTCTGCAGTGGGTGGTATGGGCACCAGTGTGTCTCTGCTACCCTTAAAGCCGTGAGGCTGGTAGCCTACACCTGGTACTTGTCTGGCAAATAACCTAAGCTTAAGAAATTACTGCTCCACAACTTACTCTCCTGATCCAACATCCTGACAGTTAGTGTGACCTTTCAGGAAACAGTGTTTTGGACGTTCTCGGTTGCTGTCTCACTATTTACCTTCTCTCAAGGTCTAACCTAGCCTCCCAGTTACAATCTCATCTCACGAGGGGTCAAGAACATTTCAAAAACTGACAGGTTAGGAGTCTGCCCAGGGGTGATCTCTTGGTAGCGGGAAAGGACTAGTGGCACTTCAATCAAGTTCCAACTCTTATTCTATTCAATTCATTCTACCGAGTACCACTACTTTATGTTCACACTGGTTTATGGCTAATTGAAAGTATGTGATTTGTTACCACTACTCATACATTATACATCTATTATCAATAACATGAATACCCCTATCATCTATTATAACTCTATGACTATCACATTGAATAACAAAAGCTTTGAGTATGATACAGTAATACATTAGACACATTTCAATACACCTCTACCCAGACATTTTTCATTGGTACACCTGTGTATACTTGAGGATCCTGCATGGTGGTAATTGGATGACGTGTATTTGTTTTCCCTGGGGGAAAACCCATCAGCAGGAGGGATATGGGATGGCTCTATTGGTCTACCTTGTCCATCTCTCCAGAGTCCACCAGACTCCTCACCACATCTCTTCACCTTCCAGACAGTTTATCCCTCGGGTAACACAAATCTTCCTATATTAACCAATATGTGTATGCGTGCATGTGTGTGTGTGTTCACCTTTTTAAAACTAAAACAATACAACGAAAAACAAAACATAGATTTGTTAGCTGTCACATAAAACCCTGCTGTCTATTTGACAGCTATGTTCTCCCTGGTGTGACAGCCATGTATGGTTGTGCGTGTAAGTGTGGACCTTACTAGCAGCTACTTCCGTTGGTAACTGTGTCCCTGTATAAAGTCCTCTATGTAGTGTCCTAATCATGTGCTGGTATTGCTATAAAACGATTTCTCAGTCACCTCAACATCGCCCTCTAGATTAGAAAAATGCTAAAGACTAATGTATATCAATCGATTTTCACTCTGCCAACTCACATGTCATTCTCAGTACCTCATATTCAGCTACTTGACTAAGTGGGAAAGGCAAAGAGGTCTCTTTCTATAACACTTTCTTCAAATATAACAGTATCCAGTACATGCCTGTCTAACAGTGAAAATTATAAAACATGAAAATTCTACATTTTCTAGGGTTTCACATTATGTCGTATCTTGTGGTAAAAATCCTACTCCAATGTTCTACACAGAGATGCATATCTGTATGCCTATCCTCTAGCAATCTCCTGTCTCCACCCTTTGTGCATCCATAAAAAGGCACATTTTTGTACAGGAGGCACGAACCAAAACAACAAAAAAAACAAAAAACAAAACAGATATGCAATCTATAAAACATGAATCGTATTTCCACAACAGAACCTTTCTGCTTAAAAATCAGCAGTTTCTATACACATGAAAACAAAACCCCTGACTGTTTCTGTAACTTATGTCAATCTAGTGTGTGTATCTCTGAATTTGTCTTATGTAAAATCATAAAAATATGTTTTAGCCCCATTGTTGAGACTGTGTAATTTTATCTCTACCAGAGCAGAGAGAGAGAGAGAGAGGGAGAGAGAGGGAGAGAGAGGGAGACTAGCGTTTGTGTAAAGAATGAGAAATAGGAAAGCAATGAATGATGGGAATACAAAGGTTTGAATACAAACATACATGTAGAAAGGGAGATTTTTTTTACAACAAAATGACTGCTGGATTGGACTCTGACTCTATGGGGAAATGGCTGTATTCATTCCACTGTTCCCCTTAGCTATTTGCTAACTATGACCCCTCCCCATACTTGACTAGGGGTTCTTAACAGTGCAATCCAGTGTCGTCCGTCATTTGTTCATTAAGAACTCGGTATCTCATTGACTGCATACCTTTTCAACTGACTTTTCTAACTTATAATAGAGAAATGTAAAAATGTACTCTTAGTGACTCATATTTTCTCTGAAATACATAAAACGATATTTTGGAGCAAAGTATGTACATACTTCAATGTTGGATAATGATTCTCAGCCAAACAAATTATCATGAGTCACTGCAGCCTAAAACAAAAGAGTGTTCCAATTGTCTATTGTTAATTAGTCTTTCAAGAGTAATTCTTCTATTTCTCTATCTCACCCCTTTTAAACACTTGTCTATACTTCTTTTGTGTCCCTTTTATCTGTGAAAAGAAAAACAAGATAGTTATCTTAAAACAGCAAACAAAACAAACATTTCTATTCTTTGCCGTCGGCTAGCGATTTAGGAAAACAAACATGTGACAACATAAAACGAACAAACAAAATCAACAAAGATTACTTTTAAAAAAATAAGTTTCTTTCTACATTTTGCACCTTAATGCTCACCACAGATTAACTCTAGAGTCGGCTATATTTCTCCCCCAGAATATTAGTTGTTACAGAGTGTGCAATCAATTAAAGGGGAACCTCTGAGAGAAGTGTACGCCTCCTTTGTGGATGTCTATGTGATTTCCAACCCAGGTATTCATTCTTCTCTCTACACAGTTCCTACTCATGTGTCCCTTTTTATGGCAGTAGAAGCACGTCCCTGTCATGTCTTCACAATGTTTTGCTACATGTTTTAAGGGAACATCACTATTCCTGTCTGCTTTCCCATTGGGAACTGCTGCTGTGCAGACAGGATGTAAGTCTACCAGATCACTAAAACTAGTTGCTGAAATTGCTGCTGCAGTACAATGGATGTCTCCCCCTGTGTTAACCTTTTCATTATTCTCACCACTTTCAGCAGCTGCCCCTGCTGGTGGGACCGTTCCTCTTCTTTTTCCTGAAACATTACTTTTAACGTTACTTAAAACAACATACAACTTACTAGTTACAGTTTTTACATTTTTGGTATTGGCTGTACTTCCCGCCCCAACCGAATTTATCGGGGGCGTGTTTGCGCTCAGTTCGCCACGCTTTGCAACGCATACTTCCGGAATGCTTGTTTCCGGTACGCTTACTTCCGCTGAACACGTGTTTTTCTTTACACTCACTTCCGCTGTGCGTTCGCTGCTCTGCCACGTGTTACCTTCCATTTGCCACAACTTTAAACAGTCATCATGTTCAATTCTCGTTTTTGTTGATTTAATCAACCGCACTTTATCTCTAACATTATTTAACACCTCTGAGTCAAGAGTACCTATGTTTGGGAAAGGTTTCACACACTCCAGGGTCATCTTGACCCATTTGTCGCAGTATGCTGTTGCATACGCACCATATTTATTAAACATACGGAACCTTGCGGAATCAATTGGTCCTTCCTTAAGCAGCACAACATCAACCATCTCTAGCGTTTGCTTAGCACCCATTGTGAAAACAACCTATTTCTCAATGCTACGCAAAAAAAGACTTTTTACCTGTTCTCCTTTCAAACAGAACTTACTAGAGATTTTTTATCCGTGGACGGTTTCACAGGCTACGCCCACGCACCTCCTAACCCAGAAATATCACTATGGACAACAGAAATATCAGCTCCTCGATATCCTGGCTCTCCACAAAATTCTGTTGAGTATTACTGAACTGGTAGTACCGGGGTTTTATACCCGTTTGTACCAGCGTAATTCCTCTCAGCCGTTCAACCCAAGTCCCAAGCACGGTTGTACAACCATGCGGTCCGATCGCACCGCTTAGCAATACTAACTATTACTGAACTTTGCGATTACTCTTGGGGAGAAAGTTTCCAAAGGCTTTTTAACTGTTCTCTTTTCAAACAGGGCTTTTGCTGCCAGTATACCTGCCTTGTATACTACCTCGGTTGCAAGCCCGCCTCGTCAAGCGGCAACCGATATCCCTGTCTTTTTGACAGTAAATCAACTTTCATTTCAAAATCATACAATCACCAAACATATACACCTTAGTTTTCTGCACAGAAAATAACTTTCCCAAACAATGGCACTATTTTTTCAGAGACTTTACCATGTGCTTACAGTATGCACATATTAACTATCAAAACTATTGTTCAACCACGTGGCAAATCTACCGGAAGTTCGCGTACGCACAGCAGGAAATACACATACGCTCAGCAATGCGATACACTTAAAACATAAAACGACAATAAAAAGAAACATTTTTCTTTCTTGTCCCTAGATTCTAATTAGCGTTCCTTCAGTCTATGCAACAACGGACATTCGGTTTCGCAACACACAGTGAACCACAGGTCTTAGACGTATTACGTTCTTTCCTGCTTTATACGACGCGTCCGTCCATCCACCCTTTGTTGAGGAACCGAATATCGTAAGCGTTGCATACCTGCCGGTAACGTAACTCCTAACTCAAGAGCCCCCAAATTATTAAAGTAATTCTATCGTTTTAAAATAAGCATTGCCCAATCAATTGTATGTGTATCCAAAGCACATGGTGGTTTATTTTAGCAGATGTAAATAGTAAACAATTCAATACATTATTATATTATGATACAGTACAGTACAGCACAGCCAATACCAAAAGATAAGTACATACCAAATGCAATCGCTTGCGCACGCTGCGCACCCACCGGACCCGATGGACAATATTCTGTATAGAATATTGTGTCAGAGTTGACTGAGGCCCCAGTGAGATGCAACTAATATATATACAGTCAGTGTTTCATTGTGAACAATAGAGATGACGTAGATTGTTTCTATAGGTCCAGACGTTGGGTGGGTCCAGGCCAGACAGGTAATAGGTTGATTCAATCTAAGGAATCCAAAGGTGGGGGGTCTTCTGTCCAGGGGGTCTGCTCCTTTTCATAGCCAGTATCATACAAAGGTTTACTCTCTACTATCAATAACTAAAGTATGCAATGTGCGATCTCTTCGCCGACTGCACCGGACAGCTGCTGATGATTAGGGCTTCAATATGATATCAGGCATGACACCTTTCCTATTACCTAAACCTTTAATAACACTACAATGTACATATAATCAACATATATATATATATATATATATATATATATATATATATATATAGACTAATAATAAACCGAATACTATCTGCTCCTGAATTACAGTGTAACAGAACCAATATGAAATTATATAAATAACTAACTGTTGTAATGCGAGTGTGTGCGTGCGTATTTTACCGTGCGAACGCACCACGTCACGTAACACGTGGCGTACGCTTCGCAATACGCACGGCAAACCAATATTAAACCAATATACTTTCGTTCATCCAATTATACGACTTCAACAGTGGTTACCAGTGTAAGGTAATTCCTCTTAGCATGTGTAGTCAGGGAAATGTCCTGGAAGATGTCAAGTGTGTTGACTTCATATTGGAGATTCTGGAGTTTCCTGGACTCCCTTATGATAGCTTCCTTAGCTGAGAAATAATGACATCTCTAGGCTGGGCTAGATCTTGGGAGTGGGGTTTGAATGCACTATGGACTCTGTGAAAAGGAGGTGATCTTCCAGTACCTCAGATGCCAGCTGATCAATGAGTTTTATGAGGTAAGGATCGAGATAAACCTGCACTATGGATTCAAGAATTCACTTAGTTTGAAGATTGTTTCAATGAGCTTAATTGTTCATATATTCCTGTTGGTTTTGGATGGCCACTAGGTCTCACTTTATCTGAGTGAGATCATCCTCAACAGTATGTTGGTATGTACCAATTTCACTTCTCTGTTGACTGGATCAGTCCAGTCACCGAGGACAGTCATGTCAGCCTTAAGAGTTTGAAGAGCAGTTTGCACTTCTATGGGGCAGTGTGGTGGCTTAGTGGTTAGCACTTCTCCCTCACAACACTGTGGTCATGAGTTCGATTCCCGACCACAGCCTTATCTGTGCGGAGTTTGTATGTTCTCCCCGTGTTTGCGTTGGTTTCCTCCGTGTGCTCTGGCTTACTCCCACACTTCATAAACATACTAGTAAGTTAATTGGCTGCCATTAAATTGACCTTTGTCTATCTTGGTCTGTGTATATGTTCAGGAATTTAGTTTGTAAGCTCCAATGGGGCAGGGACTGATGTGAGTGAGTTCTCTGTGCAGCACTGTGGAATTAGTGGCGCTATATAAATAGCTGGTGATGATGTACATGATCAAACGATCTCTGTCATCAGGGAACGAAAATCCCTCTGGATGACAGTGGATAAATCATTTTTATCAGAATCTGACTCTCCTGGTCTCTGAGGGGAGCTTGGCATTGGTGGCTTGGCATTGGCGGTCTGAGGTCTGAAGAAGATTTCCTCGAAAAGTAGTTGGTGAGGCCCTTAGAAGGATTCTTCTCTTTCAACATTATGGCTTAAGGTTGGCTAAGAGAAGGAGATATAAGGGTTTGGTGAATTTGTAGTTTGAAGGCAGGATAAAAAGGAAGCAGAGAATGATCTTCTGTCATATAGGTTGGTAACCTCCATCCCTAGCATAAGAGGATGATTTTAGGCAAAACATGAAAAAGGTGCCCATTATATCTTTTGAACTGAGAGGCTGGTTAGGCAGAGCTACTAGGGCGTCTAGTTGTAGGAATAGTGATTTACAGGAGGCAATGACAGTAATGACAGTAATAATAAAAATCTCAGCATACTAACAATAAATATGCAGAGCCCATGATTTAAGGGCTATTAGGCCACTATGCTGAAGGCAGGTAGAGGTTCTCTTCAGCTATGTGTACCAGTTGTGCCTAGGTGTTGTATAATGGCCCTTTTTTGCAGAAGAGTAGGCTAATGCAGCAGGGAGGCTGGTGGACTAGACTCTAATGTGCAGGGAGTTCCTGCAGTAATGTCTATGGCAGGAAGAGTCTGATAACAGAGGAAGATAATTGTTATGGGATCCTGGTGAGTCTGCCCCCTGCCTTTTGCTTGGAGTCAGGAAATGTTATATGTCGCTGAATTGTGGTGTCCCCCTGCAGCGTATATTGCTTACCGGGGTCTGGGGGAGTTGAGAAGAGAAAATCGGTGTGGGAACGAGGTTAGGAGTCTCCAGAGGAGTTCAGTGGGCAGCAATCGGAGCTAGTGTTTGGGTTGAGGTCATCTTTCTGAGGTGTTTAATTATGGCTTTTCTGGTGCAGGGAGTATAACAAACATTTTAGAGCAATGAAAGGAGCTCTTTGGTGTTAAGAAGTCCACTATAAGGGTGGTTTGGGCAGGGTAAGTTAAGGACCACTTGTACCACATGCCCGCTCTAAACTTCTTCCAGACCATGCCCCTCATTGAGGTAACTATGGTTTCCTTTATAGGTTATATAAGTACCCTCAGGGGTTTTATATGGACAATAGTAAAGTCCAGGACATTCTAGATCAGTTTCTACCTAACAACATTACGGTAATTCAAAGTTTCCTTGGTTTTGCCAATAACTACAGAAAATTAGTTTGCTCATTTTCTGCTCTGGTTGCTTCTATTACTGACCATGGTAGAGAAAGTAGCAGATCCTTTTGCATGTCCTTTTCCAGCTTCGGAATCCTTTTATGCCCTCAAAAAAGCTTTTTTGCAGCAGTTTGCTGCCTTCCTAATACTAAGTTACCTATTTTTATTGAAGGAGATGCCTCATATGTGGGGACAGGGGCTATTCTTTCCCAACCAGCTCTCGATTTTGGGAAGCTCCATCCTTCTTTTTCCTATGACTAATTTAATTAATTACTATGTGGAAAAATAAGAGCTTTTGGCCATTAAGTGGTTTAAGGATTTAAAAGTTGATGCCTTGTCTATAATATTCCTATGAAAACATAATGAATTTCCAATGAATATTCCAATTATACCCACCTCATTGGTGGGTCTGTCATCTCAATTATTATGGGTCCAAGACCAAGCTCCTGTTGAAACATCTGCTCGTCTTTTATATGTACCAAAAGATTTACAGCAAGCAATTTTGATGGAACTCCTTGACTTTGGTCATCCCAGTATGTCTAAAAATGTTGAACTCCTGTCTCATTCTGTTTTGTGGCCTTTGTTGAGATAAGATGTTAAAAACCTCATCCTTGACTGTGAAACTCATGCATTTATCATTTATATAATAAAAATATCTGCTCATTTTTGCAAAAATGTGGCATGTTTCTGTGAAAAAATATCTGTGCGAGGTGTCTCGTAGCTGTTTCGGAGACACCTGATTTTTTTAGAATTGAATCTTCCCCTTAGAAACTTACTTTCAGGTCATCTCCCCCACTACCTGAAACACAGTGCTGGAGATACAGTGGGTGCTAAAAAAATAAATAAAAACTGAGTCCGTGGAAAATATTATGATGATGATCATTGTTGATGGCCATCAAGAGTCTGTTGTGGAGAAAATCCTAAACTAAAAATGGATACAAAATAGTAACCTTGAGACACTGGATATGGCAATAGTTAAAAGACACCGAGTGCAAGAAGTCTGCCTACATTTCTTTCATTAAACTAAAAATAGGCCTAGAGGCAAGTCCTTTAGCTAAAATTAAACATGATCAAAAGCTTTACTAAAATATTTATAAAAATAAGATTATTACACTACATCCCTATTCATTGTTACAAACTGACAATATCCGACACAGAATAAATCTTACAAACTCACTCTGTGAAGATGGTACTAATTACACAACATCTTAGATTCATGAAGCCATCCCTATATATAAAGTATACATAAATTACCTATACCCAGAAATTAGGCTGATTTGATAAATATTTTTTTTAACCAATTATACAAATATAAATGGAGATATGGCAGAATTAATTAAAGAG
Organism: Mixophyes fleayi; assembly: GCF_038048845.1. Classification (NCBI taxonomy): domain Eukaryota; kingdom Metazoa; phylum Chordata; class Amphibia; order Anura; family Limnodynastidae; genus Mixophyes; species Mixophyes fleayi. Next base: position 227,696,660 of record NC_134405.1, read on the forward strand.
ATGGCTTCCCAAATAACTTTTAAAACCATTTATTAAAACACAATATAAAATGCCAATATACCCAACGACATTTAATCACGCCTGTGACGAAATGAGTGTGATAACCCTGTGAGCATTCAGTGTCTCATTTCTCACATAATGTGGATTATAGTACTTTTTATAGCCCATGCTTTTGTTCCACAGCTCACCAGACTACAACTGTATTGTCCAATAACATGTGGCTAAGGGGACATTGTAGTTCAGTGTACATATGTATATTGTGTATTATATATTGATGCCTTGCAGTAATGTTATTCATTGTCCTTAAGCTAAAGCCAGGAGGGTTATGGGTAAAGGTCAGGTGGTGTCCACAATACATTCATAATCCCCCCCCCCTCCTTCCTCTACAGGAAACATGGAACAGCTGGGGACCCGGTGACATCACAAAGTAGTGTAAGGGGTTCATTTTAGGAGGGACTCACTGTTACCTTATCCTTGGAAGTAGGGGAAGCCAATAAGCATCAATTGTTCTCCTTAGGACTAGTCCAGACGTTCTGTCAGCATCCCAGCAGGGGGCTTCTGTGAAAGGACAGCTCATCTTCACTGCCCTGTCCAAACCCCCTAGTCCTGCACTGGCCAATGGTTAAGAAGAATAGACCCAGGGGTTTGCCCAGGGAGGGGTAAGACTGTGGAAATTATACCTGAGCTATATGGAACGACTCCAGGAGGGGAAGGGTGTTCATTCTGGGATTTAATTCATGAAGGTGCAAGATCTACTAGTTTTGAATTGTCGTTTTCTAACTAGAGTCTATATATGCAGCTGAGAGGGATCCATGGGTCGTGAAGTCTGGACAGCAGGTGACGATAATTCCTTAAGCTATCGGGGTAAGGGACAGATAATGTGGTAAACCTGCCTGGCATTTATTTACTGTGTGTACATAAGATTCTAGTGTTGTTTATATGACAATAAATATACTGTTGTATTTTAATAACTGCATTTTGCCTGAGTGACCATACGAATCCTAGAAGGTACTGGGTAGACTTCCCTGGCATAGGAAGGCACCCGTGGGTGGCCAGCCAGCGTGAAGTGGGTAGCATTGGGCCACATAAACCCGGTATCTTCACAACGCATATAATATATCTGCACATAAATATAAATATTTAACAGTTCTCGGTTTTTCATTCCTTTTTTAGCAAACAATATGCTGAATATCCTTAGATATTTATAGAAGTATAATTGTCCACAGCTGATATTCTTCAGCGGTATAGAGATGTCTCTACCAGTGTCAGGAGCCGTGGCGGCCTCGGGCACCGCCGCGACTCACTTCCTGCCTGGGTGAACATCCCGGCCATCTCCATGATGACCGGGGCGTCACTTCCGGTTACTCGGACCAGGCCCTGACTGGCCAAAGTCTGTATATAAGGCAGGGAGGGCTTAGCCTCCAATCCGGTTATAGCGTCCTAGTGTGTTACCTGTGCTGACCTGCTCTGTTATACTGCTGGATTCCTGTTGTGACCTTTTTGCCTGTTTACTGGACCTTGCCTTATTGCCTGTGACCCTGACCTTTTGGCCTGTATCTTGGATTCTGCTGATCTACTCGTGACCCTGACCCTTTGGCGTGTTTTCTGACTATTCTACTCTGCAAGTGACCCCTGACCTTGGCTTTCGTCTGACCATCCTTTACCATCTGTACTGTCTCCAGGCCTGCGTTGCGGTTAGTATATCGAACCTACGCTACATTGGAGTTAAGTCATGTGGGCATCCGAGTACATGTGAGCGCGTCTAGTTCTACGGGAAAGGCGGCTGCTATAGGCGAAGACCTCCGACAGTCTGTTCTGCAGGTTTGTTATCTGACCACTAGCAGCCTAACAACCAGTTCTAATAACAAATTCTCCTCCACTGGAGACAAGTCAGACATAAAAGAACTTGAACTATCTTAGGATAATACAGTGTCCATTATTAGGACACAATTATTTAAACCTCACAGAGAAGAGTATAGTAATGCAGGAAAGGGGGAGCGGCCAGCTTACATTAAACTCCACTGTTCGGTCTGTCCTGGAACTTCAAAATTTAACCTTGCAGTAATGCTGTAAAGGAATTCCACTTACCCTAGTAAATCTTGTAAATTCGCACCATTCCTTCTGGTTGCACAATGGTCTCTCCAATATCAAATCTTCCAGCTTGCGGAGCTACACTTTTATAGCTTAAAGCAGACACATGTGTGCGACTTTCTCAATGGTGTGGTGTTCATTGTAGGGTTATAAACCTTCCTAATACCCAGAGGTTGCAATCAGGAATCCCTTCTGACAATCAAACTCAGTTGTACAGGATTTTTATATCAGTTGGAATCTCTGCTTATATTGTATTAAATAGACTACAAGTATTATAGTGAATCATTTTACAAGGAGAAATAAAAAAAAGCATATAAAATACCATTTAAATGTTTGATCATAAAAAGAAAAAAGAGCGGTTCTAGAGAGGGAAAAAGAAAGTATTTGACATCTGAAAAATCACATTCCCTAATTGTTCAATATTTAATTTGCTTCTATTAGTATTCTGAGGCAACATAACTCCTATAGTAATATAATTGTTATAGGGATCTTACCCTAAAATGCTAAACAAACAAATCACAATTCTCTTTGACTGATTAGTATTTATTCTAAAACTACTTATTGCAGAGTTCCTTAAAAGTATTCTGCCATTTGACTCATTTGATTCAACTCATTTGGTCAATTGTTGAGTGACGTCAAATGCCAGGATCATTATACATTTTTGACATTAAGGGGCTGAAACATCAAGGCACATATTTGCACATTTTAAATGTTTTTTCTGCTAGGAACATAAACCACACTTACTACAGCCAGCAATTTTGTGGAGGCAGAGGGATGGGGAATCACGTAGTCAATAAACAGTAAGGGCATTCCCCTGCAGCCATGTCCAATTCAAGGTTGGAGGCATGGAGAAAATAGAGTAATTTCAGCTGCTAGGGGCCTAGTCTAACTTCAGCCAGCGGGTCCGGCGACATTACGGCACTATACAGTGTTTAAAGACAGAATTAATTTTTTTTAAAAGTGTGGGGTCCCTCCTCCCAGTAATATTAACCCTTGTGCTGGCAGTTTAGTGCTGGTAGAGCAAAATTGAGAATACAAAAAGCTCTCGGTCTCCCTGATTTTACTACAATCAGCACTAGGCTTAGCCAGCCGGTGCTGTTGGCTCTATAGCAGGGGAAGCAGCAGCGTGGGGTCCCCCTTCCATAATGACAAACTAGCCCCAGGCTGGTCAGCACCAGGCTGGATTCCCTAGGGAGTTGGGGTCTGCAAAATAAAAGTACGGGCCCTTAGGGTTACTCAGCCCCGTGCTGATAGCACTAGGGCTCTTCCCACACCCCTGGATTGGGATTGATCTGTCAAGTATTACACCAGCACCTGGATAAATTGGATTGTGACAACTAAGAACATTTATAGCAGATTGTGGACTGGCGGCAGATCTGAAGGATTTGTGGAATTTATTAGAAAATAAGTGGAATATTTATTTTCTTGCTAATTTGTTTTCCGATCTATAGTTGCAACTCAGCAGTAATTTTATTACTGTGGAACCATATTTATTGTTTATATGCATGCTGGCATGATCATGTAAACTTCACTGTGACATTGTGACTATATGTTTCACATGGAGCTTGGATTTTTTGGATAAATTAATATCCCTAAAGGAACCCCTCTCTCTTATTAATATAACAAATTTACGCCAGCCTTTGAAAAACCGCGGGCTCTTTTAATAGATTTTATCTTCTTATGACGGAAGGTTATCAAGACACCTAATAAGTTAGTATGATTTATTCTGTGTGGAACATTGTCAGTTTCTAACAGTGAATTGGAATGCCTTCCCTTCTTATTCAGCATGTTTTCAGATTTCATGCAATACCTCCATTATTGTTTCTGGCCAGAGATTACAGTTTGTTGCACAGTTCTGGAGAAACTTTTGTTCCATGTCTCTTCTATTTATCATTCAAGTCTAATGGCCATACAGAGAGGGTAAATCAAGCCCTTAAGTAGTATCTGAGAAACTTATCACACATCTCACCTGCTATATTGTCTGGGAAAACCAATATTGTGGTTTCCCTTGACTACCGCTAATGTTTGGCTTGCTCAGCGTTCCTTTCTGATGCCATTGTTGCGTATGTGCAAACCCAACACTTTTCAAACCTCTCCTGGATTCACATAGGCTGACCTTAGGTCAGTTCACTATTTAAGGCACGGCCTCCTATCTTCTGTTGTCAGATCTTCAGGTCTCTCCTGGACCGGATGCTGTTCTCTCTGACTCCTGTCATCTTCTATTTGTATCGTTTGCACTTGTGTTACCTGTTCCATGATCAGGACCTGTGGTTAACCTGCAGAACATTGCACATCATCATCGATCCTGCTTCCAGGCTATACTGCCCATCAGGACCTCAGCGCTTCAGTTAGCTGCAGCTTTCACCTCTCGGCTGTACTCGTGTTACCTGTTACACAATCAAGACCTATGGCTAATCTGCAGAGAACTGTGTATTACCATCGCCCCTGTTTCCAGGCTATACTGCCTACCGGGATCTCAGCGCTCCTGTACTCTGCAGCTCATCGCTTCACCATCTAGTCTGTGTCATCTACCCTGATTGTGGCCTGTTTCACAGAACACTGCGCATTTCCATCGTTCCTGTGCTCTACTACCTATTAGGATCTCAGCGCTTCAGTGCTCTGCTGCTCATCGTATTCCATTCCTCTGATCCATCTCTCTATGTACTTACCGTCCGGTGCTCCAGCTCAGCTTCTCATCTCATCTGTGTCCTTTGTCATACCCTGCTCTGTGCCACCTAGAGGACCGTGACCTACGGTTAGAGAGCAGCCAAGCCCACATTCCCTTGCGGGGATCCCTGCTGAATACCTCTCTATCCGTTAGACTCCGCACCTCTTGGAGGTTAGTCATCACCTGTGCAGGGTTCGAAGTCTATTCTAACATTTGATACTGTGACAATGCTATATTTCTAAGTTAACATAGTTGATGAGGTTGAAAAAAGACACCAGTCCATCAAGTTCAACCTATTTTGGATCTTTTGCGATCCTGCACTTATATTTGAAATTAATCCAGAGTAAGCAACCGCCAATCTGTTTCAATTGTGAAAATCCCCCCAGACTCAATATTGCAGTCCTATTTTTACCCTATATCCACTACTATCCTTCATTTTAAATTAACGGTCGTATCCCTGGATACACCTTTCCGCTAAAAATTTGTCTAACCCTTTCTTAAACATATCTATTGAATCTGCCATCACAACCTTCCCTGGCAATGAATTCCATATCTTGACTGCCCTTACTGTAAAGAACCCCTTCCTTTGCTGGTTGTGAAATTTCCTCACCTCTAACCTTAGGGGATGACCACGTGTCCTGTGTATGGTCCTTGGGATAAAAAGTTCCCATGAAAGCTCTCTGTATTGACCCCTAATGTATTTGTACATAGTAATCATATCTCCCCTTAGACGCCTCTTTTCTAAAGTAATCATGCCTAAACTGGCTAACCTTTCCTCATAACTTAATGACTCCATACCCTTTATCAATTTTGTCACCCTTCTCTGAACCCTTTCTAGTTCCAAATTATCTTTTTTATAGAGTGGTGCCCAGAACTGTACTGCATATTCAAGATGAGGTCTTACCAACGATTTAAACAGTGGCAAAATTACACTGTCTTCCCTTGCATCTATGCCCCTTTTTATGCATGCCAATACTTTGTTTGCCCTTGCAGCTGCTGCTTGACATTGAGCACTATTGCTAAGTCTACTGTCTACGAGCACTCCCAAATCCTTTTTCATTATAGATTCTCCTAAATTAATTCCATTTAATTTATAGATTGTGTTCTTGTTTTTGATCCCTGAATGCATAACCTTACATTTATCTGTGTTAAACCTCATATTCCATTTGGCCGCCCAATCCTCCAGTTTATTTAAGTCCCTCTGTAGAGAAGCTACATCTTGCTCTGATTTTATTACCTTACAGAGTTTAGTGTCATCTGCAAAAATAGACACTTTACTCTCTAAACCATCACCAAGGTCATTAATAAATATATTAAAAAGGAGTGGTCCCAGCACGGAAGCTTGAGGTACTCCACTTAAGGCTTTTGACCAATTAGAAAATGTTCCATTTATCACAACTCTCTGTTCCCTATTCTCTAACCAGTTTTCGATCCAAGTACAAATTTTGATTCCTAGACCCAGTTTCCTTATTTTGTAAACCAACCTCTTGTGTGGCACTGTATCAAAGGCCTTTGCAAAATCTAAGTAGACCACATCTACTGTCCTGCCCTGGTCTAAGTTCCCACTAACGTCCTCGTAGAAACTAATTAGATTAGTTTGACATGACCTATCCCTCACAAATCCATGTTGATTCCCACTAATAATTTTGTTGCGTACCAAGTAATCCTGAATACCGTCCCTTAAAATACCTTCCAGTAGTTTCCCCACTATTGATGTCAGGCTTACAGGTCTATAATTCTCTGGTTGTGATCTCGTCCCCTTTTTAAACAACGGCATCACATCTGCTATTCGCCAATCCCTTGGTACTGAGCCTGATGAGATTGAATCTCTGAAAATTAAGAATAGCGGTCTAGCTATTTCCGAGTTTAACTCCATAAGGACCCTTGGGTGTATGCCATCTGGACCTAGAGCTTTATTTATCTTAATATTCTTCAGTCACCTTTGGACTTCTTCCTCTGACAACCAAGTATTAATTAATGGCATGGTTTCATTTCCATTTTTATGTATTACTCCTGCCATTTGTTCCTCTCTGGTAAATACTGAAGAAAAGAAAGTGTTTAATACCTCTGCTTTTTTCTTAGTATCATTTATCAATTCACCCATCTCACTTCTTAGGGGTCCTATATTATCTTTTTTAATCTATTTGCCATTTATATACTTAAAAAACTTTTTGGGGTTTGTCTTACTTTCTTTTGCAATGTGCCTTTCATTTTCTAATTTAGCCAATCTAATTTCCTTTTTGCATGTTTTATTATATTCCTTGTACCTACGGAAGGACTCCTCTGACCCTTCAGACTTAAACAATTTAAATGCACGCTTCTTCCTTTGCATTTCTTCCCTTACCTTTTTATTTAGCCACATTGGTTTAGACTTAATTCTTTTACATTTATTTCCCATAGGAATGAACTTATACGTGTATGTTTCCAACAACATTTTAAAGACAGCCCACATTTCTTCCATATTTTTTCCTTCAAAGGCTTTGTCCCAGTCTATGCTCTTTATAGACTCCTTTTGCATATTAAAATTTGCCATTCTAAAGTTTAAAGTCCTAGTTGATCCCTTATACCATTGTTTCTGGAAACTAATTTCAAATGAGACCATATTATGATCACTGTTTCCCAAGTGATCCTTTACTTGAATATTTGATATTACATTGTTTGTTATTACTAGGTCCAGTATAGTCCGGTTCCTAGTTTGTTCCTCTACTAATTGGGACATGTAATGGTCTTTTAGCGTGCTCAGAAACCTATTTCCCCTAGCTGTACCGCAGGTCTCAGTACTCCATTTAATGTCCGGATAATTAAAATCCCCCATAATTAAAATTTGACCTAGTTGTGTAGCCTTTTCAATTTGCTGTAGAAGTTGGGCTTCCTCAATCGTACTAATATCTGGCGGTTTATAGCATATCCCCATCAGCAACTTCTCTGAACTTTTTCCTCCGCTGGATATTTCCACCCACAATGCCTCTATGTTATCACCAATATTCTCGTATATAACTTCCTGAATACTTGGTTTTAATTCTGGTTTAATATAAAGACATACTCCTCCTCCCCTTTTATTTACCCTATCCCTCCTGAAGAGAGAATAGCCTTCCAAGTTGACTGCCCAGTCATGTGTATCATCCCACCAGGTCTCCGTAATACCTATAATATCATACTGCTCATTCATTGCTACTAGTTCTAACTCCCCCATTTTACCTGTCAGGCTTCTTGCATTTGCAAGCATACACTTAAGTCTATTGCCTCCCTTAGGTATTTCTTTTTGCTTTAAAAAGGGCCTCCACTTATCGGCTATGCTTCCCTTTCCCCCCTCTCCATCCCCTTGACTCTTGTTAAATTCCTCCTTACTACTCTCAATGTCTATCCCATAAATACTTGCTTGCCCCTCCCCCCCGGAGCCTAGTTTAAAATCTCCTCCAACCTTCTAACCATCCTCTCCCCTAGCACTGCAGCCCCCTCCTCATTAAGGTGCAATCCATCACGACAATAAAGATGGCAACTGACCGAGAAATCAGCCCAGTGCTCTAAGAATCCAAAACCCTCCTTCCTACACCAATCTTTTAGCCACGCATTAACCTCCCTAATCTCCCGCTGCCTCCCTGGACTAGCGCGTGGCACAGGTAGTATTTCCGAAAATACTACCTTGGATGTCCTTGCCTTAAGTTTGCGACCTTGCATGATAACTTAGCACAATTCTTACCCTGGGCTGAATTTGCCTACAGAACGAATTTCCAATGAATATTCAAATTCTGCCCACCTAATTGGTCGGTCTGTTATATCAATTATTACGGGTCCAAGACCAAGCTCCTGTTGAAACATCTTCTCATTGTCAGGCGCCGTCCCAGCATCGCGATCAGGAAGCGGGGACGGCCGCCTGTCATTTCAGGCTGAAGGAGTCCTGTTGCTAGGCAACAGGGAAGCAGTCTCCCCCGGCCATCAGAAGCGGCAACTGAGCAGGCGCAATAACGCGCCCCGTTGCTAGGCAATGGGACGCTATTTTCTAGCTTTGGTCGATGGTCTATGACGCCCTGACCGCTGACCAATCCTGTCCTGGGTCCCTCTATTTAAACCTGACTCTGGCACCATTAGGGTGCCAGAGTATCAGGTCTATTTTCTGCCTCCAGCATTCCTTTATTTATACTTCAGATCTCCTGTATTTGACCCGGCTTGTTCAACTACCCTCTTGGATCCTGTTTTGGAAATGTGTACCCTCCTGGTTTAACCTCGGCTTTCCTGACCATTCTTGTGAATCTCCCTCGGTACTGCATTATCCTCTTGGTTTGACCCAGTTTATCCTGACTACCCTCTAAGCTATTACACTGGTAGCTGTCTTGAAGAACCGCGACCTGCGCACCTCTATCAGCAAAGTCCAAACCTCCTTGCGGGGGTCCCTGGTGAAAACCGGGGGTGCGGTAGACTCCACGCCTCCCTGTACAGTAGAGCTAATACCAGTTAGTAGCACCATCCAGCTCACAGTTTTGACACTCATCTTTTATATGTATCAATAGTTTTACGGCAAGCAGTTTTCATGGAACTCCATGTGAATTAGGTCTCTGGTCATCCTGGTATCTCTAAAAATGTTGAACTCCTGTCTTATTCTGTTTTGTGGCCTTTGTGGAGACAAAATGTTAAAATCTTTATCCTTGACTGTGCAACTTGTTCATGGAACAAAGCTCCTATGGGGAAATTCAATTGGCTGGGATGTTCTGAGGAACAGCATGGCTGCGCATTTTTACCATTTATACGGTAAAAATATCCGCTAATTTTTGCTTGCACTCTATGGGGCATGAGCAAAAATGAAGGTTGTTTCTGTGAAAAAAATCCATGCGAGGTGTCTGGCGGATCTTCCGGAGACACCTCACACTGAATTCTTTTTTACACAAAACTTACTCAGTTCAACTCCACACCACTATCTGAAACACAGTGCTGGAGATGCAATGGGTGCTAAAAAATAAAATAAATGTAAAAAACTGAGCCTGTGTAAAAAATTATGATGTTGGCCATTGTTAATGGCCATCAAGAGTTTGTTGAGGAGAAAAACCTAAACTACAAATAGGCCCATGGGCAAGTTCATTAATTAGTTCACTGGAAGGGTGAACTACTAATTGGATTCCTACTAAACATCTTCATGCAGAAAGATTGGACAGGGCTTTCCATAAGCAATCCCAGATAAACCACTATATAGGGATTCTTCAGCCCCTCCTCCTGCGGTAGAGTACTGTCAGGAGCCACCACATTCTTCATTACACAGGTAGCTTGCATTGTTTGGAACCGTTTTCATCTTCTCTCCCTTGGTGGCGGTTCGCTGCTAGGTGGCAAATGATCACACCATCACACTCTGTACAGAGGCACACCAGGGGGTGGAGACACATCCTGGAGCTGGTTGTTGCTCCCTGTCCTGGAGCCCTGTTCCATCTATCGGTGATATCATTTTTTTCCCCGCTCCTGATCCAGTGGCTGCTGTAGGTGAAGATTTTGCTTGCAGTTCTAGGAACTAATTTAATGCCTGGAGTCTATCCTAACAGTGCAAGGTGCCAGTGAAGAAGCCTAGTGGTGGCATTAATGTACTCCTACAACTCACAATGTTTGTGTGCAGTTGAAACTCCTAGGTGGGGATTGGCTGGGTTGCATGTGTTTCTAGCCTCCTATATCCAGGTAATGAACACTATAGCAGTCAAGCCTGCCTGCTGTAGGATGATCCTTAGTGTGTGGTGAAACAATAAGCACTTTTTCATGAATTTTACCTCTAGGCATGCTGTCCAGGTTCATTATATACTATCCAATGACCTTCACATATATTATCATGACCACCATATACAATCACAGTGTTCTCCATAAACAGTTTCCCTGGTTTACAGCCCTATAACATCTCCATAAACATCTCCATGCCATAACACAATCTCATTCCTTACATTGTCTCCCTTCTGAAAGAAAAGTGTTGACCAAATGCATGCCCATCCTCTGACTAATCAATCTGTAGCTAGATGGGTTCTAAGAAGAATGGATATATTAATGACCAATTTAAAAGGTAAAAATCACATATATTGGATGTGAGATTTCAAAATGATCTACCATCTGGGTCAATGTTCAGTGGTTCCAAAATCTTGCCTTTGAATTCCTTCAATATTCCCCTCTTGAGAGCCATTAAAAGTTTGCTGATCTTGCCAAGATCGAGGGTACATTCTGAGAAGTGGTAATACTGCCAATGCACCTTTATGTTGTGCCCAAGGAAGTCTGCCAATTGATCCATTTTTGTGTCGTTTAGGTTGAGAACTTTTGAAAAAAATAGCAACATGCTTTTGAAGACTGATGGAAGACAGTGTTTGGGGATTTTTAGCTCCACATTCCTGAGCAAAAAGGCGCTTCTTATTTCTCAAAAAGATACAAGTGCATCTTTTTCACAACTTCAGTGAAAGGTAAGAGCTGAGGCATATTCCATTTCGACTCCTTCAGAGTTTTTAAGGCATCCAATGAAATCAGCTCATTCCATTTTGCCTCATAGATCTTCCTGAATATGTGTACATTTTTCTCTACAGCAGTACAACCTCCACCAGTGCTTGGCATTCAATAATGCTAAAAATCTTTTGCAAGCCATGGTCAACCTTCAGTGCCTGCGAGGGAGTCTTCCAGCTTCACAGCACTTACTACATGCAGAAAGTTTTTTCATTTTCTCCAAAGAGTAGCTCTTCTGGCATGTAAAAGTGACCTTCCCAGTTCTCAAAGTTTCTGATGGATGCACTCATGATTTGACCCGGTTGTAGAGATGCTGCGCCCTCTGCCTGAGGCATCTTGTCATTTTTTGAGACAGGTTTGCCATAGTGCAAGCAGTATTGATTTTTGTTATACGCCCTGGATCCATCATTTTTTTGGGAAACTGTTTGATGGACACCACATCAGATTTTCAACCTTCTGTGTTTAAAACGCTGCTGCCATCAGGTAGAGATTCATTGTGTGTAGAACAGGTCTCTGTGTTCTCTGTTTTTGTTTTGATTTCCTGCAAGTGTACATCATCACTGTTGTTGCTGGTGACTGAACCACTCTTCTCTGAAGGGTCAATATCTCCACTGCTCTACAGGCTATAATCTTAGATGCCGCCAATGCCATTGATAATATTTATATATAGACCTCAGAGCTGTGTTAAAATAAACTATATCTCTTTGATTGAAACAATAGTAAAGAGTTACTTTGAATGCAATAAACACTGAAAGTACACGGCAATCTAAGTGTAAACGTTTCCAAGGTATCTTGAGAACAAGACAAACTGATATCTAATGCTCAATTTATACAGCCCTAAATAGTTCTATACCGCTAACCGGTACCTCTAGCCCTTCTAATGACTGACTTGCAATATCTCTCTAATCACAATAATTGTCACTAGCAATATTCCTTAAGCTCTATCATCATCATCAACATCATTTATTTATATAGCGCCAACATATTCCGTAGCGCTTTACAATTGGGGACAAACATAGTAAACTAATAAACAAACTGGGGAAAACAGACAGAGAGGTGAGAAGGCCCTGCTCGCAAACTTACAATCCATGGGATAGTTGCTTCAACTTTGTTAACACATGTTCTAAAAATACATTTGAATATTAAATAGATTTATACAATTATGCAATCCTTGTTGACAGGCAGTACAAATACAAATCACTTCTTCTCCTTCACAGGTCAAACAGACATTACGGTTGCAAATAACACAGAGCAACGTCATAGTTCACCATAATCCTCAATATTGGCTTAACAAAAATCATCCCACACAGTAACATTTTGCAATCTTACTCTTCTCCAATAAACAGTTACTTTCTCCAGGCGATTTGATAAAACACACTCCCTTGTCTAACTTTCCTCCAATTTGACATGAATGGAGAACACAATTTACACCCTCGTTCTTCCCTCTTTTCTTAATAGGTGTGAGCATACAGTCACTTTAGTACAAAGTAGTTCCTCAACACAAAATTAGGGCTATTCCACAGATAGTAAATAATGTCAAGATGTTTGGTGCAATTTTCCTCAGTTTTAAACTCAGGGCTAAATTTATTAAGCTGCAGGTTTGAAAAAGGGGAGATGTTGTTTATAGTAACCAATCAGATTCTATTTATCATTTATTTAGTACATTCTACAAAATGACAGCTAGAATCTGATTGATTTGCTATAAGCAACATCTCCACTTTTTTAAACCCGCAGCTTGATAAATTTACCCATTAGTCTCTATCCCTTAACTATCTTTCCCTACACTTCTCCCTTGTTACTATATCACAGTCCTGCAAAAGGGTATTAGGAAATGTTCTACAGGTGTCCCCACCTGCTTCCTACCTGACTAGTAACAAAAATACTCAGTCCAAGTAGATCAGTAATAACATGGAAAACAAGGGTTATTTATCCCCACAGGTCTTCAGCATCTGTTTCCAAGATGGCTCCTCTCTGCTATAGTAAGCTCTTCCACTCTCCAATGTAAAGTCTTCTCCACTCTCTCAGGGTATCTCTCTTTCTCTCACTCTCTCTCTCTCTCTTTAATCCCTCTGTCTCTCAGACCTCTCAGACTCCTGTTACTCTCTTTCTGACGGGCTGCACGGCATTCCCTGACTCCATAAGTGCCATTAGAGTCTCCATGTGCCGTTTGTAACATGCTTCCCCTCCCCACAACACGCTGGGAGTTGTAGTTCTCTGCCAGTAGGGGAGGTAACTAAAGCAAATGTGCGGCCCGCTCTGGTCACTGGCATTACCATTTATTTTTACAACTATTTCAATATTATCTCAACACATATTAACTTGCCTATTTTAAAATTATTAGGGCTATATTAAAGAGAATATAAACACAGCCCAACAACAACAACAACAACAACAACAACATTTTTTTAGTTGCTAAGGATATTTGAGCGAGTTTAGGTTATTTTGTAGTTGCTGAATTCAAAAGTGAAAGTATTTTTTTTCGAATTGGCTCTAGTTCTTGAGATAATGGATACTTTCAATTAATAGGGAACTTAGCCATAACACGTGCAAATGGGAATCTATCAGAAGATTCTAGAAGGTGAGACACGGAAATATTCTAGGTGTTCACTTTGCGATCATTCTAGAATATCTCCCACTCCATATAAAAGTGATCAGTCACCCAATCAGCAGTCAGTTGACAGTTGAGCGGTTCGCGTTGTTTACTGTCTTTCTTATCTCTTGTCGCTGTAATATATTTCTATACAAGTAATTAGTTTAAATAAGTCAAATTTAATACAGAGTTGTTGTAGTGACAATTTGTATATACAGAGTGTTTTTGTTAAATAATTTTGTGAAAAATCATTTATGAATGGTGTTGAAGCTTATGCCTGGTGCAGTTATGGCTCAGTTGTCAAGATCTTCTTGGGTTACCATAAAGCAGACAATTATGAAGAACTGGTGCAAAACATGCTCACAAACTTTTGGGAACTAAGAGAATAAAGGTGGATTTTCTCGCCACTTACACAGATTTCTGGATAATCTTGGTGATTTTAGTGAGGAACAATGGGAGTGGTTTCAATAAGATATAAAGATGATGGTGGAAAGATATTAAGACAGATGGGACAGACTCATGATGGCTGACTATTGCTGGAGCCTCCAACGTGATTGTCCTGATAACCCACATAAAAGAAGATCGTATAAACAGTGTTTTGCTATACATTAATTGTAATTACCAAATCAGCTTACTATGTTTATCTGCTATTATACCGAATAAAATGCCATTATATATTTCGTATATTTACTTTTGTATCATTTTAGACAACTTCAATGCGATTTGCAAGTAGGCTTTGCCTAACCATTACATTTGTTTGCATTTTTATGTTTTTCAATAGGGTACCAATTATCTTAAAAATTAGAGCCAATCTTGCAAAACCAATATTATATCCGGAATCAGCACCACAAAGTTACCCCATAATCACTCTATTATGTTTGGCAAAAAAATGAGTGTCCACCATTCCACACCAAATTATTTATGACTCAATAATATGAAAATCAATGGAAAAAATAAACTAAACACTTCCAAAATACTTTCACCTGTCACCTAGTACCCATCAGTTGAATGCTAGAATGTGCTGTGTTTTGCATGGTAGATTATTTGGCAAGTTGTCATCATATCAATGTCATACCGAATGCTAATCATAGTATTTTATTTTGATCTTGATCACCATGATTTAAGTTAGCGAGACAATAAGGATTTTGTTTATGTTTTTGTTAATTAAATAGTGAATAAAACTAGCAAAGGCTATTGAACCTGAAGCCACAGGACTCATGTAATTTATTCAACTGAAGTGCAGCTGTCTATCCCAAAGGAGGTATATACATACACATATATATATATATATATATATATATATATATATATATATATATATATATAAATATATATGTATGTATATATAGATATATATAGATATATATGTATATATATATCATACTTGCCTACTTTTATATGCAAATATGCAGTTTCGTCGGGGGGGGGGCAAATATATGTATATATAGATATATATAGATATATATGTATATATATATCATACTTGCCTACTTTTATATGCAAATATGCAGTTTCGTCGGGGGGGGGGCAAATATATGTATATATAGATATATATAGATATATATGTATATATATATCATACTTGCCTACTTTTATATGCAAATATGCAGTTTCGTCGGGGGGGGGGGGCAGCAATATGACGCAATTCACCGCGAATCGTGTCATTTTAGCCCCGCAATTGCAAATATATGTATATATAGATATATATAGATATATATGTATATATATATCATACTTGCCTACTTTTATATGCAAATATGCAGTTTCGTCGGGGGGGGGCAAATATATGTATATATAGATATATATAGATATATATGTATATATATATCATACTTGCCTACTTTTATATGCAAATATGCAGTTTCGTCGGGGGGGGGGGGGGGGGCAGCAATATGACGCAATTCACCGCGAATCGTGTCATTTTAGCCCCGCAATTGCGGGATGCGGGAGACTTGCCAGCTCTCCCGGGAGTCCGTGAGACTGACCCGAATTTCGAGAGTCTCACGGACATTCTGGGAGAGTTGGCAAGTATGATATATATATATATACCTCCTTTGGGATAGACAGCTGCACTTCAGTTGAATTACATGAGTCCAGTGGCTTCAGGTTCAATAGCCTTCGCTAGTTTTATTCACTATTTATTAACAAAAAC
Source organism: Mixophyes fleayi (assembly GCF_038048845.1). Classification (NCBI taxonomy): domain Eukaryota; kingdom Metazoa; phylum Chordata; class Amphibia; order Anura; family Limnodynastidae; genus Mixophyes; species Mixophyes fleayi. Next base: position 227,712,614 of record NC_134405.1, read on the forward strand.
ATAAACAAAATCCTTATTGTCTCGCTAACTTAAATCATGGTGATCAAGATCAAAATAAAATACTATGATTAGCATTCGGTATGACATTGAGATGATGACAACTTGCCATATAATCTACAATGCAAAACACAGCACATTCTAGCATTCAACTGCTGGGTACTAGGTGACAGGAGAAAGTATTTTGGAAGTGTGATTACAGCTACATGTGATTTGACATATATTTACTATTTTTAGTCACATGGTCAGCACTTTTTTTTTTTACAAGAATCATTTAGCCAACACCTTAGCCTGGTCACAAAATGTTGTTGTTTCATGTTATGTACTTTCATTGTTTATAGTTAAATCATAAATCTGGCAGGCAATCTGAAAGTTATAGGATTTTAAACTTACTGGAACTCAGCAGCCAGTGGCTAATTTGGGGTGTGAGTGAAGGAAGTAGATTTAAAAATATTTGTGTAGCTGAGGGAAAGGATATGTGGTAGCTGATAGAAACTAAATTAGAAAAGCACTGCAGGAAACTATGCACGTTTGTGTAAAATCTAATTTTTGTAATCAGTCAATAAGAGCATTCAAACACAAAAACATATAATAATGACAGTCCTAAAGTCCCCTCACTCTTATTATTAATTTAAATACATTAAGCCAAAATGGTATTTCAGGTACAGTGAAGCCTTGCATAAGTTAAGGTAAAGCCTTGTGCAATAAATAAATATATATATATATATATATATATATATATATATATATATATATATATATACATATATATATATATATCTACTATATAAATGCCTAGTGGCGTGTGTGAAAAAAAACAAAACAAGCTGCAGCGCCACCTGCTGGGCAGAGTTATACACTGACCTATATATTTCTTGAAGAAGAAGTGACAGTTGGGAGTGGTTGGTGGTTGCCGGGGGTGACAGTGGGGGGTTTTTAACACCTTAAGTAGCTTGATGAAGGATGTGGCGATGAAGATGAAGGCTGAGGTGATGGAGAAAAATGATGAGGTCGTGACATGTGGACAAAACCACGTTAAAAAATGGCGCTTGCGTCGGGAAGTAACGCTCTTTCCCTGAGGGGGCCTGGGCTAGGCCCAAATGCATGACAAGAACCTTTTTAACACCTTAAGTAGCTTGATTTGACTAGAATGCATGAGTATCATGCACGGGTTAACTTGTATATATATTGTCGAAGTCAGCAAATTGGATAAAGTCATTTCAATTAAAATCGAGCAAACTTGGTTGTCTTTGTCTGAAAAGATGCGTACGGTACGCTACGGCGTACAAGGGCACGCTACGGCGTGGAAGGGCGTACGCAGCTACTACACGTGGCAGCAACAGTATTTGGTCTTTTACCATACATTCGCACAAACACGCATACTTGTAAAATAGTACACATTATTAGTAGTTGCAACACATAGTCAGTTATGTCGAAATATAGTAGTATTTTTGTGTTATAATATGAGTTATACGCACATTAGTGAAATATATGGAACAGGTTGAAGGAATCATATCATATGTGGTTTCATAATAAACCTCTTAACATTTGCTACTGTTTGGTTCACTCTGCGAAGGAATCGCAGAGTGCATACACAAGTTATGAATGATAGGGAATTATGAACTACTTAAGACTAAGGAATCTTGGTGGGAAGAGCAGAGCATACCCCCTGGAGAGATGACCCCCTCCTTTGGATTGCTTAGGATGAACTAGCCAATGATTGACAACCCCTTGGACCTTCCTGAAACCTGGACCAATAGAAGCAAGCTATACCATCTTCATTGTATTACTGTATTTCTGTGTGCATATAAGCAGCAGCTTCACATCTAGTGTTCAGACATCTTGTCCCCAGACTTCAGGATTGAATGACTGCACACTGGATCCAGAGCGCCTGCGATAAGTAACGACTGTACTTATTATTATTTCGCCTGAATTATTCTGCTACCTTTTGAGAATAAATCTTTGTGCTTTGGAAACACAAATCGAGGTTCGACAATCGTTATTGGTTAGCGACAATACGCACTTAACAATTTGGGGGCTCGTCAGCTTTGGAGGTTTCGTTGCCGATGATACGCAAGACCAACGGATTTCGGTTCCTCAACAAAGGGTGGAGACGCGTCATAAACGGGTAAGAACGCAATGTGTTCAAAACCTGAATTTTACTCTGTGTTGTGAAACCGAATGTCCGTTTTGCATTGTCTAGGGCACGCTAACTAGAACCTAGGGACAAAAGAGAAAACTGTTTCTTTTTACTGTCATTGTGCCTTTTAACTGTGCGTACGCGAACTTCCGGTAGATTTGCCACGTGGTTAAACAATCGTTTTGATAGTTATACATGCATAGTATAAATCACTTGTGAAAACCTCTGGGACATTATTACTATTGTTGGGAATTCTTTTATTTTCTGCGCAGAAAAGGTGTATGTCGTGTGATTTGTTGACTTTAAATACACTAAGGTTTTATCTATTGTAAAATAGAGTGTCAGTTGCTGTTTGACAAGGCAGGTGCCCAACTGGTGTACGGTATACAAGGCAGGTATACCGGGGGCGGAAACTGAATACGTTTTCGCGACGTCCACCCAAGGGTAATCGTATCGCTTACAGATTAGCTTTAAGCGTTGCGATTGCACCGCACGGCAAGGAAAGCCGTGAGTGTGACTTGGGAGTAACGGGGAGGAATTACGTTGGTAAGGCTGGTAATTGACTTTACCGGATGCTGCCAAGCGTAATAAACTCAACAGATTTTGTTGGAGAGTCAGGGGTGATCAGGGAGCTGATAACCCTTTAGTCCGCATTGATATTTCTGTATTAGGGGTCCTTGTTTAATACAAGAGGAAGCGAGTGGACGCGGCTTGTAGCAAATACGTCCACAGGCCGGTAAAATATCTCTAGCGGTAGTGTTGAAAATTAGTGGCAGAATATTGTGTTATTTCTGGAACCCTATTTTGTGGCAGGATATTGTGATATTTCTGGGACCCTATTGTTCAATATGGGTGCTAAGCAAACACTAGAGAAGGCCAAGGTACTGCCTAAAGAAGGTCCTATTGGTTCAGCGAGATTTCTCATGTGAAAGAAATATGGTGCATACGCAACTGCGTATTGCGACACGTGGGTCAAGATGACCAAAGATTGTGATAGGTCTTTCCCAACAATAGGGAGTTTTAATGCAGAGGTACTAAATACTGTAAAAGATAAAGTATGGTTGATTAAGTGTCACGGGCACTAGGAGTCTTTACCCAGGGATCACCAGATGGTAGGCTTACCAGAGCAATGTAGATGGTAATAGGGTACTCTGGTAGCTGGGTGATCACGGAACATGAAATGATGGCCGATGAGATGCTCAGGAAAGTCTATGACTAGCAACACTGGTAGTAATGAGGTAATAATACACAAGGAACTGTATGGACAAGGACACGTGAAGGTAGTCAGTGGTCTGCGATAGCAAGTTGTACCACTGCTATAGTGAGGGGGAATGTCCAACAGAAACAAGGAGGTGATGAGAGTCAGCGGTCTGCGGGTAGCAAGTTGTACCGCTGTCTGAGTGAAGGAATGGAATCCAAGTGGAGGTATCCGGGTAGTCAGTGGTCTGCGGCAGCAAGTTGTACCACTGCTATGTGAGAGGATGATGGAACAGATGATACCGGAAACAGGGATCAGTGGTCTGACATCAGCAAGTTGTACCACTGAATATATATGTGAGGAGGTGCACAGGGGAAGACTGCAACACAGGATATACACAGGCACCTATACACGGTCCACAGTAATATGCACAATATGGATATACATATAGATATAAATGACTGAGCAGGTCTGCAATCTAGAAAGTCTCTTGAAGTAGTCCAGCACAATTATAACACAGTCAATGATGGCAATAGACTCAGCGGATAGCAGACTCCAGAGAGAACCAAACACAGTCCAGCAAGATATGCAATACACAGCACAGTCAATGAGAAGTATGCATACCGTGGTTCAGCAGTAGCAGTCAGATGGGATAGCAGCGGTACCTGAGCGGCGGGAGGCCGCCTGGATAGGAAGTCCCTGGATAGGTGAGGCAGCGGTCTAGCAGGTGCAGCGCACAGGTGAGTAGACCAACAGGGACACGAATTCACAGGAGTCAGCAACACGTGGAACTGGACTCATAGGAGACCCAGGAGAATGGAGATGATCCAGCAGAGGGTAGAGACCAGTGGAACACGTGAAGGCGTGGAGAGTGGATCAGCAGGAGATGGAGGATAGCGCTGACCACAGCAGCAGGACTCAGCGGCACACGGAGGTAACCAGTAGCAACCACAGGAACCAACAGCGATGGGAAACAGGAGTGCAGCGCAGGGCAGGAGCTGTTGATCACGAAGTGTAGCAGATGGTAATGAAAGCGGCAGGCTCGAGGAAGTCACAGCAAAGATGAGATGAGACTGTAGTGCACGGAGGCAGCGGATAGTAATCAGCTGGCAGTCACGATGATGAACACAGGCGAGTTGCCAGCAGGAGACTGTAGTGCACGGAGGCAGCGGATAGTAATCAGCAAACAGACTTGATGAGAAGCAGGTGAGTGAAGTAAAAGCTGGAGTGCACGGAGGCAGCGGATAGCAATGAGCAAACAGTCACATAGATGTAAAATAACGTAGAAGTGGTTTAGAAGACTGTAGTGCACGGAGGCAGCGGATAGGAATCAGCAAACAGTCATGATGATACAGTTGATGGTAGAAGTGGTATGGAACCACAGTAGTAGAAGTGGTTTGGAAACCACAGGAATCAGCAGCGCTGAATACACGAGTAATACAGGAACACCTTCAGAGACTCATGAGGAATGAGACTCCAAGATCAGGCAACGTGGTGTTGACCACAGGTGCTTAATATAGGGAGGTTGCCTGATCTGCCAATTGAGTTAAAGGGACATACACTGAAGTATAGAAAAGGGCTGCGCATGCGCAGACCCTCAGGATGGTGGACGACCACGGTTCCTAAATGTCCGGGAAGAGGCACTCACGGTCCGGTGAGTGACATTAAGTCAACAAAAGTGAGAAATAGACATAATGATTGTTTAAAATTGTGGCAAATGGAAGGTAACACGTGGCAGAGCAGCGAATGCACCGCGGAAGTAGGCGTGGCGAAAAGCGCGCGCAGGGCGGAAGTAGCCGTTGAGAAGCGTGGCGAACTCAGCGCAAGCGCGCCCCCGCCACCTTATGTGGCGGGAGGGGTAAGTACAGCCGTTATTAAAACTGAAAAAAGGAAAATTGCTAAGTTATATCCTGTTTTAAGTCAGTTCAAAACAAATGTATCAGAAGATGAAGATGAACCCACTGTGATTTCAGCCATTGCTCAAGCTGTTAATATGCTAGAGGTTCAGCGTAAGTATGGGAAAGGAGCAATGGCTAAGATAGGTGAGAGTAGTATGATCACTAGGAGTGATAGCGTTCTAAATCTTGAAACAGCAGATCTGGTAGTGACTTCTGAAACCAGTGAACCAGTGGGTGCGTACCCAGTCCGCACAATATCAGTTCCCAATGGGAAACCGGATAAGGATGGTGTAGTTCCTTTAAGAAATGTTACAATGCATTGTCCTTGGACTATATCAGAGTTACGTTCCATTATGACTGAATTCCCAGATCCTAGAAAAGAGTTGGCAAAATGTCAGAAATTTGTTAAAGACTTAGGAAATGCACACGAACCAACCAATAAGGATTGGCGTGTAGTGTTGAGGGCGTGTCTTCCTCCCCATACTGACATACAAAAATTTATTAGAGATTGTTTGTTGGACGAAGATGACACCTTGACTGATGAGATTAACCAAGAAAATATAGAACAAATTGTCAAACACTTAGCCATCTATTTTCCAGTAGTAGTAAATTGGAGTAAGATTTTCACCATAAAACAAAAAGATAGTGAAACTGCAGCGGACTATTTTGGCAGAGCTCTTGCATAAATAACACGGTTCACTGGGATATCCAACATAGGTGAAGACCCACATCACAGAGAGGTAGCTGTAGGAGTGTTAATGGATGGCCTCAGAGAAAATTTAAAGACGAGAGTACAAACCTCAACCCCTGGTTGGAGGGGCAGCAGAGTAGATTCTCTTAGAGAGATTGCTGTGGAACACGACAAAAATATTTTTAGAAAAAGGGAAGAAAAGAGTGACAAGTTGATGACGGTGAGTATACAAGCATTAGAGGGAATGCATACACGACCACCAGCATATAACCCACATAACCGGAAATGCAGAATGTTGAGATGTTATAATTGCAAAGAAGAAGGGCATATGAGAAAAGATTGTTCAAAGGGAAGGTATAATCCTAATGAAGGGTCACATAGATATCCTCCAAGGAGGGATTCACATAGACTAGAAGACTCACACCTGCCCGCACATGTTACAGCAGCAAATGCTGCGCGGGAAAGCAATAGTCAGTGCTAGGGGTCAGGTCATACCTGTAGTCTACAGCCAGTGAGGTTAACTGAGAGTCAGAGAGAAGAACCAACAATGATAGTTGACATAGCTGGTAGAAAGCAAACTTTTCTTGTAGATACAGGGGCGGCCAGATCTGTGATAACCTCTCCTTTTAATCTACAGGTGACCAGTAAAACTATTCCAGCTATGGGGGTAACGGGAAGAGTGTTACATTATCCTCTAACTAAACCTGCTGAAGTTACTATCGGGCCCCTGCATACCAAGCATTCGTTTCTCTTGGCTGCGGCGGCTCCTACTAACTTGCTAGGGAGAGACTTGTTATGTAAAATGGGATGTGTCATATACTGTACTTCAGATAGTGTGTTCCTAGATATACCCGAGAAGGTCGCTCATGAGGTACAGGACATATTGGACACCCCTCAAAGGTTAATGTTACACTCTACTGTTATAGAACACAGTCCTTCTCAAGTAAAGGGGATGTTGCTGGAAATACCAGGTTCACTATGGACCAAAGATGGACAGGACATTGGACTGATGGCAAACGTAGCCCCTGTCATGGTCAATCTAAAAAGTGGTAGGATAGCTCCAAAAATCCCACAGTATCCATTAAAACCGGAGGTGGAACTAGGGGTATATCCTGTTATTGAAAGGCTGTTACAACAAGGGATTTTAATTTGTACAGCCACTACAGTAAATAGTCCCATTTTCCCTGTGAAGAAGAGTGTGGGGAGGGGCTATAGATTAGTCCAGGACTTAAGGGGAATTAATAAAGTTGTTGAGAGAGCCAATTCCCCGTAGTGCTGAATCCAACTGTCATCCTCATGCAGATTCCACCGTCTGCTAGTCACTTTACTGTCATTGACCTATGTTCTGCTTTCTTCTCAGTCCCTCTTCACCCTGACTGCCAATACCTTTTTGCATTCTCCTACCGGGGAGTGCAATACACATGGACCAGACTACCCCAGGGGTTCATTGACAGCCCCAGTATTTTCTCCCAAGCCTTACATGACTGTTTGCAATCCTTTCAACCCCACAATGGGTCTGTTCTAATTCAATATGTGGACGATTTGTTGCTGTGCTCTGATTCTTTTATGTCATGTTTACATGATACTAAATTGTTGTTGCTTCATCTTTCACAAACAGGGCACAAGGTGGCAAAGGATAAATTACAGCCATGTCAGACTAAGGTCAAATACTTAGGACACTGCCTCACTAAGGGGCTAAGACACCTGACAACCGACAGGATTGAGGCCATACAACACATGACTCTGCCACAGAGCCAGAAGCAGATTTGTACTTTCCTGGGGATGCGTGGATACTGTAGATCCTGGATCCCAGGTTTTTCTATTCTGGCATTACCATTGCAGGAGCTAGTCTCTTCGTCAAAACCAGAACGTGTTGTACCCACAAAGGAGTCAGAGCAAGCGTTCTTTAATCTTAAAGATAGTCTGACTAGAGCACCTGCATTGGGAATACCTGATTATGAAAAGCCTTTTAAGCTATACTGTACGGAAGCCGATGGTTGTGCAGCAGGTGTCCTCACACAGAAACATGGTGACGCTAGCAGACCGGTAGCATACTACAGTGCACAATTGGACACTGTGGCAAGATCACTCCCAACATGTCTCAGAAGTGTAGCAGCAACTGCTCTTCTGGTAAGTAAGAGCGAGGACGTAGTATTAGGACATAATTCAACTGTCTATACACTCCATGCTGTATCTGCTCTGTTAAATTCAGCCCGAACCAGACATGTTTCTTCAGCTAGATTCACAAAGTGGGAACTAGCCCTGATGGCACCCTCAAACATCACCATCAAACGATGTAGCACCTTAAATCCAGCTACATACCTTCCATATGTGTCTCTAGAGACACAAAGGGTGGGAGGTGAGGAGACCCTGGTTGATGATGAGTTAGGCAAGAATACTGACACGCATGACTGTATGGAACACCTGAATCAGACCTTTACTGCAAGGCCCGACATACGTGACACCCCCTTAGAAAATGTAGATTTTACGTTTCATACAGACGGGAGTTGTCATAGACAGACAGAGACAGGAGAGCTATGTACTGGTTACGCTGTTGTAGACGATCAGGATGTGGTAGAACCTGAACCCCTTGGTCCACCTCACTCAGCCCAGGTGGCGGAACTAGTAGCACTAAGGATAGCGTGTGAGTTGGCAGAGGGTAAATCAGCCAATATATATACTGCTCTAGGTACGCCTTCGGGGTAGTGCACGATTTTAGGGCCCTTTGGCGTCTTAGAAAATTTACAACAGCAGCAGGTACGCCAGTGGCACACTCACAACACATAAAAGGACTTCTGACAGCAATACAGTTACCCGGAACAGTAGCCGTCATAAAGTGCAAAGCCCATACCTTTGAAAAAGACCCAGTGTCATTGGGCAACAACAGGGCAGACGAAGCTGCTAAATGGGCAGCAGAGCAACCTATGACTGTATCGACCGAGACTATGATGGTTTTTCAGACATTAGACATGCAGAAACTAATTGAAATGCAAGATTTGTGTTCCCTGCAGGAAAAGGCGGTCTGGAAGGGGAAAGGATGTGGTCAAGAGTCCTCAGGACTCTGGAGGGATGGACAAGGTAAGCCTGTAGCTCCCCGAACGTACTATCCAAGCCTGGCTGAAGCAGCACACGGCCTGACTCACCTGGGTAAAGAAGGTATGTGCAAACTGGTCAGAGCATACTGGTGTGCTCCCGGATTTTCCTCTCAGGCTGGTAAGAAGGCAATGTCATGTCTTACTTGTTTGAGGAAAAATGTCGGGAAAACTATTCCAACTGAGCCATCCCACATCCCTCCAACAGACGGACCTTTTCAGGTAATACAAATTGACTATATCCAATTACCACCGTGCAGGAATCTAAAGTATGTGTTAGTTTGTATTGATGTGTTTTCCGGTTGGGTAGAAGCATATCCAGCAGCCACTAATACTGCTGTGTTCACTGCAAAGAAAATTGTACAAGACTTTGTATGTAGGTTCGGTATCCCTAGAATCATTGAAAGTGATAGGGGTACCCACTTTACTAGTGATATCTTCCAAAATATGTGTAAACTTATGGGAATCGGTAGCAGACTTCACACCCTTTGAGATAGTGTTCGGACGACAACCTCATTTGATCGTGAGTCCACAAGACGACTGTACAATATCTTATAAGAATGAGTAGACAGCTAAAGCAACAGCAAAAAAAACTAAAAATGCTGTCACCTGGTATGCCAGAAACGAACTGTCATGATGTTGAACCTGGAGACTATGTTATGATCCGCAATTTCTTACGTTCAGGTTGTTTAACAGACCGTTGGGAAGGCCCGCACCAAGTGCTGCTGACCAGTACTACATCACTGAAAGTTGCAGAGAGAGACACTTGGGTCCATTCCACCCACTGCAGGAGAGTCCATAATCCGGAGAAAGTGCAAGATAAAACTGAGACCGACGACATAGATCTGTCACTTGTGAGTCTGTTCCGGGAGACCTAAAGCCTGCAGTCGAGACACCTGAACCAGAGACGTTGCCCCAGAACTATCTTTCCAGCGATGGAGTGGCGGTTTTTGTTTTTCTTTTGTTCCAGGATTTTCCTTGTTTTTACTTTTTCTAGGACATTCTATTTTTGTGAAGGAGGATGGAGGACGGAGGAGAGTTCTGGTAGTGATACGGATGAGATGGAGGCAGAGGAAAAGTTATTAGAATACTCAGAGCAGCCCATTATCAAGCTTGGTCCAGGGGTTATGAAAAGGTCTGCTAGCTCAGGAACTCGGAGGCAGTGTGAGGGGCTATTATCTGATGAGTATTGTATCTGCAAGTTTTGTGACTCCCTAGTTGAAGAGAGATGCATCCAACGATGCCAGTCCCCCAGTACTCTGAATATAGGCGGGCATCCTTTGGAGCATTATCACTCCCTAGTGGGTAAGGTGCTAAACCAAACCGAGTGTTGGGTGTGCTCTCACGTGCCGCAAGGGCAGCATAATATAGGAATAGTGCCATTCCCTCTAAACATATCCGAAGTACTCAAATTGAGGGGTGGGAGGCCTATAGACGGAAGGTACAATAACACTAGGTCCCCTAGTCTGACGCTTCGACAATACTCCATAGACAGATCTTTGCTGTGCCTAAATATCTCTCATGCAAAACGTCTGGAGAATTGGGAAGCTGACCCATCAGATCAGACAATGGCTCGCCACACTCATTTTAGAGGGAGACTCACAAGGTCACCAATAGGCAGGAATGTTGATGGAAGTCACAAACTAGGGCGTATAACCAAACATAAGAAAGTAGCCATTGGAAAAGTCTCTATAGATAATTGTAAGAATGTCATCCATGCCGACACGTGTCTGGAGCAAATGGAGACACAAGGCATGGGTAGTTTTATCAAAACTCTGTGTGATATAATTAATGGGCATACTGTTCCTTATGTTCTCCCTGATTAAGTGTATTTTGTTTGTGGAAGGAAAGCTTATTCCTGGGTGACTCCGAGTTCCAAGGGCTTGTGTTTCTTAGCTAAACTAGTTCCTGAAATCATGACTATTACTTATGAAGAAATGGTTGGTATTCACAAGACTACATCACCACCATACCTACACACACAGTATGAACACCGTGGCAAGAGAAATATGATTCCTGGTAAGGAACCCATAGCTACAAAATTGATTAGTGAAACTGCTGGTTTTCAAGTTATGGTAGCCCTAGATCTCACCAGGACCGCTCGGGGAACATTAAACTTTAAATATATCCAAGACCTAGCTAAATTAATAGATAATATCACCGAGATGTATGATGACACTTTCAGGTATACTGGAAGGGAGCACCAAGCGTACAAGAAGGAGTTGGTGCAACATAGACTGGTACTAAATTATCTCACCTCTATTACTGGTGGGTACTGTGTGACACTGGCCACCCAGTTTGGTGTCAAATGTTGCACGTACATCACCAATAATACAGATGACCCGAAAGAGGTTATAGACTGGAAGATGGATGAAATTTTGCAACTAAAATGGGAATTTCGAAAGAACCATAATTCTTCGTTATATGAGGTCGGGGAAAAGGTGACAGGTTGGTTCTCGTGGTTGAACCCTGTGAAATGGTTCTCCGGTCTGGGGGAGTGGGTACAGGAAATGGTTGCTAGTGTAGGTAAGCTCCTTCTCCTTATACTGGGTGTCATCTTAGCGATTGGTTTATGTGTCAAATGTGTTCCTACTGTGTTGAAATGTGGAAAATGGTCTCCTAGGAGTAACACTGAGAAAGAGACTAAAAGGGTGGTACCAGATACCAAGATCATGGTCTGTGAAGAAGTATTGTATAATCCTGAACTTGAAACGGTGATTGGGTGATAGTTTGTTACACTATCAAAGGGTGGAGCTGTCGAAGTCAGCAAATTGGATAAAGTCATTTCAATTAAAATCGAGCAAACTTGGTTGTCTTTGTCTGAAAAGATGCGTACGGTACGCTACGGCGTACAAGGGCACGCTACGGCGTGGAAGGGCGTACGCAGCTACTACACGTGGCAGCAACAGTATTTGGTCTTTTACCATACATTCGCACAAACACGCATACTTGTAAAATAGTACACATTAATGGTAGTTGCAACACATAGTCAGTTATGTCGAAATATAGTAGTATTTATGTGTTATAATATGAGTTATATGCACATTAGTGAAATATATGGAACAGGTTGAAGGAATCATATCATATGTGGTATCATAATAAACCTCTTAACATTTGCTACTGTTTGGTTCACTCTGCGAAGGAATCGCAGAGTGCATACACAAGTTATGAATGATAGGGAATTATGAACTACTTAAGACTAAGGAATCTTGGCGGGAAGAACAGAGCATACCACCTGGAGAGATGACCCCCTCCTTTGGATTCCTTAGGATGAACTAGCCAATGATTGACAACCCCTTGAACCTTCCTGAAATCTGGACCAATAGAAGCAAGCTATACCATCTTCATTTTATTACTGTATTTCTGTGTGCATATAAGCAGCAGCTTCACATCTAGTGTTCAGACATCTTGTCCCCAGACTTCAGGATTGAATGACTGCACACTGGATCCAGAGCGCCTGCAATAAGTAACGGCTGTACTTATTATTATTTCGCTTGAATTATTCTGCTACCTTTTGAGAATAAATCTTTGTGCTTTGGAAACACAAATCGAGGTTCGACAATCGTTATTGGTTAGCGACAATACGCACTTAACAATATATACATATATGTACATAAAAAGATATAAGTACAAGGGAAATTGTGAATCTAAACCACTTATGTTACAGTCTCTTAAGTATGACGTTTTTGGAGCCATATTATATCTCCGGTCCATAGTAGCGGTGCAGGTCGATGGGGTCTAATTGTTGGATCCACGGCGATAAATGAGAATGCAGATGAACTGGGAAAAGATGGGTGTCCATTGGGCCTGTTGAGGATTCACTCTGTGATTGAAAATGCTGGAGATTTTTATGGTTCAAGTTATATCCAGCACTTACCACAGCCTGTGCGTGTGTGTGACAAAGGGTTAATCACAACAAAACCGCCTGCTCTGTCTAAAAAAAATAATAGCTAAAATTCCCCCTTTAGTGGACTGTATGTTGTAGAAATGATCACAAAGGGCTAATCACAACAAATCCACTTGGTCTGTCTAAAAAAAAAAAAATCCACTTTAATTATCAATCACTAATAATGGTCCAAAACTGCCACCACCAGGATTTGATTCCATATCTAACAGTTTGCAGACACTCTTTGGTTCTTCCAGATTTATTTCCTGCTACAGTCAAACTTAAATTAACTAGAGTTATTGTAAAGCAAACAATACCCTCTATTTCAGTTATGTAGTGTTTATAATAACCAAACTGTCTAACATGTGATTTCCTTAAGAACACAAAAACAGGACATTATTAATTGGAGCTTCATATAACTAAAAATATCACAATGCCTAAGGTAAAAAGACTCATGTGATTTTCTATTTCTGTTTCTGGAGGAAGTAGAAACATGGATCATATCCTCAATTGTAGATTGAGCTCCAGATAAATGACAACCTCTCAAACAATGCATTACATTTTAAGCATTTTCTTCTGCCTACACTCCCCCTTTTCCCTGTAATATCACTGATAGAGATGTGTGGAAATGATAATTGATTTTTTTTGACCTGGGTTTTCCTTTTTTTGTGTGAACCCAGTTCTAGTGATGAAATCTATAAATTATTATATATTTCCTCGCTAGCACACCAGCATCATAATATTAATAATAATTATTTTTCTCAATATAATTTTTATTCTATAAGACATAAAGTACTTTAAAATTTTGCAGAGGATGAGGCAGCCATATTGGGTGTGCTTAGGTTCTATTATATGAAATCAAACACATAAATCTCTGTACCATTGGAGCTTATAACCTACATTTTCAACACACAAACACACCACATTCCAATTACCAGGATCTTTTTGAGCTGTGTGGGAGGAAGTATCCAGAGGACACATGGAAAAATGGGGAAAAAATAGAAATTCCACAAAGGGCCATGGTAGGAATCAAACTTATCATGCCAGCACTATGAGACAGCAATGCTAACCTCTGTGTCACCATACTATATGTGTTACATTCATAAACCAGTCATAATTTCCTGCTCATTGCATATGAATCATAATTAGGAACCATCAATGCCTTAAACAGATATGTTATTTTCCATATATGGCAAATAATTTTATATGACATATTTTATGCAGTTTCCCTGCGTATTAATAGGTACAGAGGCCTTCTCCTATATGAAATATTAGGTCTTAAGTTACACTATGGCATGATTCATGTCCGAACACATCTTGCAATAAGTTGCATATTTAAACCTAATATTAACCTTTTCACTGCATTACCTAATTAACCTTCACTATTCCATTCTAACAATTACATCTTTATCACAGCCTTTACTACCATATATGTCTCATTAATACATATTGCTTTTCATGAATAAAACAAACACATATTTTTTTATTAGAAATTTTATATAACAAAACACAGAAAAATGTTTTTTTTAAAAATGAATGTAATATTTTGTCATTTGCTCAGTACATTACTATTCATACACATAATTCCCTGCCACATTGGAGCTTACTATCTAAATTCTATAACACATACACCACCACAGTCATTTTTGTCAAAGACCAATTTCCAGGATCTTCTTGAGCTTGTGTGGGGGGAAACCAGAGTACCCAGATGAAACATGCAAACATGGGGAGAAAATACAAACTCTTCAAAGGGCCAGAATCAAACCTATCATGCCAGCGCTGTGAGGCAGCACTGCTAATCACTGTGCCACCATTCTGTCCCTAGTACATTCATAAACCAGTCATAATTTCCTGACCAGTTGCATATGAATCATAATTAGGAAATAGTAACGCCTTAAGCAGATATGTTAGTTCGCTATATTCCATATAGCTAATAATTATATTTGACATATTTTAAGCATCTAGTTGTCCTGAGTATAAATAGCTACAGGGGCCTTCTAAAATATTACTAATACAGTTCTATTTTACCACACTATGGGCCTGAATCATGTCTGAATGCAACTTGCACATAAGTTGCATGTTTAAAAAGAATTTTGGATTTGTTTACATTTTTTTTCAATTTTTAATAAATAGGCCTCTTTCCTCAAGCATGACGTGACTTTAAATGAATAGTATTCACATTTAAGAAATAAGCCCAATCCCCCTCCCCAAAGCAGCCCTGACATGATATAATTAGTATTCACATTACATGAATAGGAATACAATATATTTTAACTGCTTGCTGGTTCCTCTGCAATGAAGTGGGAGGACATAACAGTGGCTACTTTCAACATAAATTATGAGGCAACGCTTCTCATAATGAAGATAATGTCTCACAGCGCTAGGGCTCTATCTGTGTGGAGTTTGTATGTTCTCCCACAGTCCAAAAACATTCTGATAGGTTAATTGACACAAGGTTAGAGAGTGGTACCCTCATAAATTGGGGCGCACCCAGTACCCTGGTGGGCCTGTGCGACTCAGCATCTCCACCTAATAAAAGTGTGTAGTAACAGTACATCCCCCCCAATAATGCATGTAGTGTAGTGTTAGTACTTCCCCCGAAATAATAGCATGTAGTGTTAGTACTTCCCCCCAAATAATAGCATGTAGTGTAGTGATGGTACTTCCTAAAACAATAGCATGTAGTGTAGTGTTAGTACGTGTGAAGATACCGGGTTTATCTGGCCCAGTGCTACCCAGTACCTTCTAGGATTCGTATGGTCACTCAGGCAAAATGCAGTTATAAAAATACAACAGTATATTTATTGTCATACAAATCACATTACAATATTATGTACACACAGTAAATAAATGCCAGGCAGATTTACCACATTATCTGTCCCTTACCCCAATAACTTAAGGAGATATAGCCACCTGCTGTCCAGACTTCATGACCCATGGATCCCTCTCAGCTGCATATATAGATTTGAGTTAGAAAACAACAATTCAAAACTCCATCTTGCACCTTCCTGAATGAAATCCAAGCATCCTCCTCCCCCCTCAAGTTGTCCTTATATATCACAGGTCTAATTTCCACAGTCTTTCCCCTCCCTGGGCAAACCCCTGCATCTATTCTACTTAACCATTGGTCAGTGCTGGACTAGGGGGGGGGGGGTTGGACAGGGGAGTGAAGATGAGCTGTCCTTTCAGAGAACCTCCCCTGTTAGATGGCCTGTCTGGACTAGCCTGGTGAGAACAATGGACGCTAATTAGTTTTCCTACTCAGGCACATGGCAACCTGATCCCTACCCATAATCCCCCTGGCTTCATTTTAAAGACAATGAATAGCAACCTTACTTCAAGTTATCAATATACAATAAACAATATACATATGTACACTGAACTACAATGTCCCCTTAGCCACATGTTATTGGACAATGCAGTTGTAGTCTGGTGAGCTGGGGAACAAACAGCATAGGCTATAAAAAGTACTATAATCCACATTATGTGAGAAATGAGACATGCTCACAGGGTTATCAAACTCATTTCGTCACAGTACGTCCCCCAAAATAAAAGTGTGTAGTGTAGTGCTAGTACTTCCCCTAATAATATTGTATAGTGTTAGCACTTCCCCCCAAATAATAGCGTTTAGTGTAATGTTAGATCTCCCCCGCAAATAATAGCGTCTAGTATAGCGTTCGTACTCCCTCCCCAATAATACTGTGTTGTGTTAGCTCGCTTCCCTCAATAATGTTGCATATAGTGCATAGCGTTAGTATCCCCCTACACCAATAATAGTGTGTAGTGTACTGTTAGTACTTCCCCAACCTCAATAATAGTGTATAGTGTAGTATAGTGTTTAATGTAGTGCTCAATGTGCAAAGAGCCGAGACGCCCGGCTCTCACACATTGTTTTTAGATAGATTCAATTTACAGAGCAGGAGCTATTCAGCAGTGGGCGGGGCCATCAGGCATCGGGGCCGAACGGGGATTTCCCCGGTGTCCTGGTGGGCCAGTCTGACGCTGGTTGGTAGGGTTCTGGGGTTATGAATGGAGAGAGATGGGTGTGCCATATTCATCAGGCCCATTCCAGGGTTTTTAACCTACCAAATACTCTGCTGGTAATCAGGAGTTGCACATTCTCTCACTATCTGGGGGGAAGATCAGATGCCTGTTGAGAAACACTTGTTACCAGTAAGTGCTGTTGTTTTGTGTGTAGAACATTAGGTTCTCCACCTTATATAAGGAATTCTATTTGTATTAGATTTGTTTAGATTTTTTTTAATTTTGGATCTGCTAAATAAAGCTATCTGTGACTATTTGAACCAAGGCACTGGACAGGTGTGATATTGTTTAGCTGATGCATAGGAAGTGCAGCTGTTTACCCCAGGAAACAGCACCCCTAACTTGATCTTGCATCACATTGTGGAGAATACGAGCAACTTCGCTTCAATTGCGGCCATAATAGTTGCATAAATAATTTAAAAGGACTGAAACCCCTTTTTTGGGGGAAAGACTGTGTTACAGTGCCCTAAGATGGAGGATGTAATTAAAGCCTTACTATATTCTACAGCTGCTTAGCAGGAAGCTAGCAGGCGCTGCAGTTAGCAATTGAAGAGGTCCGGAGGCAACAGAAATTGGATATTGAGGTGCCCTGGAAGCAACAGCAGTTAGCCATTGAGGAGGCCCAGAGGCAACAAAACCAAGACCGCAAAGCCCTAAACGAGATAGTAAAGTCTCTCGCAGTTGTGAAAGAATTTCTAGGTCCACAACGATAATGGTAATAATGATATGTGAAGGAGTTAAAAATCTTGATATTTGCCTCAAAAATACATTCAGAGTAATCACCAGCTCCAGCCTTGACCTATGTCAAAGACCCCGGATGGAAGCCTAGCATATGGGATAACAAATGATGACATTGGGAGTACTGGCGTCAATGAAAGTTGATAAGAAGAACCATAAAAGTGACATGAAGAGAACTAACTAGCTTTGCCAGAAGATTTAAATTTACTGAGGAAAATATCAATCATGTGTTTCTATTCTATAACCAGATCAAACGCTTTTTCATCTATAAATGTATCCCACTAATAAATGAGCACAGCTCAGTTCTATCTTGACATTGGCATGTCTGTGTCTTGATTACTGATCTCCTGGTAAACCAGCATCTTATCTCACTGATATCTGAAGGGACTTGATAAGGTAGAGGTAAAATTACCCTAACACAGTCTAGTCTGGAAATACTTTGCCGAGGGTCACAACTAGCTCCAGCTTTATATGAGCTAGTCATTTTCTTCAAAAGATGAGTAAGAGATATGTGGCAGCCGAGAAACTGATGAGTGCACCCCACCAGTCCCTAGTTCCACAATGGCGATCTCCAGTGGCTTCTGGTAAGACTGTTCCAGGGGAAAAGGGAGCTGGGTGGTGGAATGAACTGAAACATCCAGAGACTGTAGGCTGGAGATGGGCCAGCTTTACCAAAAAGGTTCCTGCCTTGTATGAGATGTGATAAAAATATGATCAGATGTTTTAGATGCATTCAATACAAGGGATACATTGCCTCATATATTTTGTATTGATATGCAGTCTATCACCTTTTGATGAATCATGAGCTGCAGCTGAAGACAATCTGGGATTGCATAAGATGTCAGGTAACTGCATAGTAAGTCCAGCAGTAATTGAAAGATATAGCATTTCGTTTTTTGTTTTTTTTAATTATTATTCTGCACACCTGGTAGAAAAGACATTTGTGGTTGTGATTTCTGGAGAAAAAGAAAAACCCGTCCATTTCTTCTGGGTTTGTTAAAAAATAATGTTTTAGCATAATTGAGTTAAACATCAGAATGAACATTAGAGGCATAAGGAAAACTTACATAAGATATTAGCCTGATAATGAACCAAGCTAAATAAGTTTTGTGTGGATTTCAGTGTGACTGATGGAACCTAATTCAAAAGTCTGTAACAGCACTTAAGTCTCATGATCGGTGTGATTGGTGGGAACTAATTTTGAAGTTTGTAACATTACACAAGCGATTAGTGATATGAATACTTTATAGTCCCCTTCAAGAATCATAAGGGTATTTTTGCATAGATTAAACTGAATATATAGCTGAGTTTCAGTGTGATCAGTAGGCACTAATTAAAAAATCTGCAGCATCAAATAAGTTTCATTATCAGTGGGAATTAATTCAAAAGTTTATAACATCACACAAGTCCTGTTTCTATAGTGAACATATATTCCATGGATGGTGAGAAACAATGTTGCTCTTCCAATGATAAGGATTAAACAGAGGGATTGAAATTAAAGATGGAGATCTGATGCTGTCCGGAACCAAGTAAACTAAGTATTTCGGGGTGCTACTTAAAAAATCCATATACAGTTGAGTTTCAATGTAAACAGTAGACTGCTCAACTCTCACTATATTTGTGGAAAACAAATAAATCCCAAGAGGTCTATGAATTCTGATAAAGACCATTTTTATTTCAATAGACCCAGAATTACGAAGTACTAGACAGTTTCTCATTTCAACTGATAAACCTGAAGAAACCTGATGAACAGAAAATCATGCTAGAATAGATAAGAGGAAGAAATTACATTTATTTAAACAAAATAAGAACCACTAGAACATCTGGAAGATTTCACAAACCTAGAAGAACTTACAAGGAACAAACTAGATAAAATAGAAGAGAGTGGATGAAATAACACAATATTTAAGTGGGATGTCCGTGATTACAAAGAAGATTTTAGGAATCCAGAAAGTGAAATACACCAAGGAAAAGAGAGACTTCCCAACACCCAAGCTAAGCTCACACACAATAAGTTAAGACACAAGAACAACACCACATTCAAAACCCAACAACATAATTTTTACAAGAAAACAAATAACAGATCAAAATCACCACTTATCAAGAATTTTTCAAAACCGAATCACAAGAAAAGGTTCAAAAAACCTTTAGATCCAGCTAACATTAGTCGTCAGCTCCTGACTGGCCTTGATTCAAGACTTTGGCTGGTGACTTGATGTTTACCCACTAGAAGTTGGTGTTAGAAATTATATCAAATCAAATCCTACTTTGAAGACTTGGAGCCAGCATTTAGTCAGCGATGGAGCAGTTCTTGGCACATCTTAAACAGCTGCAAAAACAAGGAAAACAGCAGCAGCAGCAGTTCCAACAGACTCAAATGGAGCAGATGGCAAAACAAACAGAAAATCACTCATGCTTTTCCAGGAAAAATAACTGCTAACGAGGAGGAGGTCAGGAGGCAGAGAGATGCAATATAAGCTGCTTTCGCTTACCTTCAATGGCTCCTGTAAATTCTAAAATGAGGACTGATGATGATGTTGATGCTTTTCTGACCACCTTTAAGTGAGAGGTCACCGCTCATGCTTGGCCAAGAGACTGTTAGGCTTTTCAAATTAACCCTCTGCTAACAAGGAGGTTTAGGCGGCCTATACGATGCTCTCCACTGGTGAGTCCAGTGATTAGGAAAAAGTGAAAGTAGCTATTTGTGACCGACTTTCCGACTGTGACCTGCTGAATGGGGTTCCAAACAGAGCACTATGATCCAGCAGTTAGGCCTCAGGCCTTGGCGCAGAAATTGGCTGAACAGGTTTCTGCAAACCCAGCATTTCCTTTCATTTGTATTGTCCCGAGCATCTGATTTCAGTTTGTTCATCAGGTGGAGGCCAAGGACCTAACAAGACCATTTACTCTCAGATGAACTATTACCAATGGTGCAAGTTGAAAGTAGGCTGGTTAGAGGCATAATGGACTCAAGTTCAGGTAACACCTTAATATAGCAAGACTTACTTCCGCCAGAGAGAATTGCACAAAATAACGCTATCCGTATTGTTGGGCCCATGACGTCATTTGGGTTTACACAAGTGCTTTGGTTTCTAACTATTAAAAGGAAGACTGATAAGTTGATGGCAGGGGTTTGTCCTTGTTTACTGGCTCCAGTTCTGCAACTCCAAGGTTGGATTGAACTTCTTGCCCTGTGTGGAACTGTGAGAAAAAAAAGTTGTTTCTTCAGCCACAGAGTCCATAGGAGAGACAGCTGATTTATTTTTAAGCCGAGTAAAAACCCCTAAAACTCGGAGACAGAGAATAAAATACCACAAGGACTGGGTCTCATGACAAATTCTGGTAGGAGAGAGAATTACACCATATACTGTTGATACATAATGTTGATTTGCATAATATTAATGAGGAGGTGTTAACTCTTAAAGTTGCATCCCTCTCTGTCCTCAGAGAGGCCCAACAGAAAGACTCTGAACTTAAAATGGCATTTGAAAATAATACGATTTTTACTCACCGTAAAATCCATTTCTCTGACTCCATTGGGGAACACTGTGAGACATTGGGGTATAGTAGTGGGCTCAGGAGACTTGTCACTTTAACTGCTAGAATTCTGAACTCCTCCCCTACTTAACCCCTCCTCTCCAGAGAGATCCTCAGTTTTGAATAACCAAGAGTGAACATAAAGGAGGTAATATAACCTGGACAGGACTTAAATTATAAAGAACCATAACCAAAGTTTTCACACCAAGAACTATATACAGAGCAAGGGAGGGTGCGCAGTGTCCCCCAATGGAGTCAGAGAAATGGATTTTATGGTGAGTAAAAATCTTATTTTCTCTTCCCTGCCATTAGGGGACACTGCGAGACATTGGGGATATACCAAAGCTTCCTCAAGGGTGGGAATGCTCTGGACCAGCTGCACGCATAATCCTGTGACCAAAGCTTGCATCAGCTGATGCAAAGCCTTGAAATCTATAAAATTTAGTGAATGTGTGGACGGAAGACCAAGTTTCCGCCCTAAACAACTATTTCGCCGACACCCGTGCCTAGCCGCCCAGGAGGCACCCACTGCCCTAGTAGAATGTGCCCTTAAGTTCTGCGGAACGGCTAGAGAGGCTGAAAGGTAAGCCTCACGAAGCAGGCCAACATCTTTTATTGGCGTCATATAAAACAAAAAGATCTCTGGTCTTTCTGACCTGAGACGTACGGTCTACATAACCCTGTAGAGCTCGTACCACATCCAAGTACTGCATAGACCCTTCTGAAGAGTCTTTCTTTGCTTGGAACGCAGGGACAACAATTTCCTGATTTAGGTGGAACCTGGAAACCACCTTAGGAATGAAAGATGGCTTGGTATGAAGGACCGCCCTATCAGCGTGAAAACTAAGAAAAGGCAACAGCAAAGAGCACCAAGCTCAGACACTCTACGAGCTGAAGCTATAGCCAACAAAAATACCGTTTCCCACATAAGATACCGTAAGTCAATGGACTCTAAAGGTTCAAACGGAGGCTTAGAAAAAGCACGAAGAACCAGATTGAGGTCCCAGGGCTAGATAGGATGGCAAAAAGGAGGCTGTATGTGTAATACCCCCTGTAAAAACGT
Source organism: Mixophyes fleayi (assembly GCF_038048845.1). Classification (NCBI taxonomy): domain Eukaryota; kingdom Metazoa; phylum Chordata; class Amphibia; order Anura; family Limnodynastidae; genus Mixophyes; species Mixophyes fleayi. The sequence continues at coordinate 227,734,898 of NC_134405.1, forward strand.
CTTGATGTCTGAATAATCAGTAATCTTTCTCTGAAAGTAGACAGAAAAGGCTGATATCTGGCCCTTTAAGGAACCCAGCCGAAGACCCTTCTGAACCCCATCCTATAGAAAATCCAGTAAAAGGGAAAGCTTAAATTTTGAAGAGTGGAATCTTTTAGACTCACACCATAAAATATATGTCTTCCACACTCTATAATATATGGAAGACGAAGAAGGCTTTCTGGCCCTAATCATGGTAGCTATCACGTCCTAAAAGAAACCCTTGGCTTTAAGTATTAGGGTTTCAGTAGCCAGGCTGTCAAAGCCAGCTGATCTAAACCTTGGTAAAGGAATGGACCCTGAACCAGAAGATGTGCCTGTATAGGAAGCCGGAATGGAGGCGCCCCTGCTAACAATAGTAGATCTGAGAACCACACTCTGCGTGGCCAGAATGGAGCTATTACAATAGTTGGAACTCCCTCCCTCTTCAACTTCTTTAGAACCCGCACAATCATTGGTATGGGAGGGAAAATGTACACCATCCGATAAGGCCAAGGAGCCGACATGGCATCTACTATTTCCGCCCCTGGGTCTCGAGCTCTTGCTCCGTAACGCGGAACCTGATGGTTCAGACTGGATGCCATCAGGTCTATGTCCGGACAGCCCCAACGCTCCACCAGAAGGGAGACTACCTGACTGTTTAGAGCCCATTCACCTGGATGAAGGGTATGTCTGCTGAGGAAGTCTGCTTCCCAATTCTTCACCCCCGGGATGTGAATGGCTGAAATCCTGGGAACCTGATGTTCTGCCCAAGATAACATGCGTTAGGTCTCTCGCATGGCAGCCGCGCTGCGAGTACCCCACTGGTGATTTATGTACGCCACCATGGTGGCGTTGTTGGACTGAATATGAAGAGGTTTTCCTCCTAGAAATTCCTGGGCTCCTATCAGAGTATTGTACACTGCTCTGAGCTCTAGAACATTTATAGGAAGAATGGCTTCCTGAGGGGACCAGAGACCCTGAAGCCTCAGGGTTCCTGTTACTCCCCCCCCACCCCAACAGACTCGCATCTGTTGTGACTAGAGCCCAAGACCAGGTCTGTAAGGATTGGCCTCTCTCCAAGTTGGATTGGGACATCCACCAGACAAGGGACAGCCTCGTGGGCGTGGAACAGACAAATAATCTGCTTTTCTAAATTCTTCTGACACCCTGACCACTTTCGCAGGATCTCTGCTTGAAGTAGACGGGAGTGAAACTGCGCAAAAGGAACTGCCTCGAATACCGAGTCAATTGTCCCCAGAAGTTTCATGCAACTGAGGACCGAGACTCTCTTTTTCAATAGCATGGCTCTGGTCCTTTTCTGCAGAGCTAGTACTTTTTCTCCTGGAAGATAAACTCTCAGAGACTGAGTGTCGAAAAGCAGACCCAAGAAGCGCATCTGTTGAGCTGGCAAAAGAGATGACTTGGGTAAATTCAACACCCAGCCGTGACTCTGAAGAAACTGCATAACAGTCTGAATCTGCTGGGACAGAAGAACTGCAGACGGTGCCTTCAACACAAGGTCGACTAGATAAGGGATAATTGTTATACCTTTCTGGCGCAGAAGACCGGCCATGATGGCCATAATATGGGTAAAGACACTGGGAGCGGTAGCCAGGCCGAAGGGGAGAGCCCTGAACTGAAACTGCGCTTCTCCTACTGCGAACCGAAGGAGACTCTGGAGTCCCTCCCAAATCGGTACATGCAGGTAGGCATCCTTAATGTCTAAGGATGCCAAAAACTCCCCTTTCTCTATCCCTGCTATCACTGAGCGAAGGGATTCCATGCAAAACTTCTGAATAATCAGCTGCTTGTTTAATGATTGAAGATTCAGGATGGGCCGGAAGGATGCATCTGGCTTTGGCTCCAGGAAGAGGTTTGAATAAAAACCTAGACCCCTTTCTAGAGGAGGAACATGAACTATTACCTGCGCAGTCAGAAGCTTCTGAATAGCTTCCTGAAGTGCAACACGTCTGAGGGGACAAGAGGGGAGAGGAGTGATGAAGAATTTGTGACAGGGGGAGTGGGCTAGGTCTATACCCTAACCCCGGGACACAATTCCTCGAACCCAGATATTTGTTGTGGACTTCCACCATTGATCCCTGAACTGAAGAAGACGTGCCCCTACCTGATGCCCCCTCCCAAAGAATTCTGTCACGCGGAGGGCTTGTCTGTTGGGTGAGAAGAACCTCTCCTCGCCACACCTCTACTTCCTCTGCTTTCATTAGTAGATGCCCTTGATGCTGAGTACTGCCCTCTATTAAGGGTACCTCCCCCTCGGGAAAATCTCCGAAAGGAGCGAAACCTACCCTGATGGGGCCTGTTGGAGACAGTGGGAAGAGAAGTGCTCTTTCCCCCCGTAGTCTCTTGGATAACCCTTTCGAGCTCCGCCCCGAATAGGGTTAATCCGTCAAAAGGTAAATTCTCTAATGCTCTCTTAGAGCCCGCATCCACTGACCACATCCGTAACCAAAGGTTACGATGAGCCGCTACAATAAGAGCGGAGGCCTTAGCATTCCCTGACACAGCATTCATGGCTGCATTTGCCACATACTCCGAGGTCTCTAGTACATGCTTTACTAGATTTAAGACTTCTGTACAAGAAGTGTTATCTCTAAGACCCTTAATCAAAGCTTCCATCCATAATTGCACAGCCTTGTTAGCCCAGTCTACAGCCATATTTGGTCTAAACAAGCTTCCCACAGCGGTGTATGCTGAGCGAAGAGCTAAATCACACTTTTTATCAGTGTAATCTTTAAGGGCTATCCGTTCTTGAACAAGAATAGCAGAAGATGAAGCTAAATCGGCTACCGGGGTGTCAACCCTAGGTAATGATTCCCATTTTACTGTGTCTTCAGGTGGCAGAGGATAAAAAGACTTAAATTTTCCCGGCATCATAAACTGTTTATTTGCCTTCCGCCAAGCTTCTGAAATGATCTCCAAGATCTCTGGAGAATGAGGGAATGTTGCCAACTGAGCCTTAGCTCTTTTAATTAGAGAGACACCCGTGGGTGCAGAGGGTTCTGGATCAGCAAACCCTAAGGTATGCCTGATTCCTAAAATAAGACTATCTACACTCGTGGAGACCGAGTTAGAGTCATAACGGGCCTCCCCTTCGGGATCTACATCTACCTCCCCTTCCTCTGCCGAGGAAAGATCAGAGTCCTGATCTAGGTCCAGACCTGTATCCGTAATAACTCGTTTTCCCCTCTGGGAAATAGCTAATAACCTATCTTCCCTGTGGGTTGACCCCGCCTGTGATGTGGAAGCGTACTCGTCAGGCTGGATGCCTGCAAGTGTAAGTGGGGTAGTGTTTTCACGTACCTCTGTTACCCGCAGCATAACGGTCATCAGTTTCTTCACAGCCGAAGAGAAGGACTGCAGCCAAGGCGGTACTACCACAGTACAAGCTGCGCAAAGGGCGCTTCGGTCTGTGTGTCCAACAGAAAGTTTTATGTTACATTTTGCACAGGTAAAATACATAACAGAAGGCACAGAGTGACCCCTGCCCTTGGCTTTCCCCTTCTCAGCCATTGTCCTCCTTCTTAAAATAATTATTAAAAGAAAAGTAGACAAAACGGAGACTCTTGGAATAGCAGACTTCTGTGCTAGGAAGTCTTTCTGAGATGAAAGGACCACTCCTTAATATCAAACTCCTGTGCAGTAATGTCTGTGAAAATTCTAAAACATAAAACAAATCAGCAGACCAACAGATAAACCTCCACACAAACTCTATAGTTATACAAGTCTGTAACTCCTAGGCAGTTATGACTATAAGCGGAGGAGAGGCAGAGCTGAGGGGTAGGACCACGCTGACACGCTGTTCACTGCAGTGACTCTCCATCCAGCGCGTGTAGAGCACAGCCTGGGAGGAAGGAAGTCACATATAACTCCTCCTCCCCCTTCTTGTACTGAAAACCTGCCCCGCTTACCTCATAGTCCTGGAACATTTAGACTCCGCAAAAATGGCTCCTCGGAAGTGTCTGGCACGCTCATAATCACTATGCCCAGGTCGCGCGATCCAACAAGTGCAGGCTGACTCACCTCTGCTGAGCGTGAGTGCTGCATCTGTCCCCCATATTAAATATTATTGTGCTCGTTCTCAGGGGCGAGCGGGGACTTGCCGGCAGAAACAGCGGAGCACAGAGGAGAGACTGACCCAGCTCCTCTGAACCGCTAATGAGGCAGGAACTGTGGCTTTTCTGCAGGCTTCACACAGCCCCCCTCCATCTATCACTATGGGAATGCCGGCAAAAAGGTGTAAGGTAAGTGAGCCAGGGCTTCTCTTACCTGCACTGGGACCCAGAGTGAGCAGAGCAGCGTCCTACTCACTCTCCTGGGTCTTTAGATAGAGTCCCGCGCTACACCTAGGATAATAAAATAAAAACATGAAACCTACATGGCTAACAGGGTATAGGCAGGAGCCTATACCCAAGTGACCTTTGCTCCAAGTCACTTGAAAAAAACTGAGGATCTCTCTGGAGAGGAGGGGTTAAGTAGGGGAGGAGTTCAGAATTCTAGCAGTTAAAGTGAAAAGACTCCTGAGCCCACTACTATACCCCAATGTCTCGCAGTGTCCCCCAATGGCAGGGAAGAGAAATTGTCTCTGTTGGTGAGAAAAAGTTGCACAGTTTGAAAGAGCTCAGGTTGTTTCATTTTGCAAAACGATAGAGTATACCCGAAAAGACAAACATAAACAATAAAAGTATACAACAATTGTCTGTTCCCACCACCAATAGAAAACAGGTGTTAACTTTGGCCCACTCAGTTCCTTGGTTGTGGACACATATGATGGGATAAAATTGTGGATAGGATCAATATGATGTTTTTTAGCCACGTATCTCTGCAGAGTTTGCTAGATTTTGGCCAGCATGTCCTGTTGAACAGTTATGAAACATCCAGCACCTGCTCCACTGATTCCCCTTTCCATTGGTGGAGTTTCTTTTGAAAAAATTGAAGTGGACCTAGTAGGCCTATTGAGCCATCTTCTAAAGATTTTAATGTAATTCTGGTTGTTGTAGACTACATCAGCCGGTATCTGGAGGGATTCCCTTAGCGGGTTTCCATGGCCAAACAGGTTGCCAATAAGTTAATGGAATTATTTTCCCAGGTAGGCTTGCCTAAGATGGTCCTCACTGACCAAGGTACCAATCTCACAAGAGGTTCTGAAGCTCTTAAAAGTAACTGTGGTAAGAATGTCTGTAAACCATCCTCAGACAGATGATCTAGTTGACAAATTCAATCGCACTTTAAAATCTTTTTAAATGATTTATTGAAACTAAGAAGCAGTGGTCACCGTTTCAGCTCCTTTATGGGAGAAAACCTTTTGGTATCCTCAATCTCCTTCAAGAGTCAAGGGGCAATAGCCAGTAGAGTCTTACAATATGTAGTGCATATGTGTTGGATTTAGTTGGTCAACTAGTTTGAGATAATTTTAAATGAAAAAAAAAAAAGAGGGAAAAAAGAAGAGATGTGCTGATAGGGGCATTCAGCGATCCAATTATAATAAAATTTAATACTTTTTTGACACCTTTAAAAACAAATTAATGCATTCCTTACACATACGATTAACTAAATATTTCAGACATACAGATGGTGATAAAGTGCAATGTGAATTAGAATAGCAATAAATACTATGCCCCGCTACTAGGTATGCTATAGATGTTATTTGTATTGTATAATAAAAATGTTTCTTATTGGCATTTATAATAAACTGCTCCAATATAAACTGACTGACATGTCTTAATAAAAGTGATACTTTGTCTAATTTTAATTGTTGTAAGAATTGAATTGTATAATCAACCCTCTAAATGATCCAATTCCCTTACTATGAGGGGTTCTTTATATTAGGGTCAGACGTAGATTTTTGGCTATAACGCCAACAATTGAATATGCCCCCCTATATGTCTTAAATATTTTGCTAATCGTATGTATAGGGAATGCATTAATTTGTTTTTAAATGTATCACTTAAGTATTAAATTTTATTATAATTGGATCACTGAGTACCCCTATAAGCACATCTCTTCTTTTTTTCTTTTTTTTTCATTGGTAATATGCATTTCTTTTTTTTTTTTTTTAAACATATTTTATTAGGGAGATTTTTCAATTTTCAAAACAGTGTAAAGATTAAGTTACATTGATCAAACAACAAATACCTTGCAAACGAGAAGAACAATGTAATCTTTTGTCAATAAAAGTAAAAACCGAGAGAGGGAAAGAAAAGAGAGAAAACAGGGAAGGGGAGAGGAAGGCAAGGGGGGGAAGGAAAGGAAAAGATGTTAGTATGGTAAGAGGGGGAGGGAAGAGGGGCACCTGACTTGGCATCTAGATGTATTACCGGTATATACCATATATTGAACGTCTTCTGACGCTATGTACAATAGTCTCCATTCTAATCGGGCCTTGGTTGTTCTGCACCATAAGAGGCGAGCCAAGGATCCCAAATCGCACGAAATTTATTGGGACGGTCATTGAGAATGCTTGTAATATGTTCACAGCTATATGTCTGCCATATTCTGTTGATAATTTCAGGCAGCGATGGAGATTCTAGATGTTTCCAATTTGCTGCTATTGCGCATTTAGCTACATTGAGTATATGGCCTATAAGCGCCATTGTATATTTGTTAACGTCCTTTATAGGCCTATGTAATAGTGAGTATGAGGGGCAGGGAGGGACTTTTACTGAGGTGACTCTGTTAATTAAATTGTGAATTTTCCGCCAGAATTCTACTAGTCTCGGACAGGACCACCAGATGTGTTGGAATGAGCCTTCTTGCCCACATAGTCTCCAACATTGACTAGAGGAGTCAGGATATATGGCTTTCAAGCGGGTTGGGACCAAATACCATCTATATAAAAGTTTATACGAGTTCTCTTTGGTACGGACACAGATAGAGCTCTTGGCGACTTGTGACCTGATCTTAGCCCATTCCTCTATCTCCAGTTCAATGCCAAGGTCTTCCTCCCACTTCAGCTCATAGCGATCTTTAGCAGGTTGACGAAATGCCACCATGATGCTGTAAAAAGTAGAGATTAAACCAGTGGGAAGGGATTTACGTCTGCAAAAAGTTTCTAATGGTGTAAGTTGGTACATAAGCTTAAGCGTTGGGATCGATTGATATAAGTGTCTCAACTGAAGGTATTGATAGAAACGGTCATGGGGGATGTCATATCGTCGTTGTAGGTCAGCAAATTCGGGGAATGCCCGCATGGGGGCAATGTCAGTAACGAATCTTAGACCTCGTCGGGACCAGTAGTGAAAAGAGGAGGGCTGTTGTCCTGGCAGAAAAGCTGGGTTGTTCCACAGTGGAAACATAGCTTCCGAGTTTTTTATTAGCTGAAACGTGCGAGTACAGTAGTCCCACATCTGGAGGGAGAAACGGGTGGTGGATAACAGCAACGGGAGTGGCGGTCTGTGATTGATTGAAATCCAAAGTAATGTGTAGGGCGAGAGTAATTGCAAAAAGGTAGCCTCAATGTCTACCCAGAGCCTAGTGGAAGATGGAGAGTGAAACAAAACTAACTGGGTCAAGTGTGCAGCATTATAGTATTTGGAGATGTTTGGGAGGCCCACCCCTCCTTCTGTATTTCGTCGGAAGAGCGTGCAGGCCCTTACTCAAGGTCGCTTGCCTGCCCAAACAAATCTAGTGATTTGCTTCTGGAGGGTCTGTAGTGCAAGAGAGGGTACTCGAACAGGTAGGGTTTGAAACAAGTAAAGAATTCGTGGCAAGATGTTAATTTTTACCGCCGCCATGCGGCCGAGCCAAGAGATATATAATTTATCCCATTTTTCAAGATCACGTTTAAGTGAGTCTAAAAGCCTGGGGAAGTTAGCTGCATATATCTGATTATAATGGGTTGTTAAGTAAATTCCCAAGTATTTAAGTTTGTCTCGTTGCCATCGGAAATTTGTTTGTTTCTTCAGGGTGTCTAACAGGTGGGGAGGTAGATTAAGAGGGAGAATTTCCGATTTGTCCATGTTGATCTTGAAATTAGATACTGCGCCATATTCGTCAAGTTCTTTGTGAAGAGATGGGATGGAGACAAGGGGGTTGGTAACTGTAAGAAGAATATCATCTGCGTACATAGATATCTTATAGTCAGTCGTCCCCATTTGAATCCCAAATATTGTTGGGTTTTTTCGTACACGCGACGCTAGTGGTTCCATTGTGAGAGCGAACAACAAGGGGGAGAGTGGGCAGCCTTGTCGAGTGCCATTTGTAATGTGAAACGGAGACGATGCGGGGCCATTGGCTATAGCCGTAGCTGAGGGATTATGGTAGAGGGACGCTAGTCCACATAGGAAACGGCCCCTGAACCCCATTGCGCCCAAGGTGGCTCCCATGAAGGGCCATGAGACCCTGTCGAACGTTTTTTTTGCATCAAGAGACACCACCAGGGCAGGGACCTGGGCCCGATTTGCTATTTCAATTAGGTCAATAGCCCATCTAGTATTATTGGCTCCTTGTCGAATAGGGATAAAACCCACCTGATCCGGGTAGACCAAGGCGGGGATCACTCTGGCTAGTCTGTTCGCTAGTAGTTTGGCAAATAGTTTTAGGTCCACATTTAGTAGAGAAATTGGTTGATAACTTTCACAGCGACTGGGGTCACGTCCCTCTTTAGCTATAACAATAACATCTGCTCTGGTGGTGTCCCTTTCAAAGTACCCACCATTCAAAATTGTTTCAAAAAGCGAGAGAAGCATGGGTGCCAGATCAGAGGCAATTTTTTTATAATAGATTGCCGTTAGGCCATCTGGGCCTGGAGCTGCCGAGTTTCTTAGAGTCTTGATGGTCATTTTGATCTCGTTTATCGTGATGTCAGCGTTTAGGATTAAGAGTTCTGCTGCAGTGAGGCGGGGGAGGGAGCAAGTCCGAAGAAAATCCCGTATCTGGGTACGAAGAATATCTGGGGAGTCTGTTGCCAGGGGGAGATTATACAGCAAAGTGTAGTAGGCACTGAATCTATCAGCTATAGATTGTGGGTCGTATAGTGATTGTTGTGTTTGGTCCTTAATGGATATTATGCGATTACGGGTCCGCTTGTTTTGAAGCCTACGAGCGAGCAATGTGTCAGCCTTATCCCCTTTTTCATAGTTTCGCTGTTGGAGCCATTGAAGGGTCTTAGCCGCCTTAGAAGCTAGTAGTTTACCTAGTTGTCCTCGCAGAGCCAGAAGTTTTAAATAAGTTTTACGTTTGGGATATGTTTGATGTTGTCTCGTTAGCATTTGGATTTGGGCTTCTAGGTCAGTAACCGTTTTTTGGTGCAGTTTTTTCTCATGGGAAGCTAAACTGATCACGTGTCCTCTGATGGTCGCTTTATGAGCTTCCCATCTTACAGTAGAGGTAGTATCTTCTTGGGCATTGTCTGTTTGAAAGTCAAGAATGGCCTGTCGTATCGTACTAATATTTTCTTTTTTCAGAAATAGATGGTCATTTAGTCTCCAACGATAACATGGTGTAGAGGGTGGCAAAACGTCAAGTCGCACTAACACAGCTGAGTGGTCAGACCAGGGAACTGATGTAGTAGTGGCCGATTTCAGGGATCGCGTCGTAGAGGCATCTACAAATACCATATCTAATCTAGAGTAAGTGCCGTGTGGTACCGAGTAATGTGTGTACGTTATGTCATTGGAGTATAGCACTCGCCATGAGTCATAAAGGTTAGCTTGAGTGAGCAAGGATTGTAGTTTAAGGCTTTCACGTGCTATTTGACTACCTCGTAATGTTGGAGGAGAACGGTCTAAACTAATATTTAAGATGGTATTAAAGTCACCCCCTATTATTATCCTTCCAGTCCCAGTTCGTGAGAGCCTGGCGAAAAATTTAGAAAAAAAAATGTTTTGTGATGTGTTGGGAGCATTGTTACGATTTTGATGCCTTAGTCAGTATTAGCACAGGCTTACCTAGGGCGCGGAGTCTAACGGCCTTCCGGTCTTCACCAAGAACCACCGCAAGGTTGTGTGGGCTTAGCTGCCGAAGAACCGCAGGTCGCGGCCCCCAGATTAGCCTACTGACATAAGGGAGAAAGTTCTAAGTGATGGCAGGCAGACAAGAAAATAGACAATGCGGTGCAAGTACAGGCACTAACCGTTAAGTCCAGGCGTAGTAGGTCTGTAACAGTAACTGGTAGATGCACGGAGGCAATGGGTGCGTGGCAGGATCCAGAGAATAGTTGGTAACACAGCCGGGTCGGTACACAGAAGGTATCAAGTATACGGTGCCAGAGGGAGATCCAGAGAATAGTTGGTAACACAGCCGGGTCAGTACACAGAAGGTATCAGGTATACGGTGCCAGAGGGAGATCCAGAGAATAGTTGGTAACACAGCCGAGTCGGTACACAGAAGGTATCAGGTATGCGGTGCCAGAGGGAGATCCAGAGAATAGTTGGTAACACAGCCGAGTCGGTACACAGAAGATAGTCCAGTTGCGTAGTGCCAGGGATAAGCCAAAGAATAGTCAGGTCACAGCCAGGTAGGTACACAGGAGTAGGAGGAATAGAGGGGTTAACAGGGAGCAGGTTCACAGGAGTCAGGACACAGGAACTGTAGCCAGGAACAGGAAACACATTGCTCTGACACAGGCAGCGTGTCAGAGCAGGGGAGATATAGAAGTTTGAATTCCCCGCCCAGGAGTCACATGATCAGCAGCAGAGAGAACCCGGAAGTGCGGCAGCGCTAACAGAAGAATCGCTGAAGAGATGGACACCGCTGTCAGCTCCCGCTGACAGCGCAGCGGAACGGGAACAAGGTAAGTTCCTAACAAGCATATAGTGTAGCTAGAGTAATTGGCGTATGTAGGAGAGAACCTGTTAAAATAACATATCGTCCTTGGGGGTCTGTATAGGATGTATCGATTGTTATAGGAAGAGTATGGTGGAGTAGAATAGCTGTACCCTTGACTTTTTGGGAAGATGTGGAATAATAAACCTGGGGGTAATTTTTGCATTGTAGATTTGGGTGCAAATGTTGGAAATGCGTTTCTTGTAACATTACAATCTGAGGAGAATGACGTTTCAAGTACTGGAACAAAATAGTGCGTTTTTGTGGTGTATTGAGACCGTTAGCATTTATGGTTAGAACCGAGAGGGTCATGGTTGAAACCAGAGGAATTTATGCCAAGATGATTTTAGGTAGTATAAAAGGTGCAGCTCGATGCCAGGCCAAGGTGTAGAGGATTGGGAGGGGAAGAGGTGTGTTAGTAGGGGAATGAGCGCAAAGTGAGGGGAGAGAAGACAGCTTGACTGGCAAGTCATGCCTTCCGAAAGTTGAGACCAGTACATCCTGTGTACTTGGGGAGTGTGGGGGGTGGTTGTGTAGCCGTGGGTACACTTTCTCAGGGAGAAGGGGGGGGAATCCTAGACATTGCAAATAGAAGCGGAAAAGTATACATGTGTGCAACTTAGATACGTTTAAGAGGAATAGATAAGTAGAAGAGTAATACTATGAAGTACATTTAAAGAACATCAGTCTAGCTAAACAGGTATGGTCATTTAGCTAATAGTAACAGTAACAGTAACAGAAACAGTAACAGTAAAAAGTAAATAAGATACATAAATTATATCAATAACAAAACTGGATAATATATTCTTAGCCTTAATAATGAACTTAATTAGTTAGCCTGTAACTAAACCGAAAAACCGACCGCTCCGCAGCCCGAAGGGCCATCCAGAAAATCTTGGGAGCTTTAGGTTATAGGATGCCTCCCAGGCTGCAAGGCAGTGGCCAATCGTTGATGCGAAGTACAATGTTACTACCAGTACTACTAACAGTGTTAACATCAGACAACAGTTGAGTGGCATCAGTCAGAGAGCAAACAAAAAATAATAACAACATTACTGTATCGTGGATGCAATCTGAGTCCAATTGTTTGCCGGCAAGACCTCAGGAACTGGTAATATGCATTTCTATGTGTGAGTGCACCATTCGAAACAAATATTATTAAGGACCTAACCATCTTAATAAAGATAATTTATGAATCAAAATAGTGATCACCTGGTGCAGTGGTAACTTTTTATCTCACAATAATTTTTAAATATGCAACAAGAGTGACTGTATTGTAACTGTAGTGCTCGCAGTTGTGTCTTTGTGCCTGGTGATAAGATTTTGCTGTTGCCCCCACACGGGGGAGTAAACTGTTGGCTAAATAGAAAGAACACTTTGAAGTGATCCACAATGTAGATGATGTTAATTATGAAATAGTTCAACAGATTTACCATATAAATTTGTTAAAAGCCTGAAAACACTATGAAAGTTTATTCATAAACCCTTGTGAGGTAGACTTTGAACTTAGTCCTCGGATACTTCTAAATCTAAATTGGTGCATGAGGATCCCGGCGAACCAACTTTTAATCCAGAGCAAGAAGGCTCCTTTAAGATCTTGAAAAAAAATATTTGACCTCTGGTACTTGATATGGGTATGGCTGTAGACCACTAATTGCAAGAGGTCTGCAAGTCTCCAATTAAAAGTGTTATACCAAAGGAAAATATGCAATAGTGAATCTATAATAACAAAAAACAAGAGTGTACTATGAATCAATCTACTTATCCACTTCTTAAAAGCTTCACATGTAATACATATAAATATATAAAAACTTATAAATGGGTGATTATATATATATATATATATATATATATATATATATATATATATATTATTATTTTTTTTTTCAAACCGTCATAGGGTATCGTAACATATCAGATGCATCAAAAAGCACCCAATTATGGAGATTAGATATGTTAGATCTAAAATTCTGACCCAAGTCTACCTGTGGTGTCAAGTATATCTGGAAGCGCTTCAATCAGCTGAAGAGAATTGACACAGACCAAGTTCTGTATACAAGGAATATTCTCTAGTTTATTGATACAAAGATACAAGTTTTTATAGCCTACTGAATAAATGAATCCTACGTCATATGCATACAATTCTATACCATTAGTCTATGAGAGGCACTACTGATTAACTTTCTCACGTATTCTTGAAGTGTTTACTTTTCTCCCCCTTCTAAGGACAGATGAGCCTATTGTTTTTTATCTCAAGGGGAGCTGGAGATATGCTATGTGCAACATCAGGGGCACAGCTCCCATACTGCCAGCTGGATATAAAAATGTTCATTGTCTCATATTTTGTTACATTTATTTTAGTGTTCTCTATCAGCTCAACTTCAAGGGCACAGGCTCACATCAGCAGAAAAATGAATAATCTCTTCTAGCAAATAATATTTCTATGCAAGTTACAATAAAATGGCTGAACAAAGGCCTTATGAGGCCTTAACAAAAAAACATATTTAACAGATATCAATATGCTGGGATATATTGGCATGCATGCCTAATTAAACAAGAAATGTTTGTTATAATTTTCCAACTGATCAAATTAATTAGACTATTAATTTAAATGTATTGTCAGATCCAAATCAACATGCTCAGTCACATAGACCATTGGCAGGGTAAATAGATCCAATTATAATTTAATTGTAAGGCCGTTTGCACCAACTAGCATTCGCCAATCTTAATAAGTATTGATGTTAACAGTACCACAGTCTATATATTGCTATAGAGTTGTAACAATCATTGGTGGCTTACCAAATACTTGGTTAATCATCCGTATGAAGTGTGTTGTTTGGCAATGAACAGATCTTAGCAGCAGGTTTAAATAGGTTGTTACAAACAGCTATTAGCTGCACAGTTCATGTGATCACAGCTGCTGAATCTGGTTGGTCTGGAGTGATCACCTGACTGCATCCAAGACGTCCGTGTCCAAGCAGCAGAACAAACATTATGGAGTATATTTACTAAACTGCGGGTTTGAAAAAAGTGGAGATGTTGCCTATAGCAACCAATCAGATTCTAGTTATCAATTATTTAGTACATTCTACAAAATGACAGCTATAATCTGATTGGTTGCTACAGGCATTGCCCACACTCATTTAGTAACAATAGCACTTCTGAGAAAATCTAAAGGAGTAGCGATTCTAATGTCCAAAATGCTCCAATTGTCTGACATATTTCACCATTCCTTCTGAAATGGCAGAGGCCTTTTGTTAAAGTCATAATATTTGATTAGCTGTTTTCTTTTGTTAACTTATATGTCCCAAACCAGAGCCAGTTATGTTTCCTAAGCAGAGTTTTATAGCACATTGAGGCCCTCCTGGGAGAAATTACTCTTCTGGGTTGAGATATAAATTGGGATTTGGGTCAATTGCTAGATTCCTCTAGTGAAACCTCGAGATTCTCTAAGTGAGACTGTCACAAAGTAAGGTGAACCTTTCATGATCACCAGATGACTAATTCAAGGAGACTTCTACACACTGGGGGCTGTTTTTTTTCAAACCTAAATTAGATTATTCATTCATCAGATACAGGCACCTACATCTCTTGACAGAGGCCTGAATGGGCCAGGCTACGTGGTTGTGGGCTGGAAAAGAGAGAGGTGATCGGAAAGGGTTAGGTGGATATTTGGTAGGCTATGGTAGGAAGAAGTGAGTTCTAAATGCCCAATTGAAGGAGCACAATTTAGGAGACTGTCTAATGGATTATGGGAGGTCATTTCAGTGGAGGGGCAGCTCAGGAGGACTCTTGGATTCGGGACTGGGATAAGGTGATCAGTGCAGAAGAGAGGTGATGGTCAATGGCCAAGCGCATGGAGCTGGAGAGAGTGTGAATAGAGAGAAGGATGGAGATAGGTCTCGCAGCCACGTTAAGTATAGAACAAAGGGGTGGGAGAGGAGAAGATTACAGTAATCAAGATGGAAAAAGATGAGTGCATGGATAATGGTTTTGGTAGAAACTGGATTGGAGAGGGTCGAGGAGGGAATTGTCCAAGAGATGTCTGGTGAGGCGGTTGCAGACAATCCATTCAAATAATTTAGAGGCATAGATGAGAAGTGAAATGGGGTGGTAGTTAGCATGTGAGGTGAAATCAAGATAGGGTATTTTGAGGATGGATGAGATAAGAGAATGTTGAAGAGATGGGCTAGGTAGGTGCATTCAGTGGGGGAGAGGGAGCATAGGAGGTGAGAGGGGATGGGATCGGTGTGGCAGGTATACAGGGTAGAGGAAATAATGAGGAAGTGGACATCTTCAACTGAAGTAGGACGGAAGGAGCACCATATTTGGTTGTTGGAGGAAGGTGAAGCAAAGAGGGTAGAAGGAGAGGGAAGGGGGAGGAGATGTTGAGTCTGATGTATTAAAGTAATTCTATTGTTTTCAAATAAGCATTGCCCAAGCGATTGTATTGTGTTTACGAAGCACAAGCAATTTATTTAGCAAAAGCAATTTGTTTAGCAGTTCAATAAATAAGTACAATACAGTACAATATAGCCGATACATGATATCTATTAAAGATGTTACAATAAAGCAGGAAAGTATGAAAACACTGAATACATTACATCTTCCTTATAGGTTTCACTCAGGTTCAATGAATGCAGCCATGTGGTCACATTTCCAGCTTCCAAGAGAGCTAACAAAAACCAACATGCTTGTATATACTGTACAGATTACAACTTTCAGTGAGGTCTTCATTGGTCCAGGCTTAATGGCATTCCAGTTCCTTGCAAGTTATAGGTCAGTTCATTTGATCCTTACAAAGGGTGAGGGGAACATCCCCCACCCTATTGTTCCCATGATTTGACTCTGAATGACCAGTTCAAACTGACCCACACAAAAGTATTTAAGAGCATTAATCTCATATTGCTTGTATCTTGCGATCGCTAGATGCAATTGCTATTCCGTCCACACCGGGTCAATGCTGGTGAAATAAGCTTTAATATGAGACTAAACTCTTTATCTTTTAAAACACCTGAACCATAAAACCCTTTACTACAGTATTATATATAAATAAATATACAATCTAATACATTTTACTAATAAATGAATGTGGATTGGAACCTTTAATAAATATGAAATATATAAATAACCAAATGTTGTAGTGCGAGTGTGTAGCGTGGCATGCTGAGTGCAATCGCACAATAAAACAATATTAACCAATATAGTTTTCGTTCATCCAATTATACGACTTTGACAGATGTTATCAATGTTAGAGGAGAAAAAGGAGGCAAAGTTAGAAGCAGAGAGGGAGAGCGTGATAGGAGGGTGGGTGAGGAGAGAGTTGAACAAAAAAACGCAGAGGCGGAGGGGTTCAGCGAACTGATGAGAATTGAAGGACTTAAAGAAAGATTGTTTAGCAAGGGAGAGGGCAGAACAGTAGGAACAGAGGATAAATTTGAAATGAAGGAAGTCAGCCAGGGAGTGAGATTACTTCGATAGGCGTTCAGCAGCGCCAATGCACTTCTGAAGGAAGCTGGTGAATTTAGAGTGCCAGGGTTGGGGAATTAAGCAGTGATGGCAGACAGAAGAGGTGCGGGCAACAGCATCCAGGGCATTGGTGAGGAAGTGGTTATAGACAGAGGTCACCTGGTCTGGGCAGACCAGGGTGGGAAGAAGGGAGAAGAGAGTGTCAAGAGTGGAGGAAAAAGAAGTAGGGTCAAGAGCATCAAAATTGTGCCTAGTGAGGGCAGTTTTAGCTAGGGGCAGCAGGGGAGGAGGACAGTGTGAAGGAGGTGAGATGGTAGTGGAGAGTGGAAAGGGATAGTTGTAGAAGTCTGAGAGAACACATAAATGAGAAAAGATGAGGTCAAAGGAGTGACCAAGGCAGTGGGTTGAAGAGAAGGTCCACTGAGTGAGGCCAAGGGAGGAAGAAAGGGCAAGAAGTTTGATTGAGGCAGGTTCAGAGGGGTTATCAATCAGTATGTTCAAATCTCCAAGTATGAAGGAAGGGAGGTTAGAGGCAAGTGGGGCCTGTGGGGCGGTAGATGACAGAGACAAGTAGATGGATCGGGGAGAAGAGCTGGAGAGAGTGGACTTCGAAGGAGAAGAAAGACACAATGAGAATGACCCTAAATGTGCAGTTGGGGGAAAGGAGGATGCCCATCCCACCTCCTGGACGGTCACCGATCTGGTGGAGTGGGTGAAGGAAAGGCCCCCATGGGAGAGAGTGGTGGGGGAAGCCTTGTCAGAAGAAGAGAGCTAAGTTTTGGTGATAGCAAGAAGGTTAAGAGAGTTGGAGATGGACAGCAGGCAGTTTGTTACGGATGGATCTGGAGTTCCAGAGGGCACAGAAGAAGGTGAGGTAGGGAAGTTGGAAGATATTGATGAGTTTGACAGGGTTGCTGGAGCAAGGGGGAAAGTTAAAGTTGGGACAGGAGAAGGGACAAGGGGAGGGAATGGGAATAGGACAAGAGCGAGGAGGCATAGTGAGAGACTGGGAAACAAGGGGATGTGGAGGGGGGAATAGAACAAGCCCAGAAGAAAGCAGAGGGGGGGGGGCAGGGAGAAGAGACAGAGGTGAGGAGTAAACTAAATAAAGTAAAATGTAAGGCAATAATTAGGTAATGCTATAGACAGACAATTCCAGGTGGAAAGGACAGGATACATGAGAAACTAGCAACTGCCCTTGATCTAGACTCCTATTGAAATGCTCTGGACACTGCTAAACAAGCATACTTCCAATCTCTCATCTGTGCTCAGGCTTCAAACCCAGAATGCCTTTTTAACACTTTTAAATCTCTTTGCAATCTCACCCCAAGCCCTCCGACTACCATCAGTGCCCGGGATATTGCTTCCTATTTCAAGGACAAGATTGATAAGATCAGACTTGAAATGGTATCTTCTCTCTCGACTAGTAAAAATTCAATTCCTTCACAGCATCCTCTGACATCCTCTCCTCATTTGATCCCACAAATCAAGAGGAAGTTTCTAATCTCTTCTTATCATCCTACTCTGCCTCATGTCCTCTTGATCCCATAACCTCACAAATTGGTAGGTCCTTGTCTTGTTTGCTCATTCCACCTCTAACTAAAATCTGTAATCCTATTCTAAAAAAAACAAAATTCTAACCCAAACTCTCTTTCAAATGTTTGCCCCATCTCTCAGCTCCTATGCCCCTCCAAACTTCTCGAGAGAATTGCCTACTGTACACTCGCCTCACACGTTTCCTTTCTGCAAACATCCTCTTCAATCAGAAACTGCTCTGATCAAGGTTTTCAATGATCTGATCACAGCTAAAACTAAAGGTGATTACTCTTTTCTAATTCTCCTGGATCTCTCTGCTGCATTCGACACTTTTGACCACTCTCTCCTAATACAGATGCTACAATCACTAGGTGTTCAAGACACTTTCCATCCTCCTTATCTATTCGCTCTTTTAGTGTTACTTTCTCTGGAACAACCTCCACTCAGCTTCCTTTATCAGTTGGAGTACCACAAGGCTCAGTCCTAGGTCTTCTGCTTTTCTCTATCTACACCACTTCTCTTAGAAAACTAATAAGCTCTTTTGGATTTCAGTATCATCTCTATGTGGATGATACACAAATCCATCTATCCTCTCCTGATCTCTCACAATCTGTGTTGTCTCGTGTTACTGACTCTCTTTCTGCCATTTTTATATTGGACGTCCTCTTGCCAACTCAAATCTTTCAAAAACAGAATTAATAATAATCCCACCCAACAATAGAAGCTTACTGCTTGACATTTATATTTCTGTTGACAACATGACCATAAATCCCACACAGTAAGCTATATATATATTTACATCATGCTGCATACATCTAAAAAACATTTCCAGAATACGTACATATCTCACATGAGACACTGCACTCATCATCTCCTGCATTGACTATTGTAAATCCCGGTCTTCCCAAAATCAGACTCGAGTCCCTACAATCTATTTTGCACGCAGCGGATTGATCGATTTTCCTTGCAAATAATTTTTCATCTGCTGAGCCACTCTGTCAGTCTCTACATTGGTTGCCTGTTTTTCAACGAATCCAATATAAAATTCTTCTATTAACATACAAGATCATCAACAAAATTGTACCAACATACATCTCCTCACTTGTCTCAAAATATCTCCCAACTCGACACCTCCGTTCTGCACAAGATCTGCGTGTCTCTTCCACTCTCATCACTTCCTACCATTCTCGGTTACAGGACTTTTTTCGGGCTGCACCCACTTTATGGAATTCACTCCCTCGCACCACAAGACTTTCCTCTAGTATTCAAACCTTCAAGCGTTATCTGAAAACCACCTCTTCAGACAAGCTTATAATATTACTCTACCACCCTCTTAATCTCCCTAGGTTACCCTATTAGCACCCTCTACACAGCTAACACAAGACAACCCTCTGATTAACATAGTTGTGTGACAGAGCATACAGCCCACTAAATACTTTGTAACCTTTGCATTCTAGCTGGACAAATTTTGCTGGTTGTTCCTAAATGTAAAGTGCTACAGAATCTGCTGGCACTATATAAATTAATGTTGATGATGATGATGATGGTGATAGTGAAAACAAATGGTGAATGACCACAAGTGCTAGTAAATCCGGGTCGAGAGTGTCCTCAGGAGGAGGTGCAGGTGAGTCCAGGGAGGGGGGATCCATTGAGCCCAGAGAATAGTTGAGGTGAATGCAGGAAAGAGTTCAGATGAGTCCAGGAGAGAGTCCTTTGGGTAAATGTATCAAGCTCTGATTTTGCAAATCCAGCAATTTTCTCTGGAGAATTGAAACTCGCAGATGTATGAAGCTGAGATTTCATGTAAAATCGCCAGAGTTGTGCTTCTGTCAAAATCGCTATTTCCAAAATCGATAGAGATCAAAGTCCCAACTGTTTGCCACTCCAGCTATACAAGTCTCAAATGTATGAAGCTGCGATTAAGCAAACTCAGGAGAGTTTGCTTTCAAACACGCTAGATACAACACGCTGCTTGCTAGCAGCGTGTTTAGTAAACACATCACTGTTGCACTGTCCTGTCATCCAGTCGGCAAGACTGCAAGCAACAAGGGGGCCTTTTTGCCCAAGAAGAAAAGAAGACATTACAAGCCGGGACTTTTGGATACAAATACTTTGGGACATTTCAAGGAGGGACTTTGGATCTACAAATTATTTTTGGACTTTGCAAGCTGGACTTTGGGAATTACAAATTTATTTTGGAATTTTACAAGCCGGACTTTGGATACAAATTTAATTGGAACTTGGTTTACAGCCATTTTAGGATTAAAAGTTGCTGACAACAGATGAAAACATCTGTGGTGAGTATAGAGTATTTATTATTTTTAATAAAAATGTATGGTATAAATGAGGGTGTTTACTGTCTTTATTGTGGGTTTAATATTTTTATTAAATGTATGTGGTGTTAACAAGGGTGTGGTGGTTTCTTTAACATTTTCTTTTGTGGAACTACATGTCCCAGTCAGCCGTGGTTGTCAGTGCATGTTGGCACTTGTGGTTCTCCAAGTGCCAACATGCCCTGGCTGCCATGGGTGTGCACCAGAGGGCCCTTATACACATACATTCAAAAAAGATAGTAAAGCTAATATCCACTATACCACACAGGAAATTACATAGCCATTCAAATCTGCATATTCCAATTGCAACAACAACAGTAGTTCTGTCTCACTTTCAGAGGTAATACTAAAACAAGAAAAGATAGCTTTCTTTTTAGATGAGGTTCAATTGCCCAAGATTACTGCTGATATAAGGGATCTCCATGATAAGCTTTTTTCCACACAGGAAACAGAGGATGTGATTAGACACATATTATAATCCTTCTGAAGGACTGTAATATGTGTTGCAGTAACCTGCCAACCTCCTTCTAAAACATTGACCTTTCTGTTTATGCTCAAGTGATCCTACCAGATCTGGCTCATAATGGTCAGATAGGATTAATTCCAGGCAGTGTGGCGAATAATAATACAACAAAATCAATTATTCTATTCACAATATGTAAAACAAAAGGAGATTCTAACCATGTATCTGTCAAATGATGCTAAAAAAAAGCTTTCAAATGTGTCTGCAGTGTGCCGCCCATGTGCAGAGTATGAGCAGAGTATGAAGTATCATTCCCCTTCCCCCTTGAAACTTGTTTTCTGCCCAGCAATGTTGTGTTCCTCCACTAGTGGATGGATAAAATAATGTTTTCTACTGTTTTCATATATATTAATCTGTCACATTGTAGATTACAATAAATATATTTAAACAAAAAAGAACAACCCATATCACTCTGGTAACAGGCTCTCTATTATGTGAATAAGACTCTCAATAATTATTTATATGTCCACTAGGTGGTGCTCTCACCCCGCAGTGTTCATGCTGTATTTCCTTTATTATGATTGAAGTATGTCTCATGTTGTTTTTAACAGCCTAAGGATTTCTATAATTACTGTTAAGACCGAGGCATATGAATTATTTTTGTGATTGTATATTATTTTGTAACATTGTCAATACTATTGAGATCCCTGCCCTGTAATACTCTCCTGAAAAGCAATTTTATTCTAATTTCCAGGACATCGATCCAGTTATCTCAGACCATTTTGATAGCTATGAAACCAAATGAACCCATTTTTTTTTTTTCATATTGTATTTCTATTTAGCACTGTTAATTAAACAGATTACTGAATTGTGCATGCTACAAAGGTTACAACCCTGAGGAGAAAACAGCATTAACCATTAGGGTATGTGGAAGTTGGGGTGTATATGGTGGTATACCATAGTGCCTTCATAGCAAAACTATTAACTTCCATTCACTTACATTCCATACATTTTCAATACAGCCACTTCTAAATTTTCATCACTGATCTCGACCCTTTTACAGACCTGAAAAGTGAGCAAATGAGTATCAGCAGGAGACTTGCAGTAATTATTTTTATGTTCACAGACTATCAATTCAGTCACTGATTTTTATTTGCAAGTCTATATTAATTTGAAATTCTGTTGTCATGGATTAGTGTGGAAAGTACCAGTAATTATAAGTATGATATATAGTATAACTAAGTTCTTTGTGCTGTTAACAAATAGTGGTTTACGTTAAACATCAGCTGTAGCAGCTGCAGCAGGCTGGATAAAGCCTTCTCCTAATGCTGAGAGATTACTGACAAAAAGAAGAGGTGTTTACTATTTTCTCTAGAGTGCTATGATGACTGTATGGTTAACAAGATGACATTTACAATGAGACCTATGCTCTCATGTAAATGACGACTAGACATCGTATAGCTACAGTATGTATAATTTGAGTATTGAATTTTACACAGTCAGCAGATTTAAATACTAGACTGGCGTTACAAGATTTATTGAATGTGTCTCCATAGAACACATGCTACATTTTTGATATACACTATATATTTACAGTGGTGAAAAAGAGTTGGTAAACTATTTAAAATTATTTGTATTGCTGTATTAAATTAATTGTGGTCTAATCTTTATCTAAATCACATTAGATAATCTTAAAAAAAGCAAACAGAAAAAGCACTTTCTCATGTGCTAATTAATCATATTGAATAACTATTATCTTATGCTGGCCCCACACCAGTCAATCTGGCCTCACCCACATAAGCTAGCTTTGACATGGGACGTGCAGCCAGTTTTTTCCGACATCATTGTGGCAAGGAAAAGATGCCTGAATTCATAGGCCAATTGCACTTATCTTCTGACCATATTTACCAACATGTACAATAATATTGCAATTGATTATTATTGGGATTGCTTTGGGGCCAAGTACCCAATACGGGTTGGGTACGATATTGCGGTACTTGGAATACGGACACCCACTATACCAACGAAAAAACAATGAAGACTGTAAAAACGACAGAAGTAAAATGTAGACTTACCTTTACACCGAAAATAGTGCAATGCGACGACTGCTAATTCCGAAGATAGTGGATGCTGGCGATTTTACATTTAACTTATATCATTATTACAGTGTTGTTGTTTGTTTGTAAGTATAGTGGGTGTCGGTATTCCAAGCGGCGGGTTACTGATTACCACTGCCCAATACCGCCTGTTGTCAGAACAATTGGGATCAGAAACATAGAGAAAAACTTACATGGCACTTGTGTGTGTGTGTGTGTGTGTGTGTGTGTGTGTATATATATATATATATATATATATATATACATACATAATATATTGCGCAGTTGCATGGTCATAGTATATGGTAATGTGCGTAATTCTACAATCTTTGCAGTTTGGTTATTGGAACTTCACAAGCTACCACTTGCACAGGTGAGAGCAACACCAATAACATGGCTTGCACTACCATTAGGCTAACTTAGGCATTTGCTTAAAGCGCAGAGTGAGTAACATTATCTCATTCATTCACTGTTCATTCATTGTTTTCCCTGTGGTACCCTCACACTGTGCATAGGGCACTGATATAAAGAAGCAGCAGCCGGCAGCATCTGTCAGTGGTAGTCTGGGCTACAATGTGGCAGCCCAGCGCCATACTACCAGTCTCAAGGGAGGACAAATTTCAAGAGTGGGTGAAGAGCACAAAGCCCGAGTAGAGGGGTCACGAGGAGGCACCTAGGACAACCTGGATTACTAAGCATGCTTTACCATCACCATTGGCCCATTCCCAGTATTAGGCAAACATTTTTACAATTCCCCCCAATATGCTTATTCATCTTAAATTTAAATTGTGACAGTAAGGAACATATGGGCTGCCTGGCAAATTTTAATACATTAGTTTATGGAACATTGGGAGTGATTTGGATGTAGTTGCATTAGCATCATGTAAAAATATGAAAAATATGTATTGCACTCTGCATGTGCCCAACTTATGCCCGTATTTTGAGTCAATTGGTTCGATCTACCTAATTTACTAACAGTTAATTATATAGCTGTAAGTGCTATGGTACCAATGACTTTGTTGTAAGCCAATGTCTGCTAAAATCAGAAAATGCTAAAGTCTAGGTGGTGCCAGAGAGCCCATCCTCAGCAAAGGTAACAACTATCAAATCAGCTAAATATATTTTCCCATTCTGATCTTGGACTCCAATGTGTCTTTTAATTCTGAATATTTCCTAGATTTGAGAGCTGTCTGTGATTTTATTGAACATGCCTGGCTCAAAAATACCAAATTCAGGTTGTTCTTATCAAATCCATTTATTGGTTTATGGGTCAAAACTGCTACTCTCAATTTGAGGTTGTGTATAAGTAAAGCATTTTTTTATGCAATCTTCAAATCCAGTTCATTTAGAGAAAGTGACAACCTTGTTTTGAAGTTCAGTCAAGTCCATTTTTTGGGTTCATCTTTTGATACTTGCCTAGATTTAAATAAGCCTGCTCCATCCATTACTTTGGCTTTCTTAGATCTGCATTCATCTATTCCTTCAGAATATTTACAATTCGTAGCCATCATCTGTGAGGACAAGGCCGAAACCCTGTCACCACACTGTCCTTTTTATTTTGCCATTGATATAATCCCTGATACAAGCCCTAAAGGTTGTGTTTATCAACTTTCTGTATCCTGCTTGCGTCTTGGCCGTCTCCATGACGAGCAAGACTTCACTTCTGATTTTGCCGCTCTGCTGATAATCTAATGAGGGTTAGACGGGCGTGTACGCAATTTGTTTAAATTAATTAAGCAGCTTTCTGAGGTTGATTTTCTCTGCTGGGTGCTGATTGGTTCCTCTATGCATTTAAGGCAGGGAGGGCTTAGCCTCCCTGCCGGTTATAGCGTTGAGTTCCTGGTTTGCTGACCTGCTCCTGTGTATTGTGCTGATTCCTGGATTGATTTTCTGTGTATGACCTTTGGCTTGTTTCCTGGACTGTGATTTAATGCTTGTGGCCCTAACCTTTTGCTTGGGACTCAGATATCCTTGCTTTCTACCGGCCCTGACCTTTGCCTGAACTTTACCTCGCTGCCTGCTTCTGTCCTTGGACTCCGGCTTGTTCCTGACCACGGTTATCTCCTGTCATGACCTCCTATACCTCTCTATGGTGATATTCATAATCTTACACTACGCTGTGCTTAAGACCTAGGGGCATCTGAGTACCTGTGAGCGTAACGAGTGCTACGGGAAAGTCGGCTGCTATAGGTGAAGGCCTCTACACCCTGTTCTGCAAGCTTATGATAATCAGCCATTAGCCGTAACACCTAAGGGCCATTTTAAAATCCATTAAGGAAAATTTGGTAATTCATCCATAAATCAAACAATTCTCCGAAACCCTCCATCAACAACGCAGGATTAAAAAAAATATATATATATATATAAAATTGATTCCCTCTTCCATTGATTCGGAACTCTATGATTGCATATGTGGGTGCCTTTTGGGCTGTGGAGTGCCCCAGTTATTTTTCAACATTTTATTAATGACATAGACAACATTCTGATTTACATCTCAGGTTTATTCTCATATCTCTCAGATGTTAAATCTGTTTTACAATACCTTTATGCATTGTACACCAAATTTGGAAATATGGATTTTTAGACAGTCACATGTTGCGTTTCTAGGATTTATTGATTCTGAATCCATTCTTCAAATGGGCCCGTACAAAGTATCCATGGTCTTGAACTGGTCACAAGCAATTTTTTATGGATTCCTTCTGTTTGTTCGATCAGCATATGCACGATTTCTGACACCAATTTTTATCACTGTGGTTTATAACAGCGGTGGTCTCTGTGAAACTGAGCACTGCTGCTCTTGACAGTTCCTTTGGGAACAATTAAGCACTCGATATCTAACATAGTTTTTGGAATGGGCTGAACATTGAGACCTGCCGCGCTGTTCTTCAGGTGGTAAGCAGTACCTCTCCACACAGAGTTCCTTCCCTCTATGGATGATAAATTTTATTCTCCATCTTAATCAATGACTAACTGTTAACCACAGTCTACAACCTGCATATTATATATGTGTATTTTTAAATACCATAGAGAATTAGGACCGACAAAAATACAGATCAATCTTTATTCATCATAATCAAACATTATGCCTGTATGGGACTGTTCTCCTTACATCAAGGTTCCGTAATGTGGATTTAGATGTTGGCTGTTTCTATTCATATTTTTATATTCTAGTAGCTGTGTCTGTATTAGTGCAATGCTTTGAATTAAGCTTAGGTTAATATATTTTATGTATATTGACATACTTGTTTGAAATGTCTTTTAAGATGACACATTAATTAAATAAATAAGAAGTTTTATCTAAATATTTGGCATTTGGGAATGCAAGATATATGTCTTCGGATACAAATTGATTTTTTCATGGATTTTCGAGATATAGTGTTGAGCTTCGTTTTTTTCTTCTCATTTACAAATGACTAATTACATTTATCATGACTATCCCTTTTCCAGTGGGAAAATTCTTGTGTTTAGCCTCCAGAACCAGTTCTTGAAAAAAGTTTTTCTACAGCTCCTTTGCTAAGATACCCAGATATCACCATACCTATCTTTTCTGAAGTTGATGCTTCCTCATCTGGAGTAGGGACAGTTCTATCCTAGTGCACTAAGTTTGGCAAATACTTGTAGCTACTACTACCGAATTCCTTCCTAAAAAATTCTCAGCTGATGAAAAGTATTATTCCATAATAGACAGGGAACAGTTTGCTATGAAAATTTCCTCTTGAAGAATGGAGACATCTTTGGGACGCAGTACTTCACCCCATTACTGTATTTACAGGTCATACAAATATCAATCATTATCATTTATTTATATAGCGCCAACATATTCCGTAGCGCTTTACAATTGGGGACAAACGTAATAAACTAATAAACAGACTGGGGAAAACAGACAAAGAGGGGAGAAGGCCCTGCTCGCAAGCTTACAATCTATGGGACAATGGGAGATTGACACATGAGGTTAAGTATTCATTTTGCATCTTGGCCCAGCCAGACTGCAAAGGTAAGGTGACTCATAAGCTAAATGATCCTGTCACACAACAATGTTGGTCCGGGGGTAGTTGTCTTCTGTGAAATTGTGTAACAGGCTAAAGGTAGTGAGGTTAAGAGGGTGGTTGAGGAATATTATAAGCTTGTCTGAATAGGTAGGTTTTCAGAGAACGCTTGAAATTTTGTAGACCAGAGGAGAGTCTTATTGTGCGAGGGAGAGAGTTCCATAGAGTGGGTGTAGCCCGAAAAAAGTCCTGTAACTGGGAATGGGAGGATGTAATGAGGGTGGATGAGAGACGCAGATCTTTTGCAGAACAGAGTTGCCGAGTTGGGAGATATTTTGAGACAAGAGAGGAGATGTATGTGGTGCAGCTTTGTTGATGGCCTTGTAGGTTAGTGAAAGTATTTTATATTGGATTCGGTAGAAGACAGGCAGCCAGTGTAGAGACATACAGAGTGATTCAACAGAGGAATAGCTATTTGCAAGGAAAATCAGTCTTGCCGCAGCATGCAAAATAGATTTTAGGGGTTTGAGTCTGTTTTTGGGAAGACCAGTAAGAAGGGAATTGCAATAGTCAATGCGGGAGATGATTAGTGCATGAATTAAGGTTTTAGCAGTGTCTTGTGTGAGATATGTGGAAATGTTCTTTAGATGTATGTAACATGATTTAGATATAGAGTCAATGTGGGGAACAAAGGATAGGCGTGAATCAAGGATTACGCCTAGGCAGCGTGCTTGTGGGGTGGGATTTATGGTCATGTTATCAACAGAGATAGAAATGTCAGGTATGCTCTTGTTGGCGGGTGGGAATATTATTAACTCTGTTTTAGAAAGATTAAGTTTGAGTTGACGAGAGGACATCCAAGATGATATGGCAGAATGACAGTCAGATACACGGGACAACACAGATGTCGAGAGATCAGGAGAGGCTAGATAGATTTGGGTATCATCCGCATAGAGATGATACTGAAAGCCAAAGGAACTTATTAGATTTCCAAGAGAAGCGGTATAGATAGAGAACAGCAGAGGACCTAGCACCAAGCCTTGTGGTACTCCAACTGATAGGGGGAGCGGAGCAGAGGTGGCTTCAGAGAAATTAACAGTGAAAGAGCGATTAGAGAGGTAGGCTGAGAACCAGGATAGAACTGTATCTTGAAGACCTAGGGATTGCAGCGTTTGTATGAGAAGAGAGTGGTCAACGGTGTCAAATGCAGCCGAGAGATCCAGGAGAATTAGGAGAGAGTAATGGCGTTCAGTCTTAGCAGTGATCAGATCATTAACAACCTTGGTCAGCGCAGTCTCTGTGGAGTGTTGAGAACGAAAGCCAGACTGAAGAGGATCCAACAGGTTGTTTGCGGAAAGAAAGCGTGTGAGGCGAGTGTAGGCAAGTCTCTCTAGAAGCTTGGAGGGGCAAGGGAGCTGAGAGATGGGACGGTAATTTGAGAGAGAGTTTGGGTCGGAGTTTTGTTTTTTTAGAATAGGAGTAATCACTGCATGCTTGTATAGTGATGGAAAGATGCCAGTAGAGAGTGAGAGATTACAGATTTTAGTTAGAGGTGAAATGAGCACAGAAGACAGGGATCTACCAATTTGCGAGGGAATAGGATCAAGAGGACAGGAGGTAGAGTAGGAAGATAAGAAGAGCGTAGAAATTTCCTCTTCATTTGTGGGGTCAAATGAAGAGAGGGTGTCAGAGGGTAGTGGGAAGGAATTGAGCTGATGGCTTGTTGAGGAAGAGGATACCATTTCTAGTCTGATCTTGTCAATCTTGTCCTTGAAGTAGGAAGCAAGATCCTGAGCACTGATAGTAGATGGAGGGTTCGGGTGGGAGGATTGAGAAGATGATTAAATGTATTGAAAAGGCATTTGGGGTTAGAAGCCTGAGCATAGATAAGAGATTGAAAGTATGTTTGTTTTGCAGTGTCCAGAGCATTTAGATAGGAGTGGTAGACAGAAGTATATGTGAAGAAGTCATTAGAGCTTCGAGATTTACTCCAGTGACGTTCTGCTTTACGGGACAGTTTTTGAAGATTTCGTGTTGCTTTGGTGTGCCACGGTTGAAATCGAAGTCGACGTGTAGTATGTAGTGTCACTGGAGCAACTTGATCAAGGGCCGTTGCTAAGGTTAGGTGAAAATGAGGTACTGCCATCTCAGGGGATGAGAATGTAGAGATAGGGGAGAGAAGGTGTTGGAGAGAGGTGGAAAATTGTTGAAGATTAATATAATTAAGATTTCTACGAGTATGAGGAGGCTTGGTTGAGTTAGACAGCAGAGAGGTTAGAGCAGTGGGGGTGAGAGTGTAGCTGATAAGGTGATGATCCGAGAGGGGGAAGGGTGTATTAATAAAAATTAGAAACTAAGCATAGTCTAGAGAAAACAAGATCAAGGCAGTGGCCATCCTTATGAGTAGATGATTCAATCCACTGGGAGAGGTCAAGTGAGGAGGTTAGAGAGAGTAGTTTGGATGCAGCTTTGGAAGGTGGGTTATCAATGGGGATGTTGAAGTCACCCATGATGATGGTGGGGATGTCTGAAGATAAGAAGTGAGGGAGCCATGCAGAGAAATCCTCAATAAATTGTTGGTGTGCTCCAGGGGGACGATAGATCACCGCAACACGTAGGGAGAATGGATTAAAAATGCGAATAGCATGTACTTAAAAAGATGTGAACGTGAGTGATGGGACATTTGGTAGAACTGTGTATGTGCACTGTGGGGAGAGAAGTAGTCCAACCCCACCTCCTTGTCTGCCTTCAGGTCTGGAGGTGTGGGTGAGATGGAGGCCACCATGTGAAAGTGCTGCAGGCGAGGCAGTGTCTGATTGCATGAGCCATGTTTCTGTTATTGCCAGAAGGTTGAGGTTCTTTAGTCTGAGCAGAGGTGGAACTATCAGGTGGGATAGGTGCATTTATATTTGACTTCATCTTCCCCATTTCCTTTGGTTCAAAAAACAGTAGAGCAGAATGTTTCTCTCATTCTTTTTTTATCCGCTTCACAAAGAAGATCCAAAAGAATAATTATATTTCATAGATCTTCTTACATTCTGGCTCCCAACTCCATCTATCTCCATCTATACTTTGAAAACACATTTGGTGCCATTGATCTCTGTCCTACTCTATTACCTTGCGTTAATAAATTTAAACTATGTTTTTTCTTGGGAACAATGAATACAGTCATATTAGGAAAATAATTTCCACTAGTGTAGAATGAACAATGATGCATAAATTGAATCAGATCATCATTATTATTATTATTATTATTAACAGTTATTTATATAGCACTTACATACAATGTTGGACTGGGCCATGAAGGACCCATCGGGCATGCCAATGACTGGGGCCCACCTAATACCATGTAGCGCTGCAAAGGGGGTGTTGGGGAGCCTGGTACACTTAAGACAGAGGGTTATCTTTTTAGAGAAATTTTAGACAAATACACATGCAAAACTGTGTGCACTACTGTTAGGTGTACGCAGCTCTGCCTTCACGAGCAGTACAGTGTGAAGCGGGACATAGCTCCCAACTGTCCTTATAGTCGGATCAGATCCTGACTAAGCGAGACAGTCACCCAAATTTGGCATTGTCCCACCAGATTAAGGACAGTTGGCAGACTGTCTTGCTCTCTCCTACCTGTCTTGTTACTTTTACCACCTGTGGTTACTGTTTTTTTTTAGATCAGTTGCTGCTTGTCCAGATCCTTGGAGGCCCTATTGGAAAAAAATGAGTACATGAAATTTAGAAAACTCCAACCATCACTGGTATTAAATCAACAGCACCCACATTTAATAATTAGGCCTCTCTCCACCCCCAACATTAAAGTAGTAGTACTCACATTTGATAAATAAACCTATAACCCTACCTCCAAACAGCCCTAGCAATAAATTATTAGTATTTACATTTATTATAACAATTTCCCACGACCCGGCATTAAATAATTAATATTCACATTTAATAATTAGCCCTCCTCCCCAAACTCAGCCCCACATCCAATTATAGACTCAAACCATCCCAGCATTAAATTAAAGGTCCTGTCACTCCATCTTTATTTAATAGGACACACCAATAAATGAAATTGCCCCACTATCACCCGACAAATAAAAAAGCATCCATTAAATAATTACCCCACACCTGCGCTATTGTGACCCACCCTCCGCACCTGCACCCACTCCCTCCCACCCAGCTGCTCAAGCATCGGGGCCCACCGGGGAATACCCCGGCGGGCCAGTTCAACGCTGCCTACATATTAAGCAGCGCTTTTGAGAGAATACATAATCATTCACATCATTGAAATATCTCCAATAACATAACTATTTTTATTCTGCCGCCTTATGTTTCAAGTGCCACTTATGGTCCACTCAAATTACAGTGCTGTGTTATATGTCAGCACTTAATAAATAAAGGATGATAATAATAGCAATATGCAGTGGTTGAAGTGGGCATGTATAGAACGTTATGTCATACCGGCATTTCTTTCGAATGCCTAGTCTAACTCACCACTTGGTCAGTTGTCACAATCAAATTTATCTCCAATGGAAAAGCCACAATGGGTGAGCTACTTACACTGTTTCAGTGTATTTTGGTCTCCAGAAAAATGGCTGCCGCTTTTATAACTTAATAATAGAGGCACACAGTAAGACAGAAGTTAATTCGCCATAGACTAAAGTTATAAACTTTATTTAGGGACTTCCAATCAGCAGTTTAACTAGGAGTTCTACTATTTAATTACTGATTACTTCACACCACTCTAAGCATCTATCTCAGTACACAGTGATGTCAAGAGCTTGCTGAGCTGGGAAAGCGGGAGGGGCAGAGGGGCATTTGCCCGCTGGGCTGGTCCCATAGTGGGCTACCTTCAGATTAAAATTTGCCAGCCAGCCCCTGCATCAGGTAGAGTGATAGAGCAAGAATATCTCTCTCGCGCTCTCTCTCTCTGTCTCCTATTGCTAAAACACATTTGGGTTTAAACTCTTTCTTCTGAGCTAGAGCTTTTCCTTCCAAGTACCCGTCTGTTATAGCATAGGATAGGGACAGAGATTGTTGCAGAGTGACACGTGCGTGTCAAGAAGGAGACTCCGGTATGCAACTATAACGAGTTATCTTTCTAAAAGCAAGAGTCTGAGTTTAAAGATGGAAAATTCAGAACAC
Source organism: Mixophyes fleayi (assembly GCF_038048845.1). NCBI lineage: Eukaryota > Metazoa > Chordata > Amphibia > Anura > Limnodynastidae > Mixophyes > Mixophyes fleayi. Next base: position 227,766,723 of record NC_134405.1, read on the forward strand.
AGGCACGGATAAAGAGGAGTCAGTGCCAGATCGAATGAGCAGTCAAGCTGGTAGCTTTCAGTCTGACCAGCTAGTGAGTTTGTAAAAGTGTGGACATCTACTTTGAAAGGCATCCATACAGAAGCGTGAAAGTGTGAGAGACTATCCAGTCGTGAGCACAGTATTCGACAGGCTGTAGGATGCCTGAGTGGGAGATGTATCCTGTAGTGAGCTGAGGTCAGGGCCAGAGAAGAGAACATGCCAATGAAATTGAAAGAGTGAGAAGCAGACAACCCGAGGATAGAGAGTGTCAGCTCTAGAGTGATTATGTAGAGTGCCTGTGACTGGTTCACTTATAAATAGCTTATTTGTGCACTGATACATTCAATCGGTGTGACTGCAAATAAACATCACTTGCTTCAAAGACTTGCTTGAGAACATCTTCCATGCTGAAAATCCTGTGACCTACAGATTAGACCCAAAATCTAATCCGTTCCTGGCTGTTTCTGAGGTTTGGACCCAGCATCCAGTACCACCGCTCTGCCTGCTACCTAGCAGCTCTGGCCAGTGTGATAGGCCAGGGGGATCCATCCACAGCAACCCTGATCTATAGGAAGAAGTCAGGAGTACCAGCCCAGGTACACCAGCCACGGGGTACACTCGCAGCGTCAGTTCCCAGAAGAAACCCGGTACTGGATGCCAGTAAGGAGTCCAGTGGTGGCAGCATTTGTAAGCCCCTCCTACTGCAAAAAGAAAGCGCATTTGGAATAATGAAAGGGAACAATGGCAAAGTAAGCCCAGCCGGTTCCTAGCAACAACAGAAAGGGTGACATATGTGGTCCATCCTGTCACAGTGACACTGCTGATGACTATGTTATTGTGCATGTGGAAAATGTATCATGAAAGTGAAGTTTTATTTCATAAGAGAGATTGTCTGGCAGCTATTCCTTTTTTCAACTGTGAATGTATTGCTCTACAATGCCTCTGGGTACAGACAAAACCATTAACTTGACATTTTGTTTCTGTAGCATTACGTACTTCCCTATGTTTACAAGCATAAAACAGACACAAAAAATATGTTTCATAATAGTGTACATTTTAATGTAGTACTAAATAGCAACTGCTTCTATATGTATTGTTTAAACCAGGCTCTTCCTTGTCTTTTTTTTTTAACTAATGAGAGTAAATAGAGCTAACTTTCTAGATCTGGAAAGCTTTTTTATTGCTATTCTTCTTTCCAATGCTGTTACTTATGGACACATTTTTGCAATGTAAAGGCTTTTCAATGAATCAACTTTAAATGGAAAAATATTTATATTATTTCATATAAACTGCAAATAAAATAATTCTGACAGGAAGTCTACAGAATACATGGTATGATTACCTAGAGCAAGATAAGAACCATTCATATATTACACTACATGAAACCTTTGGTACTTGGAGGTTGTAATTGCCATGTTAACAGGACCAATGAAACTGAAAACTCAAATCAAGTGTTTATTAGGCTACAATAACCCCAGGCATCATAAAAGTCAGTCAGTCTTTTACACTGATTTTTTTTTATTTTTATATCACAAGGTGTAAACCATCAGTATCACAGTGTATGTAAAACAAGGAACATAATTTACTCTGAGATATATACAATTAAGCCATATTACCTTTAAATGTTTTTAGACAACCCCATGCCTGGGCAACTTTATGACTATAAATTGTCAGAATTATTGCGCCCCAGGCAGTCAATAGGCAATAAATCTAGTTGTAATTTTACTATATTGAGACATACTTATCATGTTGCAATTAAATTGCAACTATACTAAAATGTGAAGCAACATTTTTGTTTTGTATTGCTAACCAACAGGGTCAGCAGCAACAAGTATATAGTACACAGCACTATGACTGTAGAAAGGAAATATACTTTGAAAAATGATTCCCCCAAAACTCTATCTTTAAAATAGCCCCACTGTGGTACATTTTATGTGTATCATCCTATTTTGAATTTAACATACAAGTTACATTTTCTCCTTACTGCCTCAGCTAATATTACATAACTAGTTAATTATTCAGTATACTGTTCTTAAAACTGCAATCTAAGTTGCCGCACATTTCAATGTCACTTTAAAATGGCTGCAGAGGTGGTGTGTGAGCAGGAGGACAAATCAGAAGCCACAATCTCAGTGGGATCAGTCTTGTTGGTGTTTCGATCATCGGGAAAGGGTACCCAACCCGGAAAAAATAGATGCACAGAGCAGCCCTTTGTGATAATAGGTAGAGTTTTCACCTGTTAACATTCAATAGATGGCTAATAACCCTCTTTTATATATTTTCTTGTTTTTTACTTAAGGGCCTAGCTCCAATGGGACAGGGACTGATGTAAATGAGTTCTCTGTACAGCGCTACGGAATTAGTGGCGCTATATAAATAACTGATGATGATGATGAGCCTGGATTACTCTAACCTTTATGTTTTGTTCTGTTTTTGTTGTGAATTACACCCTATTTTGTCAAATAAATGTTCTTGTAGTATATGTGCACTACTTTATAGTATAGAAGTAGATTTTAGAAGTTTGTTCTAATAAATGTATTTATATCATACCCAAATGTCTTCTTTTCTATTATGTACATGAGCTCAGAAGTAAATGATTCAGAGACTGCTGTTCCTAATATATATAAGTTTTCAGTGTGAGAAACGCATAACACAGTGGAACAAAAAGCATGCATGGGACGCACAAGGAAGAAAAGGGACAAGAAGAGCTGGGAATAAATCCACCTAGGGTAAGGCATACCCCTCAATCTGGGCCTAAATCATCAATAAACACAAAGTGAATGCAATTTTTGGGTTTATAAATTGGACGGAACTTGCACGTAGGTATGCCCATATTCAAGTTCAAGAGGATCTCAACAAACATTTCTAGTTGAATACGAGTATAAGTGTGCTCTGCTTATGTAGCACTTGCCATATGCAAAGAGACACAACACACTATCGGATACGCCCAATGGACCTGATTCAGTAAGGAAAGTTATGCAAAAAATTGAGTACATTTTTTTACTCAACTTTTCTGGACAAAACCATGTTACAATGCAAGGGGTGCAAATGAGTTTATTATTTTGCACATAAGGAAAATACTATCTGTTTTTTTCATGTAGCACACAAATACTTGATAGCTTATTTGTGAACTGAAATTTAAAGTTGATCAAGGACATGCCCTACCCCAACTATAAATCCATTTTTAATTTACCTCCCCCTTTAATGCAACATGGTTTTGCCTTATTTGCTTAATGGATCAGGCCCAATATATATGTGCAATATAAGGTTCTATAAAAAAAACATTTTTAAATGAAATACATTTATCAGGATGTTCTTAATGACTACTGTACATAAAATAATTTTCAACAGTTGCTCTGTAGCTGGTGCAAGTGATACGGCAGAAAAGAACATACCTGATAGATGCACAGAGCTTAAATCAGATGGATGAGCATGGACTTTTCCATTTCATTCTATTTTTTTCATTTCTACTTGAAACAAAAACATTGGAGAGTACCTTACCTCCGTTTTGGATATTGTTTAACAAACAGGCAAACCCATCATCAAAATGTTTTATCTGTCTAGGATGTTTCTGATCAATAGCTATAGCAAGGATTTATCTTTATCCCTGTTTGTAAATGTATTCTGGAATATATAAAATTGAGTTTTTTCATTAATTTGGTGTGAAGGGTTATTTATCCAGGATGCACCACTCCGATACTAAATCTAGGTTGAATACTTTAATAGTATTTTTTCAGTGTCATTGGTAATCACTACAGTCTATGTAAACTCTTTATAAATAAAGGAGTACCTCCTTTTTAACAATCTTTTACCAACACTGCACCCCTATTTACAACTTCTTCACACAGCACCCTGAAACCTGGAAATCCTTTTTTGGCGATTTATTTAAGTGTTGGGAGGATTGGGATCCACCCCCAGTAATTTTTCATGAGTGGCTGCAAGATTTTAACAATATGTATGAAGCTCAGATTACTGAATGTATCAAAAACCGACTAGAAATTTTGATGTTGGTCAAAAAGTATTAGCATGGGATTATCAAGATGAAATATAACAAACGGGAAAATCATTTCCAGGTCTGATCCCTTAATATATGCAGTCGATATTGGAGAAAGCTTATGGTGTCATCGTATAGGTCAAATCTGTAATGCTCAAACGAGAGAGGTCACAAGCTCGTAAGTGGAACAAATAAAAAAAAGGGCTCAAATGTTGTTGAATCAACTCAAGAACTAAATGAGAGTTTAGTTGAACAACTTCAAGTTGCTTCTACAGAAATGTCTATTCCACAAAATGTAACTAGAAAAAGGGCAACTAAAATGGTGCATGGCCTACAATACAAAACTTACTCAGAAAGACTAAAATAACTCAATATATATTGTTTGGGGCAAGGAAAGGAAAGGGGGGACATGATCGAAACTTTCAAATATTTCAAGGGTTTTAAAAAGGTACAGGAGGAAAACATTCTTCAAAGGAAGAGAAGTATTAGAACACTAGGACATGCACTGAAACTGGAGGGAAGTAGGTTCAGAGGAAATTTGAGGAAAAAACTACTTAACAGAAAGGGTAGTGGATAAGTGGAAGAGCCTCCCATCAGCAGAGGTTAATACAGTACAGCAATGTAAACATGCTTGGGATAGACATAAGGATATCCTTACAAATATCTAAGGATCAAATAGGGTTTGAGGTTACCATAGGTTAAAAAATGGGCAAACTAGATGAGCCAAGCCGTTCTTATTTGTTTCTCCAGTAACTTTGGTAGCTACATCAACAAGACTGTGGATCCACTACCCCCAGGGTTTTACAACCATCATCCTGAAATACAACAAAGACCTAATCAAATACTCAAATTATGGTCTTAAACTATTCATATAGTGAAGATATTTGTGTCTAATTATTTCATTGCATGTTATGTTTTGTTTTGTTTTTGCTCTGATATACACCCAATTATTTCAAATAAATGTTCTTGTAGTATATGTGGACTACTTTATAGTTCTGCAGAGGTAGACATTAGGAATGTGTTCTAAGAAATGTATTTATATTATATGCTTAACTTTCATCTTTTAAATTATGCACACACGCTCAGAGGTCAACGGTTGAGTGGCTGCTGTCCCTAATATATTCATGTGGTCCACATGTTTATTCAAAACTACATATACCACAGTTCTGTAAAGAGACAGAATACAAGGTTAGTTTGCAAAAACAAAGGCAATGTACCTACATTTACTATACGATTGAATAGCTATTAAAAAAATGAGCAAATTATCTAGAATTGAGATTTCTAAACATGCATTGTCACCCTTTCATGAACAGAACATTACCCTAGATAAAGGTCATTATTATATTATAGTTTTTTATTGCCATTGTATCCTCCGAATTTTGAGGTTAAAATAATCTCATGCAAGTTTCTATATTTTATGTAAATATAAAATTTAAAAATATAGATCCTTTAACTTTACATATCTGAATAAAAATTGTGATTTTGGAAAAGGTCATAGATAACGTAAGATTTGAATTGATCAAAGTGGAGGAAACAAAATAAGATAAAATAAGCAATACCAAACAGCTCAATGTACTGCAGTGATTAATTGATACCATCAACTGCTGAACTACCAGATCTATCACTGTCATTTCTGCTCAATCTTTCATTACATTGTTCTGTAAATGTTATTTAAAGTAAACAAATAAAAATGGAACAATGCTATTTTAATGTTCCATGTCTAGCTGATGCGAAGATAGACTGTCCAAGTGGAAGCGTTAGTCTGGACAAGTTAAAAAAATAAGTTATTTTATGATTCTGAAGACATCCAATGAATAAATACATTTATTTGAAATAGCCAAACAAAAGTAAGGAGAGGGAGAGGTTAATGGTAGTAGAAATGTTTGGAATAATTTGCTGCAATATAGTTTCTTAAGAAATGCAACTGCTGAGGAATAAGAGTGTCAAAGTAAATCTAGTCGTGGAATAAATTTTGTTTTTGAGTATAAGTTGCTTAATATATTATTATGTATTAGAGGTAGAAGAGGTATTTGGTACAGAGCAATGTTCTGTGAAACTCTAGAGAGCATGGGAAACTATTCAACAGAGCAAATGTAGTGCTCTACATATTACAAAGTTATAGAGAGATGTTCGGTTACCGTAAGAATATGCCACAGACTGTAACCTGGTGTCCTGCATGCGTAGTAGCATAGTCATCCCAGTGACCACATAGCAGCCCTGAAGTCTAACACAGTAACCCAAATGTCCATGTAGTAAAACCCTGTCACGGATCAATGTAGAAATACAGCTAAAGAGCCATGGATAGGTGAAAAAACAAACAATGTTTATTGCTGGAGAGTATGAACAGTTGATGACATAATAGCTTGCAGAATTTACCAGATATACAGCAGTTGCAGGTAAATGGGAGGTGAGGAAATATTCCAGGCAGCATGCACAGGGAAATGCACAGATAAGTCCCAGGTTCACATAAGGAACAGGTCAGCAGGTTGTATGTTGAAATAGATCTCCAGCAGCATAAATCCAGGAGCACAAACAGGAGGAAGTGACCACAGAGAATAACCTCAGGATGTGACAACAGGATGGGACAACAATAACCAGCAATGACTGCTGGGAGGAACAGGTATATATAAGGGAAATGAAAACACACCCAGGTGCATGGGATAATTGGAGAAAGTGTTAACCCCTAATGCAAACATGAAAGGCAAGATAGCAGCACCTCTGGTACACACTAATAAAGTCAAAAGACAGGAGATGTCTTCAGTTCCTGCTTGTTCTTGGGGCATTTTGCTTTCAGTTTTGTCTTCATCAAGTGAAATGCATGCTCAATCAGATTCAGGTCAGATGATTGACTTGGCCATTGCATAACATTCCACTTGTTAGCCTTAAAAAACTCTTTGGTTGTTTTTGCAGTATGCTTCGGGTCATTGTCCATCGGCACTGTGAAGCGCCGTCCAATGAGTTTTGAAGCATTTGTCTGAATATGAGCAGATAATATTGCCCGAAACTCTTCAAAATTCATCCTGCTGCTTTTGTCAGCAGTCACATCATCAATACATACAAGGGAACCAGTTCCATTGGCAGCCATACATGCCCACGCCATGACACTACCACCACCATGCTTCACTGATGAGGTGGTATGTTTTGGATCATGAGCAGGTACTTTCCTTTTTTAGATGTTGTTTGCCAAACTCTAATCTGGTCTTCCTGTTTTTGTGGCTCACAAATGGTTTACATCATGTGGTGAACCCTCTATATTCACTCTTGTGAAGTCTTCTCTTGATTGTTGACTTTGACACATATACACCTATCTCCTGGAGAGTGTTGTTGATTTGGCCAACTGTTGTGAAGGGGTTTTTCTTCACCAGGGAAAAAATTTTCTGTCATCCACCACAGTTGTTTTCTGTGGTTGTCCGGGTCTTTTGGTGTTGCTGAGCTCTCCGGTGCGTTCTTATTTAAGAATGTTCCAAACAGTTGATTTGGCCACACCTAATGTTTTTGCTATCTCTCTGATGGGTTTGTTTTGATTTTTCAGCCTAATGGTGGCTTGCTTCACTGATAGTGACAACTCTTTGGATCTCATATTGAGAGTCGACAGCAACAGATTCCAAATGCAATGTCACACCTAGAATGAACTCCAGACCTTTTACCTGCTTAATTGATGATGAAATAATGAGGGAATAGCCCACACATGTCCATGAGTCAATTGTCCCATTACTTTTGGTCCCTTAAAAAGTGGGAGGCACATATAGAAACCGTTGTAATTCCTACACAGTTCATCTGATTTGGATGTAAATACCCTCAAATTAAAGTCTGCAGTTAAAGCACATCTTGTTTGTTTAATTTCAAATCCATTGTGGTGGTGTATAGAGCCCAAAATATGAGAATTGTGTCGATGTCCCAATATTTATGGACCTGACTGTATATTTGGTACTACTATCCTTTAGAGCAAATAGGTCCTATTGAGGTTGAATTAACTTGTTAAAACTAACCATGGAAGAAACATGGTAAAGCAGAGCCTTATTAAGGTGCTCGTAGTGACCCCTCGCCTTACACGCCATACTAATACATGGCAGACATAGATGAATCCAGCTTTGTTCACTTCCCCTACCAATGTTTATGTTTGCGACTTTTGGAAACTCAGCTCCACTTGGCTTTAAAAATGGGTCATAGAAATATTTGTCACTCATTTTGTTTTCATTCATGTGAGAACTGTATAGCAGAACGGAGACGTGAACGAGTGCTACTGAGGGTGAACATGTGAAGGTGAGAAGGGGACTGTCTCTCCTGTACCTGGCACCATCCTTGTCTCTCCTACTCACATATCCTCAAGCGCCTGACCAAGGAGGACTCATTGTCCTCAGCCTCTACCATGGGAATACATCAAGAATAAAAACCGTCCTACATTTTTCTCAGGTTCATATTGTTGAAAAAACAATAATCTGGGCATGAATGAAAGACACCATGGTAATAACCTTGGTTTGTCAATGATGTGTTATTCACTTTTATTAGTAATTTAAACTATTCACTTTCATTTCTCTTTTAAAAACTGATGCATAAAGCACATAGGCTTTATATGCATCTATTGTAACAGCTGATTCATCCATAGAAATTCCCCGCTACAGGTCATGGCATGGAAGAAATAGAACTCCAATAGTGTGTACCACTTCATACAGCGAAAAATGCACACCTATAGGCAAACCTCTAATACATTTGTTATGCAAGTCCTCTCCTGTTCCTCAACATCAGTACCTGTTACAATATGAGCATTCTGCGCCTTCAGATCATTTCAAGGGCACAGTTTTATGCTGATAAAAATACACCAAAATAGTGTAAATCTACTTCACATTTAAAAACACAATACAAATTGCACCCTTTGGTATAATAGCTGTCTATGCCTATAATGAACTCCAGGAGCTCTTCCCATCTGAAGTCCAAGCTCGGAGTCCTCCACTTTGATCCCAGCATCCAATGTGCAAAAAGCTTCAGTATCAGCCATCACCTTTACGCATTTCATGGGACTATGCCCACTTCATCAGAAAGTTGTGATAGAAAGTCCAGGTCCTGTATTTCTAGCGCAAACACACTATTGGTGTCCTTTTTCCTCCCTTTTTGCATGCTGAAAGTTTCCAACTAGAACTTTGAGTATTTAAGGAGTGATTTCACCAGAAGGTAGCTGTGGCCAGAACTTTTTAAAAATCTGTATATCTATCCCCATGTGGCTCCCTATTGGATAACCTTTAACGCAATGCAGTCAATATAATACTTAAAGATTACTAACAGACCCATCTACAATTACTATTAAAATACTATTTTGCTTAAAACATTTATATACCAAAAAGTTTTTTGTCTTAATGCAATACAAAATAATATATAAAATCTGTACGTGGCAGTATCTAAATTATTTATTTATCTGTAAAAATGGAAACCACATTCTGGATTTTCAACCCTGTTCTCACTCAGTCAAATAGATTAATTAAAACCAATGTGTGATAGAAGGTACTGAATACAACGTTGCAGTTACTAGTGCAAAGCCCCTGTTTGAATTACGGAGCTCAGTCCTATATTAAACCATCATTATGAACCAGGGTTATGCCCTCCAAATTAAATTATCACATATAAACTACATATTCTTCATGATCTTCAACCGAGTGCTATTAATTGCATATTGTATAATTCCATTTTACAATATCATCATCCTCTAAATTAGCATATATCAAAACCCTGATCATGTAACATAATTTGAAAAGTTCACAGCAGTGCCTCTTACTTGTTGCTGGCATATATTTTGTTAAGTAGATCAGACATCAACCTCGACATTCTATTTTAAGCATTTGCCCCACTCTCTCACTTTCCATGAAGTTATATGTCTCATCAACATCATAATGGAGCCTGAAGAATCTCACAGGCTAACCATCATACTCCAGTGTCTCTTTGCCTCACGCATTTTTCAAAATCTAACCTTTCAAATTAATCAAAATCTTTCACTAAATATAAATTGTAAAATCTCTGAAGGCATGCAATTTGTGTATTTCTATTTTTAAAATGATGCAATCCTCATTCCTCATATCTGAACCTTTTTTTTAAAATAGTTATAAGTATCATTACAGTCAATTAAATGTAGGGGCATTTATGGAGCATTCCTCAAGTATCAAAGCACTTTAAAGAAACAATTATATCTGGACTTATCCTAAATTCTATATCTTAAATGGTTAACTTGTCATCCCAGTCCTAATTGCAGGCAGCGGGTCTGATTTATCTTGGAAGGCAATGTGAACGCAATTTGCTCTTTTTAAAATTGGACAGAAATTGCACGCATGTCCGTCCGTATTCAAGTACAAGTGGATCTTGAGAAATATTTCCATTTAAATACAGGTATAAGTACGCTCTGGCTATACTGTACTTGCCGTATGCAGACAGACACAACACACTGTAGGATACGCACAATGCTTATGTGCAACACAAAGTCTAATCAGAATGCATGGAAATAAAAAGTAAATATGTTAACAACTGTCAATACTATAATCATTAATACAAATGCATTAAAAAAAATAATGAGTTTGTGTTGTAATAAAAGTTGATTTATTGAAACTCAACAGCAGAGAGGCAACAGCGACAAAATCATAGTACTGTACTGGCAATAATGATATGCAGGACAATACGAAGACAGATGGTGTAGCAGAAAATCTCTGGTGGTAGACAGTCATTGGTAATGAAGTAACTGACACTGATGTAATATAGCAAACAGTGTCTGGTATAAATGGAGTCCACTTGAGGCAGGTATACTGACAGGCTGATGGTAACAGTCTAAAATGCACAAACAGTTGAGTATTCTGAAAGAATAGCAACACTACTGAGACAGGCCCAGAGACACTCAGTGTGCAAGGAACAAATGCTGAGCTGAGAGTAATTACTCTAGTATGAAAATGCAGTAGGGCTGTTTGTTTGTTTGTTTGTTACTATTATTGAGAGCTTGGGATCAGTGCTTTCATGCCCAAGTGCCCAAAAAAATGTGCAAAAACCAAGAAGTGCACAAGGGTGCGGAACTGGCCCTTCTCTAAAGAAAAAGGGCCTTCTATCTCTGAGCCCCTGGAACCAAAAGGCCTCAAAAAGGAAGAGTCTTTAGACCCCTTTCGCTGCAAGGCTTGAGAGGTCCCTTTGCCCTAGGATCGCCGGAGCCTCACCCAGGACTTAGAAACTCACCCATCCCCAGAAAGGGAGGGCAACAAAGGTTTTCAGGTGTGCAGGAAGTAACCTAAGAGCCACACTGACCCCCCCTCCCCCAGATTGAAGGGAATCTTACTTGCTTTTTGAATATGTGACTCTAAGTCTTACTATAAATCCACAGTAAATTAGACTATTTGGGGAAACACCGGAGTTAGCATCACTGATCTCATGGATATACTAGTTAGGATGGATTCAACCAATTAACTGATGGTGCTGTATACAGCCAGAGTAACCTAAATGAATCTATTTTAGTGAATGGAGCAAAACATAATCAGTGAACTATCAGTTTTGCGTGGCTGTTCTACATGGGCAATAAAAATGCCCACATTTATTATAAGACACTTATAGGACCAAAAATTTAAGAGCATACAGTAGAACATAATAAAAACTCTTCCAGTTACTACCAGAGCAATAGAAAAAACAGGACTCAAAACTGCACCAACAAAATGTGGGTACAATGAAACAGAAATTGGAATGTGAGGTGTAGCTATATAAGTGGACTTCTCTTTTAAGGCCAAACAAAATATTTTTGTCTATTTTCCTATTTACACTTAAAAAAAATAAAAAATACTCCTGCAAGGTAAAAAGTATTAAATATTAATAAAAACAGTGAGGCTGTCAGTAGAGCAGATCTTTGTTCGGGTTAGGATTAGGTTTCCAGGAATGTTAACAGCAAGCTCAGTCTTGTGCACAATAGGAAGTGAAAGCATTTACCATTCAGAGCCATCTGCTGCTAGATCTACATACATATTTCACGCATTACTAAGTTAGCATCAAAACTATATTCAGACTTATACCAATGAAGCATAGCCTTAATAATTTTGTGAACAGTAATTAAAAAATTATATTTTAAAAACCTGCAGAACTCATAATGAAGGCCATGTTTTTGGCGTTGTAAAAGGGTAATATAGTATATTAATTTATGCAATTTACTTTCATTTATATTTTTATAAATAATACTCCTACAAAATAATATTGTTTTCAATATTCAATGTATAGTAATATTTATATTTTAACAAAGACATAGGGAAGAAAAAACAATAAGGTAATAGACAGTACCCCACGCAGGTAAAGATTTCTCTCATTGCAATGACTGTTAGGCTAGGTACACACTACAGAATTTTCCGACCAATGTGTTATCTACAATGATTGTACCTACGATCAAAGGTCCAATCGGTGGGTCAATTCCTGCGTACACACTATGCACATTTTAAACGGTTTTTGCACAACCAAACGACCGGGCAGCGATATTTGTCAGTCATAATTTCATCTCAAATCATTGTGAATTCGTAAACACTGAAACGATATATGGCCTCCCTGCAGTAATATGCCAAATAAATTTAAATAAAGGGCTCAACATCGCCGGCAAAAGCTCCCAGAAACTCAGATTCAGGAAAAGGTAACATGTCTTGCATTCATTCTATAACACATCTTTGTGTATTGTGTACGTTCATTCACTCGCAACTGCACATTAACAATTTTTTTTTTTTTTTAGTATAATGGATACTATTGAACTACAAGAAGATCGTGGTCATTTGCTACTCGCTATGGCAACAAGACTGCAAGCACAGACCAGAAAAAAAATTGGTCTTGTTGGACCAAAGAGTGGTTCCAGAGGAGAGACTCATTTTCTCAAATGTCCCTGCTACAGGAGATATAGGACAACAACCCTGATGACTTCAGGAATTTCTTGAGGATGAACCTATAGAGATTATATAAAAACTGTGCAACACAATCAAAACAATTAAGGGGTTCACAGCTGTTCATAATGTAAAATTTTGCTATTTTTTCATTGGGGATGGACTCCCTGTATACTGTTGAATACTTGTCCCCATAGGTGTGGAAGTCATCAACAAACACTTATTAGGCCCATCATGTCAGACACCTGTAGAAAAGTGTAGTTATCAGAAATCACGGCTTTCTGATAACTACACTTTTATGCTGCCCCTAACCCCCAAAAATTGCCAATATTATTACATCAAGATACTTACAGTCTTCAACAGCCTCCTCCTCCTGGCCCTCCTCCAAATCAATGGCCTCTTTGGCCTTCTGCTCCTCCTCGGGCTTCTCTGTGGGCTCTGCGATCGCCCCACTTCTTTGCTGCTGTAGATTTTAGTGTTCTGTTGGAATAAATATGACACATTATCAGATTATATATGTCTCACACGTACATAGAGACAGCTATATAATGTTAGGTTGCATTGTGAAAAATCCAAAAACACATAGACAATGAGTGGCCAAAGAAACACACCTTTACATCACTTACAGATGGACTTGACCTGGGGGGTTTGTATTATTTTCATAGTGAATCTGAAACATCACGATTACCTTGCAGGCCTTGTACTTTATCCAATGGAGGTAATTATCAGCCATACTGCATTGTAATGTTGCAGATCTACCAGTTATGCTAGCATTGTAAAATAAAAACAATTGCGATTAATAGAGAACTTACGTCTACAAATCTCTGCCTTCAAATCTGCGAGGAAGTCAGGCTGTCTCCTCCGCAGGTCGCTCCAACTCCACTGCAGTTGTACCACATTATGCCTGCCTGTGGTTAAATGGTAACCGTAGGCTACTGCGGACGGCCATGTATCCCCACAGCTTATCTTCATTGTTAATGTACCGAGCTCTAAATTGGCATTTCAGCAGTTAGCACTTGCAGCTCGACATGGACAAACGTGGCAGCCTTCAGACTTCACTCGTGGATCCCTTCAAAATCCCTGTTCGTAAGATGTCCGACTCATCTTTCAATTATTCTCTGTCATCAACCATATCCAGGCAACTAGGGTCGTGACAACACCTAGCCATTCATACACAGGCAAACTGTCATACGCCGGGGATCCGGCGTCGCTTGCAGAGACCCGGCTCACTTACCCCTCCGGCGCTCCGACTGATCCCCGTTGGCGGCCGTCATCTTGGCCGCTGGTCTGCGCATGCGCACACCCGAATACTGTATTAAGCCTTCCTCAGCCTCCTATTGGATGAGGGAATTTCCCTCACTATTTAAACCAGCCTCTTCCTCTCCTCTGAGCCTGTTCTTAGGTTCAGTTTGGATTCTCCTAGTGGATGTCTCCTCCAGTCTGAGCTTCCCTGCAATCCGCAGACCACTACAGGCTTCACGCTGCTCTCCGCTATCCCAGCGGTCATCCCTGCAATCCGCAGACCACTCCAGGCTGTCACTCACCGGACTGTGAGTGCTACTTCTCGTGTGTGTAGGAACCGTGGCCGTCCACCATCCTGAGGGTCTGCGCATGTGCAGCCCTTTCAACCCTTCAGTACATGTTCCTTTTAGTTAATTGGCTGATCAGGCAACACTCCCTATTTAAAGCACCTGTGTTCAATACCTCGTTGTCTGATCTTGGAGTCTCATTCCCCATGAGCCTCTGAAGGTGTTCCTGTGTTTCCTCGTGTGTTCAGCTCCTGCTGATTCCTGTTGTTCGTTTGTGGTTTCCAGACCACTTCAACTCTCCTGTGTTTCATCGTTACTGCACCAGCTGATTCCTATCCGCTGCCTCCGTGCTTCTACAGTTTCCAGACCACTTCAACTCTCCTGTGTTTCATCGTTACTGCACCAGCTGATTCCTATCTGCTGCCTCCATGCTTCTACAGTTTCCAGACCACTTCAACTCTCCTGTGTTTCATTGTAACTGCACCAGCTGATTCCTATCTGCTGCCTCCGTGCTTCTACAGTATCCTGCTCACTTCAACTCTCCTGTGTTTCATCGTGACTGCACCAGCTGATTCCTATCCGCTGCCTCAGTGTATCTGCAGTTCCCTGCTCATCGCTACCCTCCAGTACTCCTCGCGTCTGCAGCCAGCTGATCCGCTCTCCGTGCTTCTACAGTGTCTCCGCTTGTGTCAACTCGCCTGTCTGCATTGGATCAACGCTCCGCTGCTTTCATCTCGGCTAGACCATCTCTACTCTTCAGTGTTCTCCAGGTGTCCAGTTCTATATACTACTGCTTCCTGAGTATTTGTTTCTATCCCTGCTGGTTCACCTACCTTTGCGCTGCACCTACTAGATTACCGCTTCTACCCTCCTGGGACTTCGTACCCTGCCGGCCTCCAGCCGTTCAGGTATCCCTGCACTTCTGTCTGACAGCCTGCTCTCCTGAACCACGGTATGCATACTTCTCATTGACTGTGCTGGTGTATTGCATATCTTGCTGGACTGAGTTGTTCTCCTCTGGAGTTTCCTATCCGCTGAGACTATTGCCATCATTTGACTGTGTTACCTTTTAGCTTGGATAGTTCTTGTGACTTTGTATTATTGTGCAGTGCTGTTCAGTTATTACTATTTTGTGCATATCATCGTGGGATCAAGTTCAGTGTGCCCGTGTATACTCTGCATTGCATTTACCTCCCCGTGCTCCTCCTCACATATATATTTCAGTGGTACAACTTGCTAGAGGCAGACCACTGTTCCCTGTTTCCTGAGTCACCAGTTTCCTGTATCCTTTCACATAGCAGTGGTACAACTTGCTAACGCAGACCACTGACTTCCCGGATACCTTCACCTGGATTCCATTCCCTCACCTAGACAGCGGTACCACTTGCTATACGCAGACCGCTGACTCTCATCACCTCCTCGTTACTTCTGGACATTCCTCCTCACTATAGCAGTGGTACAACTTGCTATCCGCAGACCACTGACTACTCTCACGTTTCCCTTGTCCATCCAGTTCCTCGTGTACAATTATTTATATATTACCAGTGCTGCTAGTCATAGACTTTCCACGAGCATTCTCTTACCATCTGCTGTCTCCTGTTCCGTTATCACCCCGCTACCAGAGTACCATATTACCATCTATACTACTCTGGTAAGTCCATCATCTGGTGATACCTGGGTAAAGACTCCTAGTGCCCGTGACAAAGGCTTCATGCATCTCTCCGCTATCCCAGCGTTCATCCCTGCAATCCGCAGACCACGCCAGGCTTCACGCTGCTCTCCGCTTCCCATCCTATCCACAGACTATCGCATTTTCATGCTGCTCTGCTATCCCAGCGGTCATTTCTGCAAACCCGTAAACCATCACAGCTCCACGCTGCTCCCGCTATTTCTGTGGTCATTCCTGGAGTCCACAGATCTCTAACTCACTGAACTCCGTGGATCCTGCCCCACTCCCAGAGGGCCGCGACCTGCATGGCGGTTGCCGCAAAGTCGATACCACCTTGCGGGGGTTCTTGGTGAAGGCCAGCCACCGCGTTAGACTCAGCGCCTCCGGTGAGTGTTAGTATTGGCAGGTCAGGGGTCTGTATCCCAGCTAACCGTGACACAAGCACAGAAGAAAGCACCTGGATGCCCTATATAACAGCTGGAGAGGCAATTATTCAGCCCTACCGTTTTGTGATATAGGATTTCAGCAGGGTTCAGTGTTTTTACATTGCAGTTATATCTTTGTATGTTTTTTTGAGACATCTCTTGGTCTACATTCTGCCATTCATTCTGTTCTTTTGGTGGGTAGGATATATGTGGGACAGTATATAGGCACTGAAATGCTTTTTACTAATGAGTACCCTTTACCCGGTTTAGAATACTACATTTTCAAATCCATCACTTCCATCCACCTCTTTTTGTCTTCAGTCTGCCCTCCCTTGGAATCTATTGGTACCAGGCCCTATATGAGACACTTTCCAAGGCATTCAAGTACCATTACTAATGACTGTATTTTTACTTCTCTTTAGACCCATTTCTGACCATGAACAGCCAGACCCTAGTCGGTCTCAGTTGAGAGGCAGACAGCGAATTCTGCCTGGCTGCTCTGATCGTGTTTAAAACACAAACAGAATGGCCAGGCAGCATCCTCTGCCTGCCTGTCTCTGCCCTTCCCCAGAAATAAATCTATGTCCACCCCTAGCATGCAGTACGTTCTTTTTGATACTATTATTATTAATTATTAATAATGGGAGTGGGTTATGACAACAGACTGTCATCATGCTCTACCCACACCTCCGTGCACAGAAAACAGAGTTTCTGCAGCTTTTTTTGAGGACGCAAGCACTGATGCATCAATGCATCCATAACAATCTGACATCCCATCATAAAGCCTCTATTACCTTATTGTCTCATATGTCATCATACAGTACAGGGCGCTTCAACCCAAAGATATAATTATGTTTAAAAATCCCAACTCCACTAACTGCACTGTGACTGAGTTGAAGTGGCAGAATCACACAGTGTCTGCCACCTGGGGACATTTACACAAGTGTTACTCAGTACAGACACATAGATACACACATAAGCATTATAATACATGCTATATACATTTTTGGCAAGGGGGCGTCCAGTGGGCTAAACCATCCTGATCTCGCCACACAGGGAAACATCACAAAGGTGTATGGAATATACCATTTACTACAGTTTGCAGGGAGTTTCTGCAGCTTTTGGGGTGTACCGCTGTAATGCAACAAATAGTCACAATACAGTCTGAATAACTTGTAGAACTGGAGAGAAGCATGACATGTTTTGAACATGATATATTTTCACAGGTTTACTAAAGCTCACGCATACAGTTATAAGCTTTCAGCCATACAAATTAAAGCATCAGCGTCTAAAAAAGAATCATCCCTGTGGTTAAGAACTCAGACCTTCTGTGGCTGTTTCTGGGAAGAGACATGATAACAGGAAGCTTAGTGAGATTCCATATTGATGATTACCCTCAGACACAGTTGGTAGTAAGTCATGACACATGTAATAGATGTCACACTGCTTGTGAACTGTAACATGAACTAAGCGACCCATGGCACTAAATTCATAAATTAACTACTAACAACAGTTCTTATTTTAGTACAGGACTGATATTGTAAAGATAAAATATAAGGAGAAACATATAATATGAACAGCTTCAGTTACGTGTAATTAATTTATCTGCCTAGTTAGGCACTGAACAGACCAGGGGGTATATTTACTAAACTGCGGGTTTGAAAAAGTGGAGATGTTGCCTATAGCAACCAAACAGATTCTAGCTGTCATTTTGTAGAATATACTATATAAATAAGACTAAAATCTGATTGGTTGCTAATTTAGTAAACATACCCTCAGGAATAATTATTTATGAAACTCACAAACATACATGGCAGTTTAATAAAGTACATTAAATTACTCCTTTCACAAATTGTTTAATATTAAACATAGAGAGAAAAGAAGAGTGGAATGTTTATGCTGGGGTTACTGGTCATTCAGAAGTGGGGAGTAGTCCTAAATTACTTTTTTCAAGTGCATTGTAGCTGCTTATATTGAAAGCACTGGGGCAATGCAATACCAATAGAGACTGGCAGCTTCATCTGGGCAAGTTTATGTACTTTGCCCGTGGGTACAGAAATGGTGCTTTTAGGCATATGCGGACAGCTTTAGGGTACAGGTAGTGACTAGAATTGGGCATAGCTTGATTGTAGGTGGGACAGCTAGGGTGCTAGCCCCAGGGCCCCCCATATAACAGAAGCCAATCACTATAATGAGAACCCAATCAGGTACCAAAAGTGGAATTAACATTTAAGGTTACAATAGCTACTTTACCCACAACAGCTGCATTTTCATAAGACCGTCTTGTCTGTAAGTCTAAATCTGTAATATTTATTTTCAAAGTTATTTCCTGAATTGTCTCCTACAGAACACAGAAAACAAATTAACTGCATACCAAGTAGGGGAAATCTCTAATATATTTGATTGCAGCAATACTTAAATACAGCAATACAGTTAAACTCGCCCTGTCATGGCTGGATATGGGGCATGTTAATGTCATGACATGTATACTATGTTTAAATGTATTTACCATATAATATGTTTTGAAAGAGCCAGGGGAGATCCTGGGTGGGACTGACCATGCAAAGACTCTTCCAAGTGATACACTATGCACCGTCTCTTGCTGCTGACATGGCTACATATCCTGAGAGCCAACATCAACTTGAACAGGTTAATCCAGGAGGATGCTATTAATTATATCTCAAGTTTTTAAATAACCTGTGGGTGACTGGCATTATGGCAGCATAGTATTTAAATAATTTGACAGATTTCAGATGTGTAACTAGACATTTGTCCCATAGCAACATTTTGTACATGAATTTCTTACTTCCTCTGGCTTACTGAAGCTCATTCTTTGATCAGTCTGTGGCTCATATTGTAGTAACCAATGGGAAGCTTACACTGTTACTGCCTTCCTTACAGCAGCAACCCCATCTACCACGATAGTTCTGCCCCTTTTATTGAAGAATATGCATCATTTTCTCATATTATGGTATCAGTGTTGGACTGGTGTTGGACAGTGTTGAGACAGTGTTGGACATAGTATGGAGTGTTGGACAGTGTTGAACATAGTATGCTATAAGTGTTGGACTTCCCCAGGGTACTGGGGAAATCCCCGATGGGCTCCACCACTTGATTGCTCCACCCCCTATCATAGGGAGCCCACTGTCTGTGACAATGTTGAGCGGTGGACAGTGAGCCCCAGTAATTTCTCGATGCTGTCAGTGTTTGCTGGCGTCATAATGAAGAGGAGTCTCCAGCAACCAGACACTCAGCCCCAGGTCCCTTGAACTATGCACTCAATTATATTACTTGATGCATCTATGGCATGTATCTTATTAAGCTGTGTGACAGAAAACATAGCTTCCATTGTTATATCTTTATTGTTTTCTCACCTGTGTGTGTGCAGTGTGAGGGAAGCATATAGTCATTCTAAATCTACAGCATGTCATTTCCAATAACTTACAGATCTATTAAAAATTATTTTAGATGTTTTGCATAGTATAAAAATAATAGAAAGCAATTATTATGTTGCACTAGTAGAGGACTTAAATAGATTTATAATTATCTAAATAGTTTATATTGCTATTTCTCAAAGTATTAAATTATATCATTAAGTCCACTTGAGGTGCAACCATAATTATATAATGTCATTAAGAAAAAGAAAGAAAAAAGACTGGTGATATGCAAGAGTAGTAACCATCAGAAACGTTCAATAGTACAGACTGCATACGTAATGATCAAAGTCACAACAAGTACCACTGAGAGTGGAACACAATACACAGTTCAATGAAGATCTCTGAAGATGAGCAGATCTGCAGTGTCACGAACAAGCTCCCAGCTGCTGTGACTTTTGGGTGTTTGCTGTATGAGGTCACACACGATTTCAGCCCGCAGTCTCTCACCTATCACACAGGTTCTAGACCTACGGAATCGCCCCCAAACACAGCGCTCTCACACCCCCCAGACACTTCAAGGTTCAGCCACCACCTATTGGGTACGGGCAATAGGACCCCAATATATTGTCCCACACTGGCACACGGGCTTCTAGTTCCACAAACTAGCAAGACTCATACCAGCACACACAGGGTTAACTCTTTACACCTCCAGACTGTTACACAAATGTAAATACAAGCGCACACAGCTTGTTAATCAAATGTATCAACAAATCACACACAGGGTAACCTGGACAAGCAATCTCTTCTAAACAGGCTAATGAATCCGTTAAAGTATCAAGGACGCAACTTATTAAAATTTACATTTAATATACAAAAGGTACAGGGCATTCAGATATAAAGAAAAATAATGACTAAACAATTAATAAATTTGACATAACAAGCAAACAGTTTAAAATAAAAAGGATTACATTCAGATTTGCACTTACATGAATTGCATTCTGGCCAAGGGGAATTTGGCTAAGAAGATGGATAGCTTATCAATGTAACTTGATTTCCCGAAAGTCTGACAGTTGTTCCCCTCAGAACACAGATTTTTAAGCAAACTCAAATGGGACGGCATTCACAGGGGCAGTGTGAATGCTAATGTGGGGGTGGAAATGTCCCCTGGGTGTTACCTCAGGTTTGGTCAAACTATTCCTAAGTTTTGACCTGTTGGTAATTCTTCACAGATATATCTCATAGAAATAATACCCCCCTCAATAAACCGGTCATAATCTCCCGCACGTTTAAATACCAAATATGATGAGATTACAACAATATCAAATCTCATCCTGGAATACATGTGACTATGGTTGTTCCCGGTGTAGTTGGTATCTATGTTTTAAGACCCTTGTGTGGTTTTTGCCCCTCAGTACGGAGTGGCATCCAGATTTCCCCAAAATATGAACTTTGACAACATTTTTCTTTGAAGGTCATATTTCTATATACCTGCATAAAGACCATGCAGATTTTTATACCAGAGTCTCCAAGATTTGCACCTAGGCACATGGCTCTCCAATTTACACCCAGGAGTTAGTTTGTGTTTACACTACCTATTGAAAGGAAGTCAATTAGCTAGGGAAATACATAATCAAATACAATGGATGTCTGTGATCTGCATATCTTAAGCTGGTCTCTGCACAAAGGGTTTGCCTAACTCAATTACCTCCTCCTGGGCTCAACTGGTCACACATTTATCTTGTTGAACATCAGGTTAATTTAGTTATTCATACAAAGATTTATTTGGGTCCTGACATTCAATATTCTATTTCAGGATATCAGATTTATGCTCTGATCCTGACATGCAGAATCTTGATATGCAGAAGATGACCCCCAGCTCACCACTGAGATGTACTACTAGCCAGCAGTTGAGCACGATGCAATAACATAGATAGCGATCAATGATCACAGCAATTATCAGAAATAGTAGAATTGATGCACAGAGATCAGCAAAGTCCAGTCATACACAGCCACGATGAAACACAGCTTGCCACGGATTGTGGAACCGGATAGCAATAGTCAGCAGCACAGGCCGAGTGCGTAACAGGTGTGGATCATAGCATTTACCTCTGACTGCGGAACAGGTATGCAGAGATAAATGAAGTCCAAACACACAGCAGCAATGAAGCACAGCTTACCACAAATTGTGGAACAGGATAGCAATAATCAGCAGTGCAGGCCAAGTAGGTAACAGGTGTTGACCATAGCGTTTAACACAGGCAGTGAAAAAAGTATGCAGAGATCGACAGAGTCCAAACACACAGCAGCGACGAACACACAGCATCGATAAAGCACAGCTTACCACGGATTGTGGAACAGGATAGCAGTCACAGAGCAGGCATAGAATCAGGTTAGGTATGACTTAAAGAACCAGCAATGAGGAGGTGAAAAAAGGGGCCTTATAAAGGGAGGCTGACCAATGACAGAACTGACTAACACACAGGTGAAGTAATCACAGGTGCAGACCGTGACTGATAGTCTGCACTAGGAAGAGGAGTTTAAAGTTATAGTCAGTGTTTAGACGCTCGGGTGGAGATACCCAGGCAGCGGAGTGTGACACTAATTCACATTGATCAGAGAATAAATCACACACAGCCTTTCTTCTATGGCTTTTATTTGCACAATTCACTTATTTCGCACTTTTTAAAAAAAAAAACAAGACATTAATAAAATTAAATATATTATTACATGATCACTATTTGAGTATTAATTGTATTTAATAAAAGTTATGTTTTATTATTAGTTTCTTGATCTCTTTAACCAAATGGTGGAAAATTTTGAGACTTTATGAGTGCATCAAAGCTAAATCAGCGTCTTTTTTCTTTCCTTTTCTTAGTAGTATAAAAATAAACAGAACTGCTTTTAAGGCTCATTTATATTAAGTGCAAGAAATGAGGGCTAGAGTTCAATTTATGTTTTGGGAAGTCCTTCTACTATTTTTTGCACAGATACAAATTTTGTAGGAAGCACACAGATGTGTATGCCAAGATGAAGTGCAAATGTTTAGAAGGTATTTGGTGGTTTGCAGTGTTCCTTGGTGGGCCTTCACTATTGCCGTCCCCAATGGCTATTCATGCCCCAGTCCGACATTGTACGTTATTCATAATAAAATATGATTGCATTTAGTTAACAAATATAAAACCAGATAATATACCATAGCCTTTGCCAAACTCAATGGTAAAAAATGCATAAAATGTCATAACTTAAGAGCTGGTGGCAGTCTTTGGTCTCCCTTCTCGCATGACATTATTTATCCTTTGTATGATTTTAACTTGTTTCTATTCAAGCAGCTCTTAGCAGTGTTAAACAGGTATTCAATGTAATCTGTACTAAAGCAGACTATTGGGCAGCAGGTTTTTTTCACGATAATTAGTATTTTTCACCATGTTGGTAGGCATAATAAAATAATAATATTAGGTCTTTGTAGTGTACACATATAGACGTGCGTAGAGGGTCAGCTGCTGCTTCAGGTAGGCGAGTAGTTAATCCCACCCGTGGTGTCAAACCTATAAATGACTGGAAACTCCAGGTATTTACTAGCAGCTACATATTTACTCAACATATTACACTTTGTCTTCTCTGTTTGCAGTTACAACAAGAGATCCAATGTGACTGTTATGGAACAAACATAACTTCTCAGTATTGTTTTGAGAAAATAATCTGCTATACAGTTGTACTATCGATTCTCACAGCAAGGATGTTATTTAGAAAACATTCACATAATTTACAAAACAACCTTCACTTGTACCTATCATTAACAAATTTTGCTACAAAACCAAAATGGTTGTTTTCCACATCAATCAAATGAATCTAAATGTATCTAGAAGACTAAACACAGCAAACAACCATTCTTACAGCATTCACATTTTTCTACAAACATTTTAACCTTCCAGTCTTGTGACAGAGCAATTTACTGGTCATGCTAGTTCCCCAGGCATGGTGTAAACATTACATACTGATCACTAGAGGGAACATTGTCATCATGTTGGGAGCTACCTTCCATTTTTCAAGCTCTGGAAAGTAATCTCTGCGTTTGAATTCCACTTCTTTCAATGTGGAAATAAAATAAAGGGATCTTATGCTGCTCTGGATATTCATTAACAAATAAAAAAAACTCTTTAATATCTGGAAAATACATGTTTGTCAGAGTCAAGGACTGAACTACATGAGGTACAGGGGGTGTGGCTACTATAGGGCCCAGAGGTAAGGGGAGCCAGCAATGCTTGGTCACTTCCCACCGGGGCCACTACTTTCCTTGTAGTCCCAGATCTACTCTCAAAATAGCAGAGGAGTGACCTCTTCTGCATGTATGGAAGAGTAGAGGAGGGAGTAGGGTAGTTAGAGCAGCATCGCAAGGCTACCCAAACTTTGCAATGGGGCACTGTTTTGCGATGGAGCGCTGTTTTGCAATGGGGCACTGGTTTGCGATGGGGCACTGTTTTGCAATGCACAGTTTTGTCCCTGTTCACAGTCAACTGCAATTGATTTAGTAAGATTACCATCAGAGATGCTGGGAATTTTACCTATATCTTTTTTGATTCTGAGCAAGCAGGGTCACCCAGCATTTTATTTTTCGGTAAGTTTATTTATCTTGCTTATCAGACAATCAGATATTAGCTTTGATCAGTCTATTATTATTATCCTTTATTTTTACAATGACAAAATTATATAGTGGCGGAGGTCCTGCAATTCTGGTCCACCTCCCACTCTGCTCTTTTGAGTAGCTCATAGGCTCATTGAGGGTGGTTTCACCACTGAATGTACCAATAAATTAAACTAATGAAGCCAAATGTTCTTGAAAATATGTGGTCTGTCCATTTATTACGTGCTACAACACTTTGTGATATTTAGGCTGTATTAATACGTTTTTTACTGAGCCCAATCTGTCAGTACTTGTACCACCACAATCCTTCTTCTGTCATCGTCTGAGGAAAATAAATTAAAAATGCTTTCTGTTTTGGGCTTGCAGTTCCACTGTGCATGTGTGAACCAACTAGTTAGGTTGCACATGGCCAGATCTTATGAGACTGGTAAGATAACTCTTACAGCTCCCGGCCAATATCACCAAGGCAGCTGAGTGTCACTCAGCTGCCTTG
Source organism: Mixophyes fleayi (assembly GCF_038048845.1). Classification (NCBI taxonomy): domain Eukaryota; kingdom Metazoa; phylum Chordata; class Amphibia; order Anura; family Limnodynastidae; genus Mixophyes; species Mixophyes fleayi. The sequence continues at coordinate 227,791,737 of NC_134405.1, forward strand.
AAGATATTCTATTGCTGATACGTGGTTTTTCATATGGCCAGATCTTAATAAATAGACCTGCTATTCTTGTTTCTCAGTGCAAGATCAGAATTTCTGGTCAGCATGTTTAATGACATTTCACAGAAGTCTACACCTGAAAGAGAAACTTATTTGTAAAAAGACTTTAAAAATGTTTGTTTCAATTGAACAAACATGGTCCTCTAATTATCTGACGCAATTACATACATGTATGCGGCTCTGGAAGTTTGTCATTTCTGAAAAATACAAAGGAGCACACTAGTTGTAGTGGCCATTTCATCACTTGTAATCAATCTTCTTTATTAGTTGGTTCTCTGGTGATACCTTGCCAATAGCTAGGAAAGCCATACTTCCATTTCTTATACCTTCTGCCCCACACCACATTTAATTTAAACTAATGTTTTTTGTAATTATTGTTAATGAAAAAGTGCAAGAGAGGCACAACATCTGCATTGTGGCAGCTATTTACTGACCTCACACACCACTTTCTTATATTAGAGATAACCTCATGTTTGATGAGCACATCACACTACCAATAACAAACCATGACTCGCCTTAAATTTATTCAGTATCTCATCCTGTACAACAAGTGTGATTACATCAGGGGTGAGAAACTGCACTGCCTTAGGAAGATGGATGATTGTAAAGTACAGCTTACGTTGCTTTTCCTTCTGACATAGTTTTATATTGCTTTAAATTGATACATTTTACAGTGTCTAAGCAATGTGCCGTACTACACGTATAATGAAGTAAATATTATCTTACTTTATAATTACAATAGTTAGCAAGAAAAATATTTATAATTATATGAGGCATATCATGGCACAGCAGTGCAGTTAATTACTGATAAAAGATATGAAACATTCTGAACACTTAGTTAAATACTTATAGGGACGAACTGTTCTGCCGGTATATGTGAAGAAAATTATGTATTACTGAAAGCAACCAATAATATTTTACCTGTCATTTATATTACAGTTTATAAAATTAAACCAAAAGTCTGATTGGTTACATATAGAACAGATTTTATAAATATCTTCCATTTGTTGATGAGTGATTCATTATATAAAAATTATTGCTAATTATTTACATAGTGATTTCATGCTAGAGCCAATGTTCCATTGATATTCATAGCTAATATTTTATTCTCTCTTGGAATAACAAATACTATGTCAGCTCCTACTCCTATTAATACATTTAAATATTCTGAGATATAACATTCTCATTGATTTAGTTTATGTCTACATATTTTACTAAATATTTCTATAAAAAGAAAATTACTTATAAATAGTTTATGTCATAAACCTTTCTTGAACATTAATTAATTATAAATAGTTATTAATGACCACATATGCAGTATATATATCAGCAACTACATACAGTCTCCAACAATCCAAACACCAACCATGGCACACCAAACAGACACACTACCTGCAAAATTGCTCCAGAGCGCCTCTGGAGGAAATCTCGTTTCTATCCTGATTTCCTCTACTATAAATTCACCATTTCATTTTACAGCACTGCCCTTTCAATTGCCAAACAACATTCTTCAAATCTCTAATATCCACCTAGTCTTCTGATCCACGCCCATTTGCTACCTTCAACTAACTTCTCTGCCCACCTGCACCTCCTCCCCCTTCCTCCCTCACAGGCAAACCTCCCCCTTCCTCCCTCACAGCCCATGATTTTGCCACCTATTGCAAAGACAAAATCGACACCATTCGACAAGATATTTCCTCATGCCAAATTACTTTCACTCCACCCACTCAACCCACCTTTACATACATTCCCCAGTCCACCCTTAATTCATTCTCTCCAGTAACTGAAGACAGAGTCTCTGCACTCCTCTCATCATCTCCCCCTCCTCCACTGCATGCCCACCTCTAACTCACCTCTTCAACTTGTCTCTCTCCACTGGCACATTTCCATCCTCTATGAAACATGTGCTCCTTTCACCAATTCTAAAGAAACCATCTCTCGATCCAGCTTCTTTCTCCAACTATTGCCCTATTTCCTCCTCCCCTTTGCCTCCAAACTACTTGAGCGATTAGTGTAAGTTTGCTAAGGCCACACAATTTGTTCCATATTCCACCATAAAGACTCATGTTCTAATGTTATGCAACATAGTTTGCATCAGGCCCTTCCTCTCCCAGGATGCCACCAAATTTCTATCTCTCATCCACTCACTGATCATCTCTCTTCTGGACTACTGTAACCTTCTCTTTATTGACCTCCCCAGCACCCATCTCACTCCTCTTCGATCTATACTCAATGCTGCTTCTAGACGTGTCTTCCTTTCTCACTGCTGTGTCTCCCCCTCTACCAAGCCTTACATTGGTTCTCCTTCCCCTACAGAATCTTTTATTAAGGTCATTTTATCGCTTACCAATATGACACTGTCCAATGCGATTATTGTGGTTCTAAAAAACACAACAATATTTAATTGCAAAATATAGCAGGATTTACAGCAAGCCAGTATTCAGCATTAAAGATGTTACAATAAAGCAGAAAAGTATAAACACCGAATACATTACATTTTTGCTAGCTTCACCTGGGCCCAAGGTATACAATCATGGTCGTATGTAGTTAGGATCTGAGAGGGAGAACAATGTGCCAGCGCGCTTACATGCAGCTTCAGTAAAAAAAAAAAAACTACTGGTGATGTCACTATGTAAACAAGCATCATGTCTAGGAGTCTTCATCGGCTCAGGGTTAATGATGTTCCACTTGTCTGCTGATCATAGGCTAATTCAAAGAATTTCTCTGGGACGGTGTGATCACCTTCCCCCAACAGATGAAAACATGCGCTTCTCAAGGAAACTGACCCAAACCAGTTTTCGTACAATGTAATTTTGAACATTTCATCTTTTATCTTCCATAACTATTGATCGCAGGAAGCAATCGCAAAGCTGAAAATAGCGTATTAGAGATGGTAATGTGCAGATCAAAATGACACACATGATGCATTTCCTATATCCTGAGCCTTAGATACTTTTAATATATTAACATTTATGTATAAACAATCTAATACGTTTTACTAATAAATAAATGTGGATTTGAACCTTAAGAAATGTGCATTACTTACAAGTGTACGTGCGAATGTAAATGTGTGTGTTATGAATACGTGTGATTGCATCATAACACGTGACGTACCAATAGCAATCGCACGGTAAAACAATATTAATTAATTTGGTTTACTTCATCCAATTATTTGACTTCCACACCTTTTCAAGCTTCTCACCCACACATACAAGGCCATCACCATCTTCATTGCTTCCTACATCCCATCCTCTGCAATTGGCCAATGGCCGTCACCTCTTCTCCCCTCTGATAACCACATCTTACTCACGCATACAAGACTTCTCCGCTCAGCCCCCTCCATTGGAACGATCTCCCTCGTTTTATCAGACAATCTCCTAGGCTCTGCAGTGTCAAATGGGCATTAAAAGACTACCTATTCTTAAAAGCCATCAGTCATCAGTCATCTGCTTAACTGCTTCACCAAGTCAGTTACCTCATCCTTTCATCCTCATTCTATCCTTCTGGTTCCTCTCGTCCCCACCTCCATTTCACCCCTTGTGTCATCTGTATGTCCGCCCTTCCCTTTAGGTTGTAAGCTCCTTTGAGCATGGCCCTCTTACCTCCTGGTTCCACCACTTTTAACTTTGCTCTCCAGCTACTCTGCCCACCTCCTTCTTGAGTCTTCAGTCCACTGTCTACAATCCTGCATTTCTTTGTATCTTTTCAGTGGCTCTTAACCTGTTAGCTGTGTCCACACTCTTGGGCACAGGTCTCCAGCTTGTGCTGAATATATCTTGTTCACCCTCACCCTTTGCTGCCTTTATTATTATTTGTTCTTAGAGTTACCAGAGTTATAGTGTTACTTGTTTAATGTACCGTACTGTTCTACCTTGTACTGTTCTATTGTTTGTACCATGTACGGCGCTACGGACATCTTGTTGTGCCTTATAAATAAAAATTAATAATAATAAATAATGGATGCACTAAAGTTAAACAATTGTTGGATAACCACGTAGAATAAGTGGATTTAAAAATAATCAAAAAACATATGATATTTGATTAAAAGAGTAGCCCTGATGTCCAAGTGCTAGGACAGCAAGGAGTTACATGTAACTTGAATGAGTGTTAACAAGCAGTAATTTGAAACATGGATGACCAAATGGAATAGTAGATGGTGCTTTGTGGTGATATTTCCAGTTGGCAAATGCATACTGTTTGGAAAACCATACTGATCAGATTAGATGTTCATATAAACCCTGATTTTGCTCAATGACAATGCAAGTACACAACCTACATTGCTCAATGTAGGCGTGTACTTGCATAGAGCCGCCCCTGGAACAGCAGTGGCAAAATAGCAGTTATTGATGCACTTGCTTTTTGCAGACGACTCCAACTGTCAGTCTTTACAACCAGGATCCAGGATCTGACTTTTATTAGCTAGAATGTTCACCAGGAGATAGTCTTTCCTTTACAACAAAGTGCAATGCACAAAAACTGTCATATGATTGATTCTTTTTCTCTTCAGATTCCAACTTAGTATTAAATGACATCTGAACACTAGCAGATAAAAATAAACCTGGTTACGACGTTCTTGTAAAAGTATCAGAGCACTAAGTATGTCAGATGGTTGTATTCTATTGCAAGAAGAATCCAAACTGGTCTGTCCTTTCACCTCTGTTGATTAATGCTTTTGTGCTGTTCATTGGTTTATAAATAGCGTCCTGCAACAGTTCCAGGCCTCAGAATAATGGACACGTTTCATAATACATGTTAAGCCTTGTGAGTAGTCAACATAATCCATCTTATTTGAAATCAGAACAAAGTTTTCATTTATTTGCTCTGTTGCCTAATATTGTCTGATATAAAATGTCTGAGAAACTTTTTCTAAAAGGATAAAGCTTGAAATGAGGGAAAAACTGTTTTTTTTCTAATAAACTGAATCTCTTCCACAATATTTCTGTTTACAGGCCTTATTATATGAAGATTCATTTATTTCATATATTTCGTACTTGAAATTTTGGAGCCTACTGGACATTCCAGGAGCGTAGGCAAGTGTGATATGTCTATGTCTGATTGTTAATCTATATACCCTCTAAGCCTTTGCAGGAATTTTTCTAGAGGATGGGGGGACTATGTGCAGAGATAAATGAAAACTCAAAAAATCTATTCTAGAAAATTTTGGAATCAAAACAATTTTTGTTAAGTGCTTTTTTTTATACCTTTTACTTGCTACTAACTTTCATTCACCAGTTGCAATCGGAGAGTCACAATTTGCCTTATTCAGTTTTCATTACAGATATTTTAGGCTAACCAAAAGTATATAAGGAGTTAACTTCTGATGAACATAGGACACACACCTCAAATCACCTTATTTTGCACTAGTGCATCTATCTGAACAGATGCCTTCCTAAGTTTCCTTGCAGGCAGTAAAGATGCACACTGTGTAAATGTCATCTCAAAGTCCAACCACTTTAAAACCATTCCTTTCACTGAATAAAAAATTTAGTTTCTCTCCTAAAATAATGCTTGATTTAGCTTTGATAAAACTTCAATTAATTTTGAAAAGACACCCTCTGCACCTTTTTATGGCCTTTTAATAATCCCACTCTGCAAAACAAAATCAAATTTTTTTCATGGGTCCACATGCAAAGTACGCTATCTATATGCACTTAAGAATGAAATGCCCTCACACCTCCTATCAGCCTATTGCGCCTCTAGAAACACCGACTTCTTGCTCGGCAAATCCATGCAGTTTGGCGGAACTAGTTACACTGGCACAAAACATAATGTAATCCAAGAAGATTTTGCAGTGTATATTGGCAGTTAGTAAACTGTATCTGAAGAGTTCTACTGGAAGATGAAGGAATTGTGATGCCACAAAAATATGTATTTGCATTGTAATATCTTATGAAAACTAGCTTCTACTAGTCACAGAATATTTCTTTCTTTTTATTATTATTATTATTATTATTATTATTATTATTATTATTATTATCTTTGACTTATAAGGCGCCACAAAGGGTCCGCAGCGCTGTACATTACATATACAGAAAACAGAACCAAGACACAACATGATACAAAAATGTATACAAACACAGGTGACAGGGTAAAGCAAATCAGATTATATCTGGGAAAGATACAGTGGCCTAGTGGTTAGCACTTCTGCCTCACAGCACTGGGGTCATGAGTTCGATTCCCGACCATGGCCTTATCTGTGTGGAGTTTGTATGTTCTCCCTGTGTTTGCGTGGGTTACCTCCGGGTGCTCCGGTTTCCTCCCACACTCCAAAAAAAACCATACTGGTAGGTTAATTGGCTGCAATCAAAAATTGACCCTTGTCTCTCCCTCTCTGTCTGTCTGTGTGTGTGTGAGTGTGTGTCTATAGTAGGGAATTTAGACTGTAAGCTCCATTGGGGCAGGGACTGATGTGAATGCGTTCTCTGTACAGCGCTGCAGAATTAGTGGCACTATATAAATAAATGATGATGGTGATGATGATGATGATGAAGATAGTGAAAGGGATGGTAGAAATCAGCAAGAAGAAGGCCAAAGCTTAAGAAGACAGGGAAAACAGGGCACTCATGACCAGCACAGACCACTATGGAGCGTACAGTCACAATCAGTTCAGAAGATGGTTATGACAGATGAAGAGCACAGATCCGAAGGTAAATCATGTAAAATGTGTTTAGTGTGTAGACATGAAGCAGGCCAAGAGGTACAGAGGGTGAAGAAACAGTAGAAGGAGCACACAAGGAAAGAGGGCCCTGCTCATGAGAGCTTACATTCGAAAGTAATTTTATACCTATAATGTTATAGTATTTTTTTTTTACTTAGCACTTTATCCATTCTTGTGTGTGAGGGTGAGTTATTCTTTGTTGATCCATTTTTAAATACATATTGACATTTCCAAATTTGTTGGGGATAACTAAATGTGCTTTTCGGGCATATTGAATACATTTTGAGACAATATACTAGGCCTGGCCAACCTGTAGCTCTCCAAGTTTTGTGAACCTATGGGTCCCTGCAAAGCATGCTGGGGCTTATTTCACAACACCTGGAGAACCACAGGTTGGCCAGGCCTACACTTAAATTGGGCAGGAATGCATTTAATTTGCAAATTTCGATTATTCTGGACAGTGATCATGCTTCTATTGAGAATATGCCAGCAGATCATAAACATGTGTCCTCAAAGTGCTTTATGGCAACGCAGGTTGCAGAATTGGATGGCTCTTCATACTCTTTTTCAAAAAACGTATGCGTCCTTCTCATCAATATATATTTATTTTGGATTTTTGATAGGTTTTCTCTTTCTCTTTGGGGATGGTTAAATTACTATTTTTATGTTTATTTCACATTTACATATATTCCCTTTTCTCGCTGTATGAATGACTGAAGAGTTTGTGTAAGTGTTTCTTGCAATACTAAATCCTTGACTCATTTTCAGATGTGCATACAATATGCCTATTTTTCTTCTCTCTACTTAACAAGAGCGAGACATGGAGAAGCCTATTTAACATAAATAGACTATTTAACATGGACCGCCACTACATTCTTATCGCTACTGCCAACTCAGGAGAAAACACTGAAAGACAGTGAATATTGAGTTCAAACTTTTATTAAATGTGTTTAATTTATTGCAAGATAGGATTAAAGGACTAAAGAATATTGCATGAAACAAAAAAAAATCCAAAATATTCACTATTAAAAGCACCTGGGGGTTATATTTACTAAACTGCGGGTTTGAAAAAGTGGAGATGTTGCAACCAATCAGATTCTAGTTATCATTTCTTTAGTACATTCTACAAAATCTGATTGGTTGCTATAGGCAACATCATCACTTTTTTAAACCCACAGTTTAGTAAATATACCCCCTGGTCTATATCAGGAGCCAACTTTAAAGTGTAGAGAAATTAAACTCACCTCAAGCTGCAGAGTTTTACTTAATCAGCCGCAAAGCTTGGTAACTTAAAAATTAGGGACAACTCCTCATGTGCACCACCTCTACAGAAAAGTTCTGAACTGTATAATGAGAAATAAATGTCAAGCTTGATATTTAATGTGCAGTAATTTGCATATACATGGGGTCTTATGGTTACTTTGACAAATCTGTATTTCTGCAGATACAGACAAGAATACAGTTTGCTACTGACAGATCAAAGGGGCGCGACATAATTCCCACCCCCAAGAAAAAAGCTAGGTCTGCCACTGCTGGTTGGTAATGCTATACTGCCTGGTGACATTGCTAATCATGTCATGCTGGATACTAGCAATGTGAAAAATTTTAAGGCAGACCATGAAAAAAGGTGCTTCTGATTGTCTGTTAGCCTCTAGGCACAGCCCTAATGTACTTCATGCTAAATCCAACTCTACCTACAGGTTCACTTAGGTTTAAATGTGAGTAAAGCCATTCGAAGGGTTAATGATATTATAGCTGCTGCAGCCTATACAATGTATAATGACCTAGGCTGGGTACACACTACAGGGTTGTCAACCAACTATCGGGCCAATCACACAATAAACGACTGTCTGACACGATATCACATTAGTGTGTACGTTCCAAAGATAAACAATTATCGTTCCAAAGTATATTGTATCGTTTAATTTGACTTTTAAACTGGACTAAAAATTATGGAATGATGTTGTGCCAATTCAGCAGTGTATATGCACTCATGACCAGCACAGACCACTATGGAGTGTACAGTCACAATCAGTTCAGATGATGGTTATGACAGATGAAGAGCACAGATCTGAAGGTAAATCATGTAAAATGTGTTTAGTGTGTAGACATGAATCAGCATGCTGATCCGGACTTCTTTTTAATCAGATGTTGGTAAAATCGTTAAGTATATCGCTAAAGGAGAAATTTTGTATAGTGTGTACCCAGTCTTATACACACTGTATAGCAGATTTTATTGTTTGGGGCAAGGAAGGGGCAGTTTCTCAATTAAATTAACCTTGTATCAAAAATACATATATATTTAAAAAAAATATTTGAATGTAGTATCAATGAATCTCAATCTACCATTGTCATTTTCCACCTTCTGTGTCATTTTCACTTTATTTCCTCCTCCAACACTCTATTTCCCTGTCTCACTTCTTCTCTATACAGGATATGTTTCTTTTCACGCTCCCTGCTTCAGTGCAAAGTATCCAATCCCCTCCCACCTGGCCAGAAACATGAGCTGCAGCCCAGCACTCAAAAGCCCATTAATCCCATTAATAGTAGAGTCTACTTTCCCAGCAGTGAATGGGGTTTCAGAGCACATGATTGGAAAGTCAGACAGCCTGAAGTTGCCCTTGCACATGCCTTCTACCCTAACAATAGAGCTGCCAGCTGTACTTAATAACAACATGTTCTATTGTGAAACACAGCAAGGGAAGGGAGCATCACCCTATCTGCCCTGTTATGTGGGTGGGAGAAATAAAGTAAGAATTGAGAAAATTAATATAATTTTAGTGTCCTACTGTATTCCTTGCCTCTCTAACAGCTCTAGGCCCTACACATTTGTGTTGGTTCTAGAGTGCAAATTTCAGAACTGAATGGAGATATTAAATTTAGTCTACAAGTGGTTGGAGAAATTTCCCTGATGTAGCAAACAATCTGGGAGTAAATCAGGAATAGTAGACTTTTTGAAAAGTAGGTTGGGGACATTAAAATCAATTGCGTGCAGTGATAAGCAGAAAACATAAAAGTTATTTTGCAGTGGGGTGTAAGTGGTTGTAAATATTGAGGGTACAAAGCTGTTAATCTGAAGGTAGATTACCAGGTCAGAGGTGCTATAAAAAAAATGAGGGCAGCACATTATAAAGTGCATGAAAACTCCATATGGCACATGGTAATCGACACACTACACACAGGCCACCAATATGCAGACAAATTAAATATGGCCTTCAGATACAGTTTAAGTTATGCACTTTTTAAGCATAACAATACAAATGGCCTGGTTGTTGGTGCCTAATACTTCCTATAATGGTCACTCTACTAAACTGCACAATTGTGTCCTACACAGCGCAATTGCCGTTTTGTAATATTATGAACCTGTGTTTATATTGTCAAAGTCGTATAATTGGATGAACGAAAGTATATTGGTTTAATATTGGTTTGCCGTGCGATTGCGAAGCGTACGCCACGTAACACGTGGCGTGATGCGCATGGTAAAATACACACGCACATACTCGAAATACAACATTTAGTTATTTATATAATTCATAATTATATTGGTTTCGTCACACTGTAATTTATGAGCAGATAATATTTGGTTTATTAGTAGTATATATATAAATATATATATAATGATTATACGTACACTTCAGTGATATATATGGTTCAGGATGTGGGAAAGGTGGCATGTCTGGTATCATACTAAAACCCTATCCATCAGCAGCTGTCCGGTGCAGTCGGCCAAGAGATCGCACATTGCATACTTTAGTTATTGATATTAGGGAATAATCCTTTGTATGATGCTGGCTATGAAAGGAGCAGACCCCCTGGAGAGACGATCCCCACCTTTGGATTCCTTAGATTGAATCAACCTATGATCTGTTTACCCTGGACCCACCCAACGTCTGGACCTATAGAAACAATCTACGTCATCTCTATTGTTTACTGTGTAACTGTACTGTATATAATCATAGCTGCACACTTCCTGGCTCTCAGTCAACTCTGACACAGTATTCTAACAGATATACTGTCCACCGGGTCCCGGGGGTGTGCAGCGAGCGCATGCGATAGCATTGGTATGTACTTATCTTTTGGTATTGGCTGTACTGTACTTTATCATATTATAATAATGTATTGAATTGTTGACTATTTACATCTGCTAAAATAAATCACTTTGTGCTTTGGAAACACATACAATTGATTGGGCAATGCTTATTTGAAAACAATAAAATTACTTTAATAATTTGGGGGCTCGTGAGTTTAGGAGTTACGTTATCGGCAGGTATGCAACGCTCACGGTATTCGGTTCCTCAACAAAGGGCGGATTGACGGACGCGTCGCATAGCAGGAAAGAACGCAATGTGTTTAAGACCTGTGGTTCCCTGTGTGTTGCGAAACCGAATGTCCGTTGTTGCATAGACTGAAGGAACGCTAATTAGAATCTAGGGACAAGAAAGAAAAATGTTTCTTTTTATTGTCGTTTTGCGTTTTAAAGGGTATAGCATTGCATAAGGTATGTGTACTTCCTGCATAAAGTATGTGTACTTCCGGTATTGTTGCCACGTGTGTAAACAGTCATGATCATAGTTTGTTATCTATGCATAGTGTAATCACTTGGTAAAATCTCTGAAAAGATAGTGCCATTGTTTGGGAAATTTATTTTCTGTACAGAAAACAAAGGTTATGTGTGTGTATGTGAATGTTATTTATACATAAAGGCAAAAGTATACTGGTAACTATAGGCAACTATAGGTTTTTGCACTCGCACCCAATACTAATCACGACATTCACTGATAAAGGGTATTGTTTGCTGGAAGGGACAGAGCACTGCGGTGTTATCTGTGGTCCGCATAATGAATCATTGAGCTGTGCAAATCGACCGCATGGCAAGGCCGTGATTAAGTATTGGGAGGGCAGTGTGGAACTATTTAAAATTGATAGTGCTTTGGTTCAGGTGTGTCTGACGGGGCATGGTAAAAAAGGGGACCTGACAACAAAGGTTCTGTTCTAGGGCTGAGCAGGATATAAAGAAACCTTTGTGTGAGTGGTGTTCTGTTCTCATAAGAGCAGGTGATAAAGAGACACCACAGAGTATGCATGGCAGGCATACTCGAAGCGAAAATAACAGGTTTTCGCGGCATTCCAAAATATTAATCGCAAAGCTTACTGATAGTATCCGTAAGCGGTGCGATCGGACCGCATGGTTGATTTAGTGCAGCCGTGATTGCGACTTGGGAGATGTGGGAGGAAATACGCTGCAATCACTGGTATTCTTGATTGATATCGGTTGCTAACAGTGGTAAAGTACTCAAACTAGGAAGGGCATTGATATCTTTAAAGGGACGTGCCTGTTGAAAACGTCCACGAATAAAAATCTCTAGTAGGTTCTGTTTTGCGTAGCGTTGAGAAATAGGTTGTTTTTACAATGGATGCGAAGCAAACGCTAGAGAGAGTTCATGTTGTGCTGCCTAATGAATGGCCGGTTGGTTCGGCAAAATATGTTATGTATAATAAATACGGTGCGTATGCTACGGCATACTGCGACAAATGGGTCAAGATGACCCGGGAGTGTGTGAAACCTTTCCCAGACATAGGTAGTCTTGACTCAGAGGTGTTAAATAATGTTAGAGATAAAGTGCGGTTGATTAAATCAACAAAAACGAGAATTGAACATGATGACTTTTTAAAATTGTGGCAACAAGAAGGGTACACGTGGCAAGGAAACGCATGTTCAGCGGAAGTAAGTGTACCGGAAACAAGCATTCCGGAAGTGTGCATTGCTAAGCGTGGCGAACTGAGCGCAAACGCGCCGCCAACAAATTCGGTCGGGGCGGATAGTACAGCCAATGCCAAAAATGTAAAAACTGTAACTAGTAACTTGTATGATGTCTTAAGTAATGTTTTAAAGGAAAAAAATGTACCCACAGTCATTTCAGCCATTGCCCATACCAGTAACATACACGGACAAGGAAAGGGAATGGTTCCACCAGCAGGGGCAGTAGCTGAAATTGGTGAGAATAATGTAAAGGTTATCAAAGGGGGAGACATTCATTGTACTGCAACAGCGATTACAGCAACTAGTTCAGAACATAGTGATTTGGTAGGCTTATATCCTGTCCGCACAACAGCAGTTCCCAATGGGAAAGCGGACAGAGATGGTGTAGTTCCCATGAAACAGGTAGCAATGCATTTTCCATGGACTAAGACGGAACTATTTACAATTATGTCTGATTTCCCTGATCCTAGAAAAGATTTGGCCAAGTGTCAGAAATTTATTAGACATTTAGGTAATGCACATGAGCCTACTAATAAAGATTGGCGAGTGTTGTTTAGAGCTTGTCTTCCTCTCGATACTGATATACAAAAGTTAATTTAGGGTTGTAGGTTGGAGAAGGATAAACCCTTAACTGAGGATGACAATCAGGATAATATTGGACATATAATCACAGAGTTGGCCATATATTTTCCAGTGACAATGGAATGGGGCAAAATATACACCATCAAACAAAAAGGTAATGAGAATACAACTGATTATTTTTCAAGGGCTCTAGCGGCCATTATTAAGTACACAGGAATATTGGATATAAGGGTAAATCCACATTACAGGGAGGTAGCTGTTGCAGTACTAATGGATGGCCTCCGGGAGGATCTAAGGACCTGGATACAAACCTCTTTTCCTAATTGGAGAGGTCTCATGGTAAATGATATTAGAGAGCATGCTATAGAACATGAAAAAAATATATGTAAAAAGGAAAAAGCACAGAGTGATAGGTTAATGATGTTGAGTATCCAGGCGTTAAAAAAACTACATCCACAACCTCAGAATTATAAAAACCACTATAAAGGACGAAAGAAACAGAAATCTTTGAAGTGTTTTAACTGTCTTAAGAAGGGACATTTGAGGAAAGATTGTAAAGAAAATATTAGATATAAGAAAATGGGACACCAAGCAAAGGACTGCACAATGACAAGAGCGGAAGCAAAGAGACTTGGCCCATCTAAGGGGGAATCACACAGACACCCACAGAGATGGCGCACACAAGTCTCAGAGATTTCTCAACAGTTTCCTGTGCACCTCATAGCAGCCAATGCCTTGGGGGAGAACCATAGCCAACCCTAGAGGTTAGGTCAGACCTGTAGTCCTACAACCAGGTGGGGTTTAAAAGTGTGCAGGGAACGGATTTAAAAGGTAATCTGTGTTGATTTTATTTGTTTGTTTTATGTTGTCACATGTTTGCTTTCCTAAATCGCTGGCCAATGGAAAAGAATGGAAATGTTTGTTTTGTTTGCTGTTTTAAGATAACTATCTTGTTTTCCTCTCACAGATAAAGGGTACGCAGAAGAAATATAGACTCAGTGTTTAAAAGGGTAAGGTAGAGAAATAGGAAAATTACTCTTGAAAGACTAATTGACAATGGATCATTGGAACACTCTTTGTTTCAGGCTGCAGTGACTCATGATAATTTGTTTGGCCGAGAATCATTATCCAAAAATGAAGTATGTACATACTTTGCTCCAAAATATAATTTTATGTATTTCAGAGAAAATATGAGTCACTAAGAGTAAATTATTTTCATTTCTCTATCATAAGTTAGGAAAGTCCGTTGCAAAGGTATGTAGTTAATGTGATACCGAGTTCTTAATGAACAAATGACGGACGACACTGGATTGCACGGTTAAGACCCCCTAGCCAAGTAGGGGGAGGGATCATAGTTAAATGAATACAGCCATTTCCCCATAGAGTTAGAGTCCAATCCAGCTGTCATTTTGTTGTTAAAATCTCCCTTTCTGCATGTATGTTTGTATTCAAATCTTTGTATTCCCATCATTCATTACTTTCCTATTTCTCATTCTTTACACAAACGCTAGCCTCTCTCTCTCTCTCTCTCTCTCTCTCTCTCTCTCTCTCTCTCTCCCTCGCTCTCTCTCTCTCTCTCTGCTCTGGTAGAGCTAAAATCAGACACAGTCTCAACAATGGGGCTAAGACATATTTTTATTTTTTTATATAAGACAAGTTCAGAGATACACACACTAGATTAACATGAGTTACAGAAACAGTCAGGGGTTTTGTTTTCATGTGTATAGAAACTGCTGATTTTAAGCAGAAAGGTTCTGTTGTGGAAATACGATTCATGTTTTATAGATTGCATATCTGTTTTGTTTTTTTTGTTTTATGATTCGTGCCTCCTGTACAAAAATGTGCCTTTATATGGAGACACAAAGGGTGGATAGGAGATTGCTGGAAGTTAGGCATACAGATATGCATCTCTGTATAGAACATTGGAGTAGGATTTTTACCACAAGATACGACATAATGTGAAACCCTAGAAAATGTAGAATTTTCATGTTTTATATTTTTTCACTGTTAGACAGACATGTACTGGATACTGTTATATTTGAAGAAAGTGTTATAGAAATAGACCCCTTTGACTTTCTCACTTAGTCAAGTAGCTGAATGTGAGGTACTGAGAATGGCATGTGAGTTGGCAGAGGGAAAATCGATTGATATACATTGGTCTTCAGCATTTTTCTAGTCTAGGGGGCGATGTTGAGGTGACTGAGAAATCGTTTTCTAACAATACCAGCACATGAGTAGGACACTACAAAGAGGACTTTATACAGTGACACAGTTACCAACTGAAGTAGCTGCTAGTAAAGTCCACACTTACACACACGACCATACATGGCTGTCACACCAGGGCAAACATAGCTGTCAAATAGACAGCAGGGTTTTATGTGACAGCTAACAAATCTATGTTTTGTTTTGTTTTTCATTGTATTGTTCTAGTTTTAAAATGTGAACACACACATGCACACATACACATATTGGTTAATATATGAAGATTTGTGTTACCTGAGGAATAAACTGTCTGGAAGGTGAAGAGATGTGGTGAGGAGTCTGGTGGACTCTGGAAAGATGGACAAAGTAGACCAATAGAGCCATCCCATATCGCTCCTGCTGATGGGTTTTCCTCCAGGTAAAACAAATACACGTCATCCAATTACCACCATGCAGGATCCTCAAGTATACACTGGTGTACCAATGAAATATGTCTGGGTAAAGGTATATTGAAATGCGTCTAATGTATTACTGTGGCATACTCAAAGCTTTTGTTATTCAATGTGATAGTCCTAGAGTTATAATAGATGATAGGGGTATTCATGTTATTAATAACAGATGTATAATGTATGAGTAGTGGTAATAAATCACATACTTTCAATTAGCCATAAACCAGTGTGAACATAAAGTAATGGTACTCGGTAGAACGAATTGAATAGAATAAGAGTTGGAACTTGATTGAAGTGACTGATAGCTTCGGCCACTAGTCCTTTCCCGCTACCAAAAGATCACTCCTGGGCAGACTCCTAACCTGTCAGTTTTTGAAATGTTCTTGACCCCTCGTGAGATGAGATTGTAACTGGGAGGCTAGGTTAGACCTTGAGAGAAGGTAAATAGTGAGACAGCAACCGAGAACGTCCAAAACACTGTTTCCTGAAAAGTCACACTAACTGTCAGGATGTTGGATCGGGAGAGTAAGTTGTGGAGTAACAATTTCTTGAGCTTAGGTTATTTGACAGACAGGTACCATGTGTAGGCTACCAGCATCACGGCTTCAAGGGTAGCAGAGACACACTGGTGCCCATTCCACCCACTGCAGAGGGGCCAACACTCAGAGAAGGGTCCAAGGGCACTCATGAGTCTGTTCTGGAAGGCCTCGAATGCAGTTAGTAGCATCTGACCCAAAGGCTAAGACTGTTGTCCAGCATGAAGTTGTAGTTTTTCCTGTTTTGTGTTCTCTCATTTCATTCTCTTCTCAGGACAGTTAATTCTTTTGATTATTAGCAGGTGACAGAGACTGGTTCAGGCAATGATAAGAAGGTATTGGGGAGGAAGGAGAAGTTAGTAGCATAATCGGTCCAGCCAATTACTCTATTCAATTCAGGGGTAAAGGAAATTATAAGTACACTTCAGTGATATATATGGTTCAGGTTGTGGGAAAGGTGGCATGTCTGGTATCATACTAAAACCCTATTCATCAGCAGCTGTCCGGTGCAGTCGGCGAAGAGATCGCACATTGCATACTTTAGTTATTGATATTAGGGAATAATCCTTTGTATGATGCTGGCTATGAAAGGAGCAGACCCCCTGGAGAGACGACCCCCACCTTTGGATTCCTTAGATTGAATCAACCTATGATCTGTTTACCCTGGACCCACCCAACGTCTGGACCTATAGAAACAATCTACGTCATCTCTATTGTTTACTGTGTAACTGTACTGTATATAATCATAGCTGCACACTCCCTGGCTCTCAGTCAACTCTGACACAGTATTCTAACAGATATACTGTCCACCGGGTCCCGGGGGTGCGCAGCAAGCGCATGCGATAGCATTGGTATGTACTTATCTTTTGGTATTGGCTGTACTGTACTTTATCATAATATAATAATGTATTGAATTGTTGACTATTAACATACAATTGATTGGGCAATGGTTATTTGAAAACAATAAAATTACTTTAATAATATGAGTGCACAAATTTCTTTATATGGCAACTGTATATCTTTGTGTTACAAGATGACAGCAAAAGCGTAGCTCCTTTTGATGGTTGGAGCTTAGTGGATTGGAGAGTACCATGCTGAATGCAGGCTAGGTAGAGAATAACACCTCAATCTGCACCCATAGGCAAAGTAGAGTCCGTGTTGTGGGGAGAGATATTAAGTAAGCTTCAAGGGGTGGATATTGCTCATTTAGATGATGTGACATAGTCACTGGATTAATGCTATAAAACAGAGATATTTGTCCCAGGTCTCATGCCTTGCATATGATAACGACAGGGAGATTATTTAGCTCTGTGGGAGAAAGCTTCCCAGACTATGTTTCACAGCAGACTAATTAAAAGTTGGACCTGTGTGGTGCCTGTAAAGGTTGCAGCCCTGATCACTCTCAGACCTTGAGAGGAGGCTGTATGCTCCCTGTGAGGACCTGCTAAGGGTGAGCAAATAACCTTTGTTTGGCGTTTGAGTATGGGACACAAGGTCTCAAACTCAAGAGAGGGCCTCTAAGGAATGTTTAGTTTAGCTTTTGTTTATTTGCACATGCTTAATAAAACTGGCTGAGGTCAGTTGTACCAAACATTTGTGATTTATTGCTGCTGTTCAAAGCCATCTACCCTAGGTGATGGTACCTATTCCCCTGATTATGTTAAGAACTGTGACGATATGGGAGGCAACTATTATTTGGGAAATGGTTTATGATGTATATTTAATTGAAATTCAAGGTTTACACTCCCAACTTTATGTAGAAAACATCAAAGGATAAGGCTATTACCAAAGATATCCCAAGACAATACATTTTTTGCTGGCTAAGTTTGAAGAAACATAATACAATTTAGAAAAGCATATAAACATGAATAAACTAGTTTCTGCAGTGACACCTTATGTGATGCAGAAAGCCATGTAACTTTAGTGGTTAGGATATGTGCACTTTCAAGCAGCAGTTTTACTGAGATTTATGATTAGTCATTTTTTGTGGTGAATGATGACTGTGTTACACATTATTGGCCAGCGTGAGGATCAGGCAGCTTTTATGGTTTTCAGTGGAGATACTTTCTCTGCAACATTGGATGCCTGGCAGAGCATAGAAAATAAATCACTATTAATTGGGATTTGGAAATATTGCTTTAAAAATGTGATAATAATAATTAATAAAACACATAAAATAGAAGCTAAACAAGTCAATATATAAGGGGTCATTTAAAAAAAAATCTTTATCACAAATGCTGTTGTGTGATGTCACATACCTATTATGGAGTGAATGCAGTCATTTTTGTGGGAAGGAAATGGATTTAGGGCAAACATATAGGGATGTTCCTTCAGGAGTGCATACTAGGTGAATGTTTGCGCATACTCAAGCAACCACATACAAAAACTGTATTTTATTTTGCAGGACAAGATTATTTAAGTGAAATCCAAGTAGTGCAGAAGGCACACTTACTGTTCATTGGGGGCAGCACTCCTTTATCTCCCCACAAATGGACGGTGTTTTGTCTGTTATGTTCAACAGGATGCGTTTTATACCCTCCAGGAGAACTTTCTTTGAGAAAGCACATGTTACGTGTATTCCAAATTATGTAACACAATACAGTCACATATAATAAAGACAATCACATGTCTTCTCACTTTAAAGATCAATGTAAGACATATATGAGGCAAATCTAAGCATTATTTTTTGAAAAATAAAAGAATGTTGAAATGAATGGCGTGAGTCTAAAGTACAAGTGTGATGATCTTTGCAGTGCCTTTGTTACACCATGTGTATGTCCAGGGAGATTTCCAGGAACACTGAGGGGGATGGGTAGACACTTAAGCCTTGGCCTCCTTTGGGAACCTAGCAGTGGTGATCATGGTAGGGATGGGTGAGTCTCGGCAGATCAGCACCAGTTTATATCATCAGTTAACATTAGTAGCCTCTTGGGTTGTACAATCACACTACCATAGGCTGGACCAACAATCGCCTGCACCAGGAACCAAGATTGCTGTCTGCAGCCCTACCCACAAACCCACAAATGTAGCTAAATATTAATTTTCTGGGATAAGTTTCCAAACCAGAAGGTGATCATGTACCTGTGTCTGTGCAAGGCAGACAAATGGATGTATTTGTGCAAAGAGAAAAGCTCTCAGGGCTGGCTTGCAAATTTTAGCCTGGTGGCGAGACTTGGCTCAGCAGCCTATTAGGGATATTTCAAAGGAAAAAATATAGGTACCCAAGTGACCCAACCCATAGCCCACTATGGGACAAGCCCAGCCAGTCCCTGCTCGGAGTCTCATATTTTGTAATCTCATAAATTACCTTTATTGCTTGCAGGGCTAACTGGGCTACAGCCCAGGGGCCTATGGCATCCAGGGGGCCCTTGAAAGTGCTCAGCAGCAGTATTGATCGGTCGGGGGCGGGGGCGCCCCCGGCGCGATCAGTGCTGCTGAGCACTTCACTGCGATCCTTCCCCGGCGAGCTGTAGTCTCCTTACTGAGTCTCACTCTCACGAGATCTCCTAGGTAAAGAGCGTACAGCGAGCCGGAGAAGGAGGTAAGTGCCGGGAGGGGGTGGGGCGGGGGGTGGGGGCGGCAGCTCGGATCACGGGGGGGTCGGGCAGCTCGGATCATGGGGGGGGTACTCACAGGGGAATGGAGACCCCCTTAGCCCAGGAGCCTCCATTCCCTTAATCCGGCACTGATTGCTTGGCACATCTTCTAGGTCCATAATGTTTTGGTGTTCACCAATGAGACCTGGGATGATCTGTGTGGTATCATTACTGAAAGGCTCAAGCTTCTAAAAACAAAAATTGACAAAAATTATGAGGAGAAAAGAGGCCATATGGAAGCATACAATCTTCCTTCTAGACCAGGTATATTGACTGTATAGCATATGAATGTAAAGCTGGTGCACGACCATATATAACATTGCACTGGCTCCTCTGTCATTTGTACATTTTTCCAGATATAGTGTATATAATGTTTAATATGATTGCTTGTATTTGCAACTTTGTACTGAAATTATGCATATAATATACATGGAAAGGAATCTCATAAAAACCTGGACTAGGCCTGAACCTTTTTTAAAAGTATTATAAACATAGGTGCCTGGGGCGGGGAATATCAATAGTCTCAGCAGCCTGCTATGGCATCTGCAGGCATATAAGCACATAATTGCCTAGGCTAGTAAATTTGGTTGTGAAAAGCATCCGCACACCATTGGCCAACACATTGGTGTATGCATCTGTATGCATCTGCTCACAGCTCAACTGCTGTCAGCTTTCTGTGGCCGTGATTACCATCATTCTCGGGGGTCTTTAGGACCAGCTGACTAGGAGTTAATAGATGTTTTTTTCCTCAGTGTAGGGGAAGTAGGGACACTTCAAAATATTTGCTATAGGACTTAGCAGTTTTTAACTATGTCTCTGATAGGTACACAAATAAATGACGAGCAATCTGTACTCCTTCCAAAAACTAGCTTTTAGTTTTATTCCACAATCACATTTGACTATATGTACAGTACTATAAAAGTCAAAAGCCAAACCAGGAGCTTGCAGGAGTGATTCCACGCTATAATGTCTTCTCTTACTTACATCATGCCTGCAGTCATTCAAGTTTCTACCTGTTTTTAGTATGTTTACCTCTTCCGTGATTCTAAAATGATAACTTATTTTGTCCTTCACACATGAGCGTGTGGCAAGGTTGAATGACATAGATGAACTTGTAGTCGGGAATCTGTAATTAAGGGAACATATAGGGCCTGATTCATTAAGGAAAGTAAAGCTAAAAAAAAAAAGTAACTTTGCATCTTGGCAAAACCATGTTGCATTGGAGGGCGAAGTAAATTTAAAATGTGTAGACAGATTTATAGTTGGGGTAGGACATGTCCTAGATCATCTTTAAATTTCAGTGTACAAATAAGCTATGAAGTATGTGTGTGCTACATGAAAAACAGCCAGTTTTTAATTTATATACAAAATATTAAACTAATTTGCACCCATTGCATAGTAACATGGTTTTGTCCAGGATGAAATGATTGAATCAGGCCCATGATGTATATTCTTCTTATTAGATGTGCATTAGCAGCATAGCACTTTGTAAAGCAAAAATGAAAATTATGCTTTATTGTACCAACACATACTAGCTGGATTTATCATATTATCTTGTTGCCTTCTTAACTTATAGCATACATCTAAATGTTCAATTTTACTAGTACAATCAATTATAGCATCTTAGTTATTACTTATTTTTGTGTCTTTTCATATTTCTCTAAGCTTTTAAGACCCATTGCTGTCACAAATGGTAATTTTTTGCAGCAATTATATAACTATATCCTGCTTTACAAAAATACATAAATGCTTTATTGTCAGCTTAATGGTAAGTCTGATAAATAAATACAGAAATCACACTCCCATAAGATGTATGAAGAACTATTATGTTTATTTTCTTTTTTTTTTTTATTAATATAATTAAGATAACTAACTTTGTGCCAAACTGTAAACTGTTATTGGAACTCATATGGAAAGAGGTAATGCATTACATATTGTACGTAAGCAAGCTATAGAAATCCTTTCATTTAACATGTCAGTGACGTCTGACAATTATTGCAATAGTTTCTGTAACCTTCTGTACAACATCAGTATGCCATGAATGCTAGTGATGGTCTCGTGATTGCATTAAATAGTATACACCACCGCTGCACTCTAGAAAAGGACAGTACAAGGTGGCTTCTGGTTTTGCAGACAAACTCAAGAGTTGAATTCTGTGTGCTGACTTTTCTTATGCATTTGATCATATTTGGATCAGTATAGTGCATGCACAGGCATTCTAAATGACCTTGCAATAGACAGAGTGGCAGGCACCAATACAAGCGAGCCAGGAGAACACAAACCAGAATGAGTGAGAGCTAAAAAAAATATAAGAAACCATGCCAAAAATGAGAATAGTAATATTACAGTCACATAAGCCTCATTTAGAGTTCAAAATTGCGGCCTCACATGTGTATTTTGAGTTGCATATAACTTAAAGTACATACAAATTAACATACAGTGTAAACATGTGACTGTGTCAGGATACACTCTAAGAGCCTCATGTAATCTCTGTCTAAAACTCAGGCAACAATGGCGTAAGTATGTGTCTTCACCCGGGTCTACATCGGTCGCATTTACTTGAATGCGCCCTTACTGTTCTTTGCCTATGCTGACACTCCTCTTGCATCCCCACCTATAAGCATAAGCCTAAGGAGTCGTATACGAATGATGTGACTGACTTTTTTTCATTCTTTTTTTTAAGTGTTTTTTGTGAGCATGCGCAACTAGATTTGCATCCAACGCTACATGAGGCCTCTACATGAGGCCTTGAGTGTATATGTTGATACTGCTGGAGTAAAGATACAGCATTAAATATGTAACACACCTTTTCCCATTTAGGATGTATGCATCAATTTGTGTGTGTGGGCTGCAACTGAATTAGGACCTTGTTTTCCGAATCGCGTGGTGCCACCACCTTGGTCTGGTTACCGAAGGGTCTACTTTGGGTAGTGTCCTGTTTGAAGCAACACCAGAGGGAGACCGAGGAGCCTTCCGCCCCCCTTCACTGGACCAAAGGCACACATAAATGAGTAATATCACACAGGAATTATCTTTAGAAGCCACACTGGCACATTTATTTTTAAGGCTTAAGGGATTTTCACGTATTTTGTATCAAAAATATATTTTGCAATTTAATCTAACACAACATCTGTTTGACTAATATAACTAACTTAAAGTTATACACCAATATCAAAATGAGTCACTTAAACACACACACACATATATATATATATATATATATATATATATATAAAGCGTTGACTAATGTGGTACCAATATCGACCTCTCCTTCTTTCTACTAAAATGTTGAAGACATTGTCCTGACCCATTGAGGTTCCTGGCTGTATGGTTCACTCCAATGTCCCAATTTACAGTTCTTGGTTAAAGCGCCCTTCTCAATATGCCCAGTAAATTATATAACTTTTGATTACATCTACATTAAAAGGTAGCTTTGGCCTTTCACATTTCCTTTCTTACTATATTATCTAAGTAACCGTGCTATGGTATCCATATAATATGCTCCGTATCAGTTAAATTATTTTCTTTTCCATATATTATTTAGACAAAAGAACACTTTGATCAACCTCTCGCCGATATGGCTCAGTCTTTCCTCTTTATCCTCAACCTTGTCTTATTGATACAGTCCTGCAAAAGGGTGCAATTTACATTTCTTCAGGTCTCCCCACCATAACACTATCTAACTAATAGAAGGTAAATCAGCCCAAATTGCATAAATATTAAAATAAATATGTATACTTGTCAATATTTCTCTCCTTCTGTACCTTACTTCCAAGATGGCACTCTGGCAGAATGATAAAGATGCTCCCTTCATAAACTTCCCTGTTTTCCTCAAAGATCACTGTGGCTGCTCCTTCTACTGCAGTCTCCTCAAACTCTCTCTTACACTTTTGCTGGTACAAAGAATTGCACTCTGCTAGTTTCGTTTTCCCTCTGCTTCACTGTCACAGCCCCTGCCAGCCTGACATATGTCCTCCATTCACCATCAACTTCCTTTGTCAACTACTTTCTCCAAATGCCTCCTCCTTCTTTCTTCCATGCATTAGCTCTCCATGCTTCTCCTTCCTCTTTCAGTTACTTGGTCTGCTAGGAGATGCCGGGGACACTACTGCGTATGCGCGGACTGACATATCCACCGGCGCTCAACACTCTCCATGTGGGACTGACAGTCCACTGACCAGTTGGTGAGCCTGTTCCACACTCTGAAAATGAATACAATTTAATTTATCCTGCATATTTACACTTCCACACTGATTCTGACCTGGTACTATGCTAACAGTAGGTGGCCCAAAGTATGGTCATGGGTAAGTCCAATATCGGTGTAGTGCCCAGGGCACTTCAGTGGCTCTTCCTAATTGGTCATTTCTTAGCATCATGGGGGTTCTGGTGTTTTGCCTGGGTCAATTAGGGGCTAAGAGGTGTTCCCGGTTATCTTGCATCACACCAGTTTAGTTTCGTGTGGTTCATTGGTTTCCCTTGGTTACCATTATCTGCTGTTCAGCCTGGCGTTCGACTCTCATCGGATGCCATCTTACCTAGTGGTCTGCGCATGCGCTACCCCAGGAACCTTAAAACCTCTGCTCAGCAGTGACTGGATCATCTGCAGTTAGTTCCCTTTATAAGGACCCTCCTCCATTTAATGGGTGTCAAATCATCAGGTCTCTCTACCTGATAGAAAGCATCTCCTCTGACTCTTGTTCAGCTACTCCTGTGGTTCCTGACATCGTGGATTGGCAGCACACCACTTCTTAGCAAACACATGTGCAGCTCACCGCTTACCAGCGTTTACCAGTGCAGCTCATTGCTTCTCAGCATTACTTGTGCAGCTCATCGCTTCCCAGCATTACCTGTGCAGCTCATCGCTTCTCAGCATTACCTGTGCAGCTCATTGCTTCCCAGCATTACCACTGCAGAACATCACTCATCATCGGTCCTGTTCCAGAGTTATAACACCTGTGTGGATCTCAGTGCTATTGCTCGCTGCAGCTCATTGCTTCACCGCCTTATTGGTTCAGCTTATCTCACAAGTCACAACCTGTGGCTTCACTGCAGAACATCGCTCATTGTTGGTCCTATTCCAGAGTTATAACACCAGTGTGGATCTCAATGCTCCAGCTCTCTGCAGTTCATCTCTTCACTACTACTTCCCTTCTGCCTTACAGTTGCTTGGTGGTTCCACGCGTTATCTGCTCTGCTCCCTCTAGAGAACTGCAACCTGCAGTTGAGAGCAGCTAAGAGCATATTCCCTTGCGGGAATCCCTGGTGAATACCTCTCCTCTGTTAGACTCTGCACCTCTCTGAGGGTAAGCTGTCACTCGAGCAGAGGTCAGGACCATTCCCATTATCTGACTTTCGTGACACCAGTCTCCTCCTGACACCTCTCCTAGGTGTTAGATTTCTTCCCCAATCTTATTCTCATTTGGTAAATCTGGTGTTTGCCGCTTGTCTCTTCCACAACTCGGCTCATCTCCGCAGATCTTCTTGCTACTTCATTCACTGTCCTCCCCAAAGTGCTCTCAGTAGTCTTGGGGTGTCAAACTGATTCCCTAAATGACAGCTTCAACTTCCCTAACAGGAGGGTCATATATCCATTCATCCTCATCACACTCCCGCTTTTCTTCTTTTCTTCTTTTCTTCAGCTAGACAGTTCACTTCCTTTTGTTGTGTCCTTAATGTGCCAGGTTGGTTCCAATGGTTAGCTGAAACACGATCACTCTCCTCGTCATCCCTGAACCATACATCCCTACCAACGGGCATTAGGTGTAGTCTATGGTAAGTATTTGTAGGTCCTGTCTATCCATCCGGCTTTACTCTGTATAATGGTGATCCAGACAACTTTCCAGGTATCCCCAGGTATCTCAGTAACTCTCTGTCTCCTGCAGCAGGAATGTTTTCTTTCCCCTGACTATCATAACGGGTTCTATTTCGTAACCCCATACTGGGTAGATACCTCTGGAACCAACCTGTAGTCCTCCTTTAACTCTTCGTTGGACGTACTTTAGATGAGTCTCCCCTGAGTGTGGTGCATCATTAACTCCAAAGCATAAATCAACTGACAAACGTACTTCTCTTCCAAACATGAGTAGATAAGGTGAGTTCCCTGTGGACACATTTTTAGCACAATTATAATCATGTACTAGTTGACTGACATGTCTGCTCCAATGTGCCTTTCTAACAATGCCCAAAGTGCCCATCATATTGAGAAGGGTTCTTTCTGGCTGTGAGTCTCCCCGTGGATGGATAGGTGTGGTCTGTGGCTCACATATTAAACATTACTTACATATCTCTCCGATTAGGCGACTCTCAAAGTCTCTTCCCTGATCTAAATGAATCCTCACAGGAAGCCCATAATGCACAAAAAAAAATTCCCACAGGATCTCTGCCAACGTTGTAGCCCTCTGGTCTTTCACCGGGTAGGCTTCATCATGTCTGGTGAAATGGTCAGTGACCATGAGGATGTTGGTGTTATTCTCATCAATCCCCACAGACAGGAAATCAATACATATGAGTTCTAGTGGCCCATCACTCGAAAAAGTTCTTCAGGGCACAACTTTCTCAGGCAATGTCTTTCCTAGAATACATGTCCCACAGGTCTTGCAATATTTCTCTATCTTGTTTTCCATCCTGTGCCAGTAAAATCGATCAGTAATGAGCCCACTCGTCTTCTCAACATTCAAATCACCATATCGATCATTCAGTAAATTCAAAAAATTCTCTGTAAGTCGTCAATCTCCTGATGACTAATCCAGCAATACTGGTTGGGCAGTACAGCCTCAGTACCTACAACTCTCCCTTTTCGGCACATGCCTCGAATCTCAGGCACAGGTACTTCTATCCACTCCTCTTCAGGTGTTTTTGGTAGTCTTCCCGCCAAATGAGGGAAACTGAAGAATAGGCTTCAGTTTCCCTCTGTGCTCTTGATATAGCACTGCTCCTAGTCCTTCGAGGATGCATCCACATTTAGGACATAGGGTAAATCATGGTCTTCGTAGGCAAGAGAATGAGTGAGACACTCAGCTTTCTAAAAGCATTCTCGCATTCTGCTGTCCATCTCTCTACCTGACCGCTGATAATAACATTTCTTTTCTGACTTGCTAGGCTGTCCCTTCATTGGTGGGTGACCTTTGGTTAGCTTTGACAGTGGCTTGGTTACTTTAAAATACCATGGGACAAACTTCCTGTAGTAACCACAGAATCATAGGAAAGATCGCTAGTCTTTCAGCTTTCTAGATCGGAATATGTGGTCCCCTTGTAATCCAAACACCAGGTTATGCCAGGCTGGGCTGGTCACACAATAACTGGGAGACCCAAAGCATGGTAAAGTGAAAAAGCCCCAGCTTTGTAAGCACAGGCTGACTTCCCTAAGAAAATTTGGATATACCCCTCATTTGCGAATAGATTTATAGCTCTTCTGGCACCTATTAAATAGTAGGGACATGGGTAATAGTAAAAAGTTAAAAAAATATTAACTACTATTGTGGAGCTACAAGTCCCAGCAAGTCCTGGAAGCCATTGACTACTTGGATATGCTGACACCAGAAAGCCCATGACGGTCAGAGCAGGCTGGAGCTTGTGGAATTACAAATGTCAGCATGCCCTTTCAGCGACTGGAACATGTAGTTCCAAAACAGAACCTAATTGTAAAAAAAATACACATACGTTAAAAGTATATAAATTGAAATAAACACTCAGTAAAGCTACTTTTTATCTTTGAATATTTGTTTTTTCCCTAAATGGATTAAAAATCAAAAAAGCATAAGACAACAATGAGGCTTCTAGTGGGCGGTGGGGACGCACGTTTGTGTTTATTTATTCTTTCAATCAATTTATTTTTAATCAGTAAAATAAACTATGTGCTGTCATCTTCACCAGCACATAGCTTTTAAAGCAGGCCTTTGGGCTTGCAAAAGATAAGCCTCCTAAGAAACGTATATCTATGCGCCAGGCGCGGGCTGGGAGAGGGATCATCACATAACAATGACGCGGCCGCATCCCCTGTCATGGGATGAGGCCGCCTGCACGCTGACACGGACGCATCTGATGTCATCAGATGCGGCCGCGGGGGAAAGTGTTGTATTTTGCATCCGGGGGGCGGCCGGCCTACCCCCCCGGCCCGAGTAGCGGTCTGACCGAGCGGCCCGGGGGGGCGCTTCCCCCCTGCCCCCTGGGCCAACCCGCCCCTGCTATGCGCCTTATTTCCAGGGGGTATGACCCTACTGTACTCTACTTGCAGTTGCCCACCCTTATCCATCTCTTAGGGTATAGGGAGATGTTCAACTTCATAGTCAGGAAGATGTGCATTGTGTCAGCAGACCCTACTAACTTTTAAAATCCTTGTTCCCTACTGTAGGAGTTGATGATGTTACTATTATCAGAATTTAACAGTATCAGGGTTCCCATTCTCCCCACTTCTCCCTGGAGAGGAGGAAACAAAAGTCGACAAGTATAATTTATATTTATATGGCTATTTATTGAAAGTCACTGTAGGCTTATGTAAATAATCATAATCATGGCTATCCTGCAGGACGCAGCTGTTGAAGTATCACAATCAGTTACCCATGTATTCCTTCTCTTAGAGCCTATTATACATATAACATTTATTCCGTGTTGCCATGCCATGGGACATTTACTTCTGCTCTCCACGGAATCCATATTGGACCAAAAGTTGACAGACCTCCTCTAACATCATAGTTTCTAATGTATATATTATATATGAAATATAGTTACCTAAAGATGTGTAATGTTGTGTGGTGATTTTCATGTGAGCAAATGCAACACTAGCAATGTCCTGAAGATTCCCAGCTATGGATTGGAAAAACATGTGTTTATGACATTTGAAAAGTTATGCTGACAAATGCTTTGCAAGGGGTGCTGAAAACAATGACTACTGAACATGTCAAGAGAGGATATTTTTAAGCAGTTCAGATGTAGTTACAAGACACAAGCATGGTGACAAATCTCTAGAAGAGGTTATCACTATAGATATTCCGCTAAACACAGTATTTTGTGTTCAGCCTATATATTCCATCATGTATGTGAGAAGATTACATGTTTTATACAAATATTTACAGACATGTCAAAGTTTCCAAGTTTATGTTAGGCTTATATATGTAATCTCTCCAGTGGAGGGGTATTTGAGGACATACCCTGCTGTAAAATAAAATGGCATGATACTTTACTGCCTATGTACAGTTGTATTATGTGACATGTGGACTGACCATTAATCTCATACACTCAAGTCTCTGCATGATACTTATACTGTCACAATGTGTTTACCAGATGACCTTACAGAGCTGACCAGCCAAGGTGTGTATAGAAGGATGCCCATTTTTAGCCCTGCTTCCTCTATACATAGGGTGAACTGACAAGAAATGATGAGCACATCAATAACTTCTTGTATTTAATCTTCATTATTAAACCCTGTGTAGATGTTGCATACATTCCTGTGCATGGCTTACACTACTACCATGATGTAAAACCTATAGCATTTTAGGCTAATTTAACATTACAATTAACATTGCATTAGTGACAACATTTGCACTAAACCATGGCAATCAATCAGCAATAAGTCCATTTTGATCCCATGATGGAAAAAGTGAAATGTGATAAATGCCAAAGGAAATTAATACTTTTAAAACCATTTTAGATGCTTACTTCTAGTTATTTCTTTTTTATGATTGTATCCTCCCTTTCCTGCTGAAATTCTGGAGTGGGAGAAGTAAGATTCCACAGATATTATAGTAGTGGAAGGAAAGACCATATAGGGTAATTACAGCAATCCTTATCGTTTCTTAAAATGAATCAGCATTCCCTGTATATTCAGTAATGTATATAAGTAATTTAATTAACTGCTCTACATAAATGTAGGGAGCATTTTGAATATCACTGAACATGAAGTACCTACTGATCATGAATGTAGTTCAAATAAAACTTAAAACAGATAAACATCACACAAATAAAAGTTAAGCATTAAACTACAAGTACATTCAAGGTAGATAAAGGAGGTGCAGACATGAGATATAGGGTAGAGAGGACACTGCTTGTGAGTCTAGAGGAAATCCAACAGCTATGTTTACAGTAAGCATAGTTGGAAACACTAACACAATAATGGTTTTGCAACAATAAGAAGTAACCTTCAATATGTATTTAAAGTTATCTGAAATATGCCATGCTCTGTTCTTTGACAAAAAATTAAAAAAATAATTATTATCTCTATTAGCCAAGTATGCACTATACGAAGCAACTTATCATTGATACTATTGTTGTGACACCACTGTCAATATCACTAACATTGCTCTAATGTTACATTATAGATTGTTAATGATTGATGATCTTTTCTTTACCTCTACATAGAAAATCAATAAGCAGGTTGTAAATATAGAACATAATTTACAGTTGTTCTTTAGTGCTTTGACTTGAAGAAAATAGAAGATACGTGTTATGTAGTTAAACTGTTTTTACTGTACAGTTGTGCTTGGTTTAGTGTGGTATGGAAGAATATACCAGTGCATTTTTGCTCCGTTGTTGTTTTTACATTGCAGGAGCTGCAATCTGGGGGTATACGCATTGCATGAAAGCTATAATCAATAAATCATGACAGATAATAATAATAATAATAATAATAATAATAATAATAATAATAATAATAATAATTAATAGTCGTAAATGGCACCTGTCATCCACATACAGCGAGCCTCATTTATGAATAGAAGAGTCTGCCCAGCACACACCAAGGGCAATGCCTAATCTCAGAACAGCAAGCAAAAAATGTGAGTAGAGGCAGACAAATTCCCAGAGGCACACTGTGTAAAAGTGTAAATGTCACATCAAAGTCCAACCTTCTACAACATTAGTACCACAAATTAATTAAAATAAACATTTCACTTTTTCCCCTAAAGTATTATTATTATTAATTTTTATTTATAGGGCGCCACTAGGTATCCGTATTACGCCGTACAGGGACAGACAGAAACACGATACAGGGTGAGACAGCACGGTACAGTTAACAAAAAGCACAGTAACTCAGAAGCTCAATGTACAGCTAGATGAGAGGTGAGAGCCCCCAGCGGGGTAGAAGGGCAGGAGGACCTCACGGAAGAGACAAGGAGCTGGAGAGCAGAGTTAAGGTGGTGGAGAACAGAGGGAAAGGAGGCCCTGCTCGAAGGAGCGTACAATCTAAAGTACTGCTTGGTTTAGCCTCATTTACTTAAATTAATCCCACTAGTAATCCCACTGCCTGTATAATGTCATCCAGGCGGCGTGTCTGCCCATTGCCGCTTTAAAATCAGCAATCTCACTGTGGCCATTAGAACTGACGTCATTTCTCACAGAAGAGATTTCTCATAGTCGCATTTTACATGTAACAGCAATTAAGGGTGGGGGAAATACTGATGTCTGTTATATGGTAGGTCTATATTTACTGCTTGTCGGCCTTAGAGTAATCGCTATTTTTACATCACTCAAAGCTTTGTTGGCATTCTGGCAGCCGAATTAATGAATACCACCGCTTGATTTTGTGCTACTTTGCAAAACAAGAAAAATTTGTGAACGTGTTATATAAGGAACATCCAAAATCTGCACTTTTCCAACCGTTAGCCAGTGCAAATTTATGCTCATCTGCAATCGCCACCCTCTTACTCCGCAAACCTATGCGGGTTGGCAGAAATCTAGGCTCACTTCCACAACTCCAGAAAAATAATGGGACCAAAACTGATTTTGCACTGTGCATTGGAGACAATCATTTTGTAAGCTGAAGACAATATTCAGACTATCAATAAACTAGGAACTAGTGACATAACCAAGGAACGAGGCACACATTTTGTCACCTCAATTATAGGGATTCTCCCATTGTTATTTTTAGTTTGAGTTTCAAACATCAGGCTGAACGAGCTTATTAGTTTGAACTGTTCTTGAAAATATGATACCCAGAGCTTGATCTATAAAAAGTTAAACTTAATCTGTCCTATTTTTACATGTGTATAACATGATATTTAGTTCTATATGTGAACATTTGTAATATGATTTCTATTAATACATTGCAAGATGGTTTGCTGAAATGTTTCTTTGTGACATTGCGTGTAATAAGCTTTACATTTAACACCCTGCTTAAGAAGTGGCACGGTGGTCACTGATATGGCCAGGATTTAACAATTAGCTTTGAAAACCAATGACATTTACATGTGCCTTTCACAGCATTCCTAGAGATTACCCAATAAACTATTGATAACAAATTTAGCACAAATTCTCAAAATGCAAATTCCAAGTTGAATTTCAAATTAAACAAAAAGTAATATTTAATACAAGGTCGTGAAAGGTCAGTGGCATGGTTATATACGCATTAGAGGTTACAAGAAAACATGTATAAGACAAGTGTAATGTTGACACAGTTATGGGCTCTTGCCTGCTGGTTTCATTTAAGTTTTGTCCTATATGATGTTTGAGAAGGATATTGACCATGAGCAACATTTCTAAAAACTGTTCTACAGCTGTGTAGAAAGGGTGCTCCTGACCATAACAAACATTCAGACTTTTGTTGTTATTATACGTGGAGAAAGGTTAGTTAAGAGATATCTCAAAATTAAGAGCCATGGGCAGTCACTCTGAATGGAATAGTGTAGTTTCTAAGATATTGAGTGACAATGGTTATGGGAAGCCTGGGTAAAGACAACATAAAATATCGTATTACACATGTACAATATTGAACCAAAATAGTGTTATGTGACCAAATGTGCTGAAACTCATGGCATATATCAGTTGTCCTTTTTATTCTGATGCAGTTTAGACAACGAAGGCAAGCATCTTAGCACTGGGCAAACGTTTCATTTTGTAGGGATGATTCATTGAAAGGCAGCTAATAGAAATATAAAATAATTTTACAATAAAACTAAATGATGCTAATATATGCAGAAAATCCTGTAAATATTACCCACTAAACAGTGAATTCTGATGTTGTCACTTCAGTGCGCATTAGGAGCACTTGTATATCATAAGAAATAATGCACTACATATTATAAATTAATACAGATATTAGAAGTAGCCTTGGATTTCTGTGTCAGCCACCACTCTCAGGCCTTATAGTTTACAGCAGGGGGAATTTAATCCACATATAATTCCTCCGTTTACTAACTAATTTCCCCTAAACTACCTGTAAACTAATTCTATTGACATCCCAGTCTCTCTCCCTCTTGTCTGGTTTCCAGACTGGAAGCTGTTCTGAGGGGTCTCTAATTACTCCTGTCTCATGCAGGCCTACCATGCTCATACCTTCTTGTATCTTAGTCCAACTTCTGAAGATTCCATTTCACCAGTCTGGTACAGGCTTGCCAGAATTAGTTAATATTTTCTATTGACATATTTGTACAAATTGCTGCTGAACATGATTTACACTAACGATAATTATATGCAGTCAAAAACTAAAAGCAATTAATTTAAGAGCATCCAAAGCACAGTGGTGGTTAGACACTGAAAGTTAGAGGTCTACAATCTTACAGTCCAACAGCCCATCTTGTGATTGCTGAAATAGGATGTCACAGGATGTTATAATGTATTTTCAGCCTAACCTACTCCACAGAATAAAGGTGCCCAAACAATGCAACGAATATGGGTATCTTTATACAACTTGAATAAACTTTGCCAACCAGGAAGAAATACTTGGAATAGTTTTTGTTATTGTAAAAACAATTTAGTTTATCATTAAATCAAATATGTTTTATTTTTCATTGATACTAAGACCCTTTTAGAATCACACATAAGCAGATGTCAGAGGTCAGGCATTTTCCATAAACATTTGGTGACGATATAAGCCTTTCTAAATGAAGAAGTTACGTGAATTTATGAACAGCTAGAAAGACTTGGCAGAATAATCGCAACTTCTTGCCAGATTGGCTGGCTACAAAAAACGATACTCTGCGATAGATTAATTTGACCACCTCCTTTAATTGCGCTGATTTATTGTCAAGAATTTGTTTGGAGTTATTAACATAAAGGTACAATTATGATTAGTGCATAAAAGGATTTAACTTCAAATGTACATTTAGTTTAGTTGTTTTCTTTTTATCACTAGTGGTATGTCTCTTTTTTTTTGCCAAGTAAAGGCACTCAGCGTAAGCAACAACTCAACACCTCCTGCGTATACTTGATTAATGACACCATTACACCCTAAATAGCAAGCTGGAACCTTCCTGCTACATCTTTATTTCCACCACACATTATTACATGTTTTGCACTTTGTGGATTAAATTAACTCAGTTGTGCAAACTGAGGTGAATAGGAACCGCTGAACATTTAGCCACTCGTCGGTGTTAAGATATGTGCCTACTTACTTTTTCTGAAATAAACTAATAAACCAAGACTAAACCATATAAATATTTTTTAGTGAATGCATTCTAAACCATATAATATAAAGCGTTTTTAGTAAATTAGTTAATGATTAACTATATTTCCATTAATCCTTTAGCTGCCATGGATACCAACTGAATGTAAAGAAAGTCTTCTGTGTATCTGTGATAAAACAAATTTGATATCACCTTAACCAGCCTGTCCCTCATTTCTCATAAAATGTGAAGTATAAAAACATGTACTTTTTATAGCCTTGTTAGTGTTCCCTAGATCCCCAGAGTGCAAGTACATTTTATTGTTACGTGGGGTAATGGGACATTGTAGTCATGCCTATATAGGTGACTTTTTCACATTGTAAAACTGTATATTGTGGATATTAAAATTATACAGTTATACATTGTTCTTAAATTCAAGTCAGGTGGGTTATGGGTAAACATTGGGAAGGACCAGTTCCACGATACAGGTGAGGGGGCTGTAGCTGCATTCACTCCCTTGCCCCTTTTCGCTACAGGAAGTCCTGACCAGCTGATAGCTAGTTCTGGCTGAAAAAGCTTGTAAGGGTTAATATTGGGACTGTCACTAAATCACCTTGGCCTTGCCCAGGGCCGGACTGGCCATCTGGCACTTCTGGCAAATGCCAGAAGGGCCGATGGCTATATGGGCCGGCCCGACTCCCCCTGTCTTCTTGGTGGCTGGAGGAACCAGCCACCTCTGCTGCGCGCTCCCCAGCTCCCTCCCCCGTTATGCTGTGCAGCCAGTTACACTGGTGAGTTTCCTGTCTTTTTTAATTTTTTTTTTTTTTTTTACTGAAGACGGGGGGGGGTGCCGCGATTCTCGGGGGGGGTGCCCGCGATTTTCTGGGGGGGGGGGTCGCGGGGGTGCCGCGATTTTCGGGCGGGGGTGCCCGCGATTTTCTGGGGGGGGGGGTCGCGGGGGTGCCGCGATTTTCGGGCGGGGGTGCCCGCGATTTTCTGGGGGGGGGGGGTCGCGGGGGTGCCGCGATTTTCGGGCGGGGGTGCCCGCGATTTTCAGGGGGGGGGGGGTCGCGGGGGTGCCGCGATTTTCGGGCGGGGGTGCCCGCAATTTTCAGGTGGTGAGAGCCAGGGAGTGCTGGGAAAGGGGGTGAGAGCCAGGGAGTGCTGGGAAAGGGGGTGAGAGCCAGGGGGTGCTGGGAAAGGGGGTGAGAGCTAGGGGGTGCTTGGAGAGGGGGTGAGAGAGCCGGAGGGGGTGCTGGGAAAGGGGATGAGAGCCAGGGGGTGCTGGGAGAGGGGGTGAGAGAGCCGAAGGGGGTGCTGGGAAAGGAGGTGAGAGAGCCGAAGGGGGTGCTGGGAAAGGGGATGAGAGAGCCGAAGGGGGTGCTGGGAAAGGGGGTGAGAGCCAGGGGGTGCTGGGAGAGGGGGTGAGAGAGCCGAAGGGGGTGCTGGGAAAGGGGGTGAGAGAGCGGAAGGGGGTGCTGGGAAAGGGGTTGAGAGCCAGGGGGTGCTGGGAGAGGGGGTGAGAGAGCCGAAGGGGGTGCTGGGAGAGGGGGTGAGAGAGCCGAAGGGGGTGCTGGGAAAGGGGGTGAGAGAGCGGAAGGGGGTGCTGGGAAAGGGGTTGAGAGCCAGGGGGTGCTGGGAGAGGGGGTGAGAGAGCCGAAGGGGGTGCTGGGAGAGGGGGTGAGAGAGCCGAAGGGGGTGCTGAGAGAGGGGGTGAGAGAGCCAGGGGGTGCTGGGAGAGGGGGTGAGAGCCGAAGGGGGTGAGAGAGCGGAAGGGGGTGCTGGGAGAGGGGGTGAGAGAGCCAGGGGGTGCTGGGAGAGGGGGTGTGAGAGCCGAAGGGGGTGAGAGAGCGGAAGGGGGTGCTGGGAAAGGGGGTGAGAGAGCTGAAGGGGGTGCTGGGAGAGGGGATGAGAGAGCTGAAGGGGGTGCTGGGAGAGGGGGTGAGAGAGCGGAAGGGGGTGCTGGGAAAAAGGGTGAGAGAGCCGAAGGGGGTGCTGGGAAAGGGGATGAGAGAGCCGAAGGGGGTGCTGGGAAAGGGGGTGAGAGCCAGGGGGTGCTGGGAGAGGGGGTGAGAGAGCCGAAGGGGGTGCTGGGAAAGGGGGTGAGAGAGCGGAAGGGGGTGCTGGGAAAGGGGTTGAGAGCCAGGGGGTGCTGGGAGAGGGGGTGAGAGAGCCGAAGGGGGTGCTGGGAGAGGGGGTGAGAGAGCCGAAGGGGGTGCTGGGAAAGGGGGTGAGAGAGCGGAAGGGGGTGCTGGGAAAGGGGTTGAGAGCCAGGGGGTGCTGGGAGAGGGGGTGAGAGAGCCGAAGGGGGTGCTGGGAGAGGGGGTGAGAGAGCCGAAGGGGGTGCTGAGAG
The DNA here is from genome assembly GCF_038048845.1 of Mixophyes fleayi. Lineage (NCBI taxonomy): Eukaryota > Metazoa > Chordata > Amphibia > Anura > Limnodynastidae > Mixophyes > Mixophyes fleayi. The sequence goes on from NC_134405.1 coordinate 227,828,243, forward strand.
AGGGGGTGAGAGAGCCAGGGGGTGCTGGGAGAGGGGGTGAGAGCCGAAGGGGGTGAGAGAGCGGAAGGGGGTGCTGGGAGAGGGGGTGAGAGAGCCAGGGGGTGCTGGGAGAGGGGGTGTGAGAGCCGAAGGGGGTGAGAGAGCGGAAGGGGGTGCTGGGAAAGGGGGTGAGAGAGCTGAAGGGGGTGCTGGGAGAGGGGATGAGAGAGCTGAAGGGGGTGCTGGGAGAGGGGGTGAGAGAGCCGAAGGGGTGCTGGGAAAGGAGGTGAGAGAGCCGAAGGGGGTGAGAGAGCCAGGGTGGTAGGGGGTGCAGGAAGAGGAGTGAGAGAGCCGGGGGGTAGAGGGTGCAGGAAGACGTGTGAGAGAGCCAGGGGAGTAGGTGGTACAGGAAGATGTGTGAGAGCCAGCGGAGAAGGTGGTGCAGGGGGTTAAGTGAGAGGGACAAAGGAGAAGATGGTGCAGGGGCATAGGTAAAAGAAAGTGTAAAGAGAGAGACATCTTAAGAATGGGAATGTCAGGGATGCAGCCATCATAAAACACAAGTAGTAATGAAGAATGGAAATGCACAGAGGGGACAAGTGTTAAAAAAAATAAAAAATCAAGCCTTCATACTCCATTCACTTATATTTTCTATACCCCCACTCCTAAATTTCTGCTTCGACCACTGCCCTCTATTCCTGCTCCCGACTGCCTGTGTGAGCTGACAGCTGCTGATCCCTCCTCGCCCAGCGCGCCCACTAGGAGAACAGAACACAGGATGCCATAATCAGGTAAGTTCATATATTTTCTCGTGTGCAATATGTTTTTAACCATCCTTTCTTGAACTGGGGACACTACAGCGTATCCAATAATGTTTAACACTATGTATTGCTCATTATTGCGCTGTAATGTTTTTTGCATATTTATCTGTACAGAGATTTTTAATTAAGAGGAAAAAACATTGCTTGTCATAAATTTTATCTGTAATTGTGTCAATATATCTATTTTTGTTTGCATTGTAAATGATGTATTAAGCTGCTCTTGGGACTCGCACTCAGTATCTGATATGCTGTAGCAATTTTTATTTGTGAATGAGTTTTTATCTGAGCTTTACTAATGATTTGGGGGCACTACTATGCCATAATATGATTTGTGGGCACTTCTGCATGACCAAATATGAATTGAGGGTAATACTATGTGGCATAATATGACCTTGGGGCACTACGATGTGGCATAATATGAACTGGGCACACTACGGTGTGGCATCATATGAACTTCTGCCAAAGGCAAGTCTTTCATTGTTGAATATGATGGGAGCCCAAAGAAGTTGCTGTATCGGGGCCCAAAATTCCTCTTGTCAGCCCTGCCTGTGAGTCAAGGGGGTAGACGCCTCCAGGTAAATAATCTAAATGTTTCCTATCTAATCAAACTGATGGATCACATCCAATTATTTCTCACCCACCTCCTCTATCCCCCTTAATTTATATACTGTGTTATTTAAAATGAATAGAAAAGACGCATATCCAATTACTGTAGTAAAACAAAAATATTTTTCTCTGTCATTTTGCTGTAGATGGAAATACTTTTAATACGGCCGTGTGGATTCAACTGATCATTCAATAGTTATGTTTTTTTTAGATATATGTTAGTTTTATTTCATGTGGAATGATTCATGAAAATTCTGCCATTACTATTTAATTGAGGGAAAAGGGTACCTGTTACCTATGTGTGTAAGTACTCTGTTCGTTGTTGCTATTTTGTGGGAGATTTGAAAAAAGCAAAACATTGTTTCCTACAGTGGCGTCTGTATAATTGGTGGTATTGCTGTAGTATGGGGGGGTGTGCTGATGGCAGTGTTGTAGTGTGTTTGGTGCTAGTATTGCTAATAAGTAGGAGAGGGTATTGCTATAATGTGGGGGTGATGCCGGTTGCTGTAATGTGGGGGGTGATGCCGGTTGCTGTAATGTGGGGAGTGATGCCGGTTGATGTAATGTGGGGGGTGATGCCAGTTGCTGTAATGTGGGGGTAATGCTGGACGCTGTAATGTGGGGGGTGATGCTGGTTGCTGTAATGTGGGGGGTGATGCCGGTTGCTGTAATGTGTGGGGTGATGCCCGTAGCTGTAATGTGGGGATGATTGATGTAGTATGAGTGTGTGTGGGGGGTTATTTATTGTTGTAATTTGGGTACTAATAATGTATTGTCATGGTGTTTATTGATGTAATTGGGGTGCTAATAATGTAATGTTGAGGGTCATTAGGAGAAATAAATACCCCCCCCACACACACACACTCATACTACATCATGTTGTACTGCGCCAGCATCAGTGTGCAACAATATAGTGCATGGAGCCCACAACACGTGGGCCTGTGTGCTTTAAATGCCAGGGCTGATTTTTAGTCCCAGTCCGGCCCTGGCCTTGCCCCTTAATTAACCTGAATATTTCACCATTGTCTCTATTCAGACACCTTGGAATGAACCTAGCAAGGGACCAAGGGGTGAATTGGGATGAGAAGGGACAGCCTTGTAACAGCCACTCTCAGAGGATCCCACTATCTGAGGCCACTCCTGACCCAGTTCCTGGAGTGTGGGAAAACTACACTGAATAGAGGCAAGAGACACAGAACAGGTTGTTGCTGATTTTGTTTTGATCCTGGGAAGAGCTCCAGTGTTGAAGTCTAGGCTACCACGCTGGTAGAGGAGATATTGTCAGGTTGAGTGGCCGGGATTCAGCAAGTAGGGATATCCAGGTGACTTCTAAAGGTAGTGGGGGTAAGGGACAGATAATGTGGTACACCTGCCTGGCATTTATTTACTGTTTGTATATAGAATTCTGGTGATTATTTTTATTACAAAAAATGTACTTTTGTAACTTTCTAACTCATTTGCCTGAGTGAGTATAGGATCACTAGAAGTATTTGGGCATGCTTCCCTCTTATGGGAAGGTACCCCTGTGTGGCCAGCTAGAGTGGGTATAAGTGGGCTGGATAAATCTGGTATCTTCACAGTATACTCAAATTGTTTCATTGTTTGTGAACACAGTTTATCTAGGCTCTTCCTGCTATTAGCAGAATTTGCAGTCCACAAATGCAGCAGTTAGTATAACCCACTTGTACCGAGGGTGGCTGGAAGAGACTCGCAGTAAGACTGTAGCAACCCAAAAAGCAGATCTTTAGACATAGTCTAATATTAGTTGAAGGAAACTCAATCAACAAATAACACTTTTATACTTATTTTATTTAATGAATAAAGCTATCCATTTCAATGGCTATGGGACTGAACTACAGTAAGAGCCAAATGGAGAAAAATTGGAACAGTAGTGATTCTAACCAAGGATGGGTGGCCTGCCAACATTTTTCCATTGGTGCAAAGTAAAATCATCCAGGAAATCTCAAGTGAGTCTAGGAAAACACCAGAATTGCAGACTTCTCTAATCTCAGCTAATCTCCGTGATCATGACTCCACAATCAGAGAGAGAGTGGGCAAAAATGGGCTTCATGAGAGAGTAGCAAGATCGAAATCATTACTAACCATGGAGAACATAAATACCTGTCTCTTCTTTGATAAGAAGCACCTGGATGTTCCAAAAGCCTTTCGGGAGAATGTTCTCAGGACTTAAGAGTTAAAGTGAGCCTTTTTGGATGACACAGTTCCCATTATGTCTGGGAAAATAGCAGTAAGAACCATTACAGCAGTCAAACATAGTAGTGTGAAGGTGTGCAGAAGCTTCTCTGCCTCCTATCCTGGATAACATGCCATAACAGAAGGAACCATGAATTCTACACTATCAGAGTATTCTTAAGTAGAATGTCCTGTTGTTCATCTATGAGCTGAAACTAAAAAGTTGGGTCATGCAGCAAGACAAGAATCTAAAAAACACAAAAGTAATTCTCCATGAGAAGAGATGTTGTGGGAGGACTTGAAACGAGCAGTTCATGTTCGAAACCCTAATACTGTTTTCGAATTAAAACACTTCTACCATGAATGGGCTAAAATTTCTCTACACGCGATGTGAAAGACTGGTATTGAATTATAGGTATGTAGTGTTTGGTTGCAGTCATTGCAATTAATGTTAAAGTTATTGGACCTAATTCATTAAGGAAAGGAAAGCAAAAAAAGGAGTAACTTTGCACCTTGGCAAAACCATGTTGCATTGGAGAGGGAGGTAAATTTAAAATGTGATGGCAGATTATAGTTAGGGTAGGGCGTGTCCTAGGTCAACTTTAAATTTCAGTGTAAAAATAAAGCTATCAAGTATTTGTGTGCTACATAAAAAAAACAGCCAGTATTTAACTCAAGTACAAAATAACAAACTAATTTGCACCCCTTGCATTGTAACATGGTTTGTCCAGGAGAAAACTTACTCCATTTTTTTACTTAATTTCCTCAATGAATCAGCCTCATTAAGTGTAAGGGGCCAGTTGTTGTTGGATAATATTGTTCATTAAAAAAAAACTAAATAAGTAATCTAATATTAGATTTCGACTAAAGATCTGGAAATATCTAATAATGAACACTTTCTTATGACACTATATATGTATATATCTTTTATGATATCTATATACAATAATGTTTTAGTGCTCCCGTATTTTAACTAGTTGGGTGTAGGACATTGTAGATGATTAAACAAATTACTTGGTGTCAGCTCCCCAAGTACAGGTCTTGGTAATTAAATGCAACTTCTGGTAATAATGCTGATGATGCATAAAAGGAAGTGGACATTGGTTTAAAAGCATGGCTAAGGTGGATCTGGGCATCGCCATGGCAACATACGTCCCAAATTATAAATAGGAAATCTTGAAATATACAAATATTCTTATATATTATTATCAAATTTAAATAAAGGTTATATTTTAATATTTTGAAATTACTTAATGCCTTCTTCCTCAATCATGTTGTGCTCTAATATCTGAAAAATAAAGGATATAAAAGTGTCTATAGCATCTGCTCACCACTTCAATTCTCAAATGGGTCTCAAGAGAATAAAACTAACAGTACTAGTGTACTAGTCCAGATGATATGGGTGGAGAAATAGAAAAAAGTGGAAACCCCTTTTGTAATAAGAAATATTTTCATATTATTAATTGATTGCCAGTGACATGCCAAAACAGGTAGCTGAAGTTACTTTTGTAACATGACATGTTTTTCCAAAACACCTTGCACAAGACCCCCACAATCATAAGTCCTGTTGATACTACTGTTACAAACCAGAGCTGAACAGAACCATGGAAGTTGTTGCTACTTTAGCTCCAGTATATTCATGAATAATGAGGGGATCACTGCATAATTACATAATTGCACAGGAATACCACAAGAATTCATTATATGAATGCTTCCTATCTAAAAACAGGCCTCACTTGATCTGTAAGAAAGATAACAGAGGCCGGGGATTCGCCCGAGGTAACATAAACGCTGAGGGGGCAGGTAAAAGAAAAGTATAGCAAGAGTAAACTCCACTGGGGGGCAGGGGCCAGCCAATCAGTGGGTAGGTAGGGGGCAGGATTATAGTGGGGGAAAGCAGGATAAGGCCAGGTACTGGCAGTCAGCTTCCCCTTTCACTGCTGGAGAGTTAAGGAGTGAGTCCATCGTCTTCCCTGCTCTGCTGTCCTGGTGAGAGTTTTTTGGGTGAGAGTCTGGCCTCCTCTGCTGTCCTGGTGAGTATTACCGTGCAAACTTGTTTGATTTTGTACTGCTGTTGTTGTACTGGTGTATTGTTTTGTGTTATATTGTATGGTATTGCTGGTCCTCTCCTGTGTCTCCCCTGCTTTCGGCTTAATTCCTACCTGCATTTCCTGCTCCTTTGTCTGCATTTGCCCTCCATTCTTTCATCTTTTTCCCCCTCTTGTCCTACCTTTCCCTGCTATCCCCCTTTCAGCCCATCTCCACTTTCTCTCCTTTTCACCCGCCCCCGTTAATTTTTCCGCCCCCCCCCTGCTTTCCTTCCTCCCATTCACCAAGGCCCTCCGGTTTCCAGCCGCCCCCCTTCCAGTATCCCCCCTTAGTGTGCTTTACCATACAACCCCCAACCCCCGCCTTACCTAGATGCTTCGGGCCAAAAGAGCCAGGGTCCCCCCGCTCCACCTATTAGAAGCCGCGGCTTCCTCTTAGGCGGGAGGTCGGCGGCGGCTACAGCCAGGGGAGCCATCGATGTTAGGCCTCCATCCCCCCCCCCCCCCGTGGCCCGAGCCCCGGGCAAACGTGCCGCTCCATTGGCCGATAAATCTCCTACACATGCGCGGCGGCGCCCACATCCTAAAACGCGGGCACGTCCGGCTGCACATGCGCAGCCGGAACCCTGGGCAGCGGCGGCTATGTTAGAGGTGAGCGCTCCAGGAGCGCCCGCAACCTTCTCCACTGCCACCAATGGATATAGCATTAATGCCAATACCCACCCCCTCGAGCACCAGTCGCCTGGCATGGGAAGGGGTGGGGGCACCATTCCAGTCGGCGGGGACATTGATTGCGCGCAGGCGCGGGAAGGCCAGGCCATTAGGGCAGGGCGGCGCGGCGGCCATCTTAATGAAGAGCGCGCCAGGGTCCCCCGGTCGCCCTCCTGCTATCACCAACGGTGAGTCAGTAAACATAAACAACCCCCCCTCCCATTTAGCCAGCCTAGCGGCATAGCCTAAAAGGGCGGAACGATATCACCAGGGACCCCATTATACTAAATTAGCGGCCATTTTAGAGGAGCGCGCGCCAGGAGCGCCCGGCCGCCGCTCCACTGCCACCAATGCGTTTATCGCTGACAATCCCCTCCCCCGACCAGGCTGGGTTTGGGAAGGGAAGCGCTGCAGTCTCTGCTGGATTACATATAAACACAGGAGATGGCCCCCGTTAGCGCCCCCCATAGACCAACAGCAAAGGGGGATAAAAGCATTAGTGTGGCCACCGCTCCCCCCCCCTTTTCACTGGCTAACAACCTGGTACCCTCTGTGTCCCAGAACCCAGACTTGGGGACACAGGGCAGCAGTACAGCCTCACCCACTGTAACGGATTACTGGATACACTACTAACCTTGATTAGCGCTGGCTTACCTGAGGCGCGGAGTCTAACGATCTCTCGGGTATTCACCAAGAACCGCCGCAAGGCGGGATGGGCTTTGCTGCCAGGAGTCGCAGGTCGCGGTCCTCAGGTTTGCCTCAAGATGTAGTACAGCGGAATAGGAGCAGGATGAGAATAGTCGGACAGGCCGGGTTGGTATACAGGTAGGCAATGTAGACAGATACGGGAGACAATCTCGGAGTCAATCAAACCGGGTCGGTACACGGGTCACCAGAACAGATGCGAAGTCAGCTAGCTGGGTCGGTACACAGAGATGGCAGATAAACGTGTAGAGGAAGGAGCGTCAGACAATCCGGGTCAGGAGCACAGGCAATCAGGAAGGTCAGCAAGCCGGGTCGGTACACAGGGGTAACAGAGTCCAGAAGGGTTAGCAAGCCGGGTCGGTACACAGGAGATCAATACACACAAGGAGCTGAGACCAGGAGGACACAGGAATCAGGAGCCAGGAACAGGTAAGTTGCTCTGACACTTCTAGAGTGTCAGAGCGCTGTTTAAATAGGAAGTCCAGATTTGAATTCCCCGCCCAGGTCTGGTGGTCATGTGACCGCCGAACCCGGAAGTGTGGCTTCCGGGTCCGACAGAGCGGCGGGGGAGCGGAGGAAAGGTAAGTATCGTTACAGTACCCCCTACCTTAAAGGTGGACTCTGGACACCTACACAGGTTTACAGGGAAATTTTTTGTGAAAAAGTTTGAGTAGACGGGGGGCATGAAGGTCAGCCGCTCTTACCCACGAGCGTTCCTCAGGGCCATATCCTTTCCAGTCTACCAAGAACTGTACGGAACCTCTGACTTTACGAGAGTCTAGGATTTGTTTCACCTCATATTCACCCTGATTCTGAATAATAACAGGAGGAGGAACTCTGGAAGGAGTGGAAAATTCGTTATTAACCACTGGTTTCAGCAAGGAAACATGAAAAACATCTGGAATATGAAGAGAACGTGGTAATTTTAGTCTGAAGGCTACTGGATTGATGATCTCGGAAATGGAAAAAGGACCAATGTACCTGGGAGCAAACTTCTTGCTGGGAACCTTTAAACGAATGTTCTGTGTAGACAGCCATACTTTGTCCCCGATGGAGAAGTTAGGACCAGCTCTTCTCCTTTTATCGTAGGCCTGTTTAGAGCGAGTGATGGCCTTTCTAAGGCTTAATTTGGTTTGTTCCCAGATGTGGGAAAACTTGCGAAATAATATGTCCACTGCTGGAACCTTGGTAGAAGAAATCTGGGAAAATGTGGGTAATCTGGGATGACAGCCATAGAGAACAAAAAAAGGAGAGTTGGAGATAGCCTCGTGGAAATGGTTATTATGGGCGAACTCAGCCAATGGAAGGAGATCCACCCAATTGTCTTGACTGGCAGAGATGAATATTCTTCAGAATTTCTCCAGCTCCTGGTTAGTTCTCTCTGTGAGGCCGTTAGACTGGGGATGATATGCGGAGGAAAAATCGAGTTTGATTCCAGACTTGTGACAAAAGGATCTCCAAAACTTGGATATAAACTGAGAACCACGGTCAGAGACAATGTGATGAGGACAACCATGAAGACGGAATACCTCCTTAATAAAAATATCGGCCAAAGAGGAGGAAGAAGGAAGACCTTTCAGTGGAATGAAATGAGCGGTTTTGGAAAAACGATCTGTGACCACTAGGATTACTGTACAAGACTTGGAGGAAGGTAGGTCCGTAATGAAATCCATGGAGATTTGTGACCACGGGTATTCTGGAACTGGCAGTGGAAGCAAATGGCCATAAGGTCTCCTCCTAGAAGTTTTGTGTTGGGCACATAAGGAACAAGAAGACATGAATCTCTTTACATCCTCTTGTAAGGAAGGCCACCAGTAGTTGCGAGATAGCAACGCCAAAGTGTTGCGAATGCCAGCGTGACCCGAGAAGAGGGAATGATGAGCCCATCGTAACAGTTTGATGCGAAGAGGAGCAGAAATTAAGGTCTTGTCTGGGGGACAGCTTCTCTTGAGATGTGTTGCTGCCAAAATTCGGCTAGGGTCCAGAATAAATTTATTCCCCTCCAATGGTTCCGAGTCAGCAGTATCAAATGAGCGGGAGAGAGCATCCGCCTTAATATTCTTAGATCCAGAACGGAAAGAGATGTTGAAATCGAATCAGGAAAAGAATAAGGACCATCTTGCCTGCCGAGGATTTAAACAGCGAGCAGTACGCAAATATAGCAAGTTCTTGTGGTCGGTGTATATAGTAATGGGAAACTGAGCACCTTCTAGGAGATGTCTCCATTCAAAAAGATCCAATTTAATGGCCAGGAGCTCCTTGTCCCCAATGCCATAGTTCCTCTCAGCAGGTAGGAGGCGACGGGAAAAGAAACCACATGGACGTAGTTTACCCATAGAATCTCGTTGAGAGAGAACTGCTCCTGTACCTACGGAGGATGCGTCCACCTCCAGAATGAAAGGACGGGAACAGTCAGGTTGTTGGAGGATGGGAGCCGAGGAAAAGAGAGATTTTAAGGTAGCAAAGGCCTGAGTGGCTTCCACAGACCATTCTTTGGCATTCGCAAACTTCCGGGTCAGGGCGGTGATAGGAGCCACAAGAGTAGAGTATCCTTTAATAAACTGGTGGTAATAATTGGAAAAGCCTAGGAACCATTGTGTAGCCTTCAGACCAGAGTGTTGAGGCCAGTCTAGAATGGCCTTTAACTTGGTGGGATCCATTTGCAATCCTGTGCCAGAAATGATGTAACCTAAGAAAGGAACCTGTGTTTGTTCAAAGGTACATTTTTCTAGTTTGCAGTATAAATGGTTTTCCCTGATCCGAGACAGGACTTCCAGGACATGTTTGCGATGCGATACCAAATCTTGGGAGAAGATGAGGATATCATCTAGGTAGATGACCACAAACTGATACAACAAGTCTTGAAAGAGTTCGTTCATAAAAGCTTGAAACACAGCAGGAGCATTGCACAACCCAAAGGGCATGACTAAATATTCAAAGTGACCGTCCCGGGTGTTGAAGGCAGTCTTCCACTCATCTCCCTCCTTAATACGCACCAGGTTATAGGCTCCTCTGAGGTCCAATTTCGAGAAGATGGTAGCCCCCTTAACCCGATCAAACAATTCAGAGATTAATGGTAAGGGGTACCGATTCTTTACGGTGATGGCATTTAGACCTGGGTAGTCGATACAGGGGCGGAGGCCCCCGTCTTTCTTTTTCACAAAAAAGAAGCCTGCCCCCGCAGGGGAAGAAGATTTTCGGATGAAGCCCTTTCTCAGAGTATCGTGGACATAGTCCTCCATAGCCTTGGACTCGGGTACGGAGAGAAGGTACACCCGGCCTCGAGGTACTGGTTTACCAGGAATCAAGTCGATGCTACAATCCCAAATTCTATGTGGAGGGAGTTTCGTAGCCTCTTGTTCACAAAAGACATCGGCAAAGATTTGATAGGGCTCAGGAAGAAGGGCCAAGGGTAATCTCTTGTGGCATTTGGATTCTCTTCGAGGAACCACTTTAGAAAGGCAATTAGAAAAACAATGTTGTCCCCAAGATAAGACATGACCAGATTGCCAGTCAATATTCGGGGAATGGAGACCAAGCCACGGTAGTCCAAGGATGACTGGATTGGTAGATTTGTGAATCACAAAGAAGGAGATACTCTCCTGGTGGAGTGCTCCAATCTGAAGAAGAAGAGGAGTGGTGCGTACAAGGATAGATCCTTCAGGAATTCTTCCCCCATCGATGGCTAAAAGGGATATAGGTTGTTCCAATGCTTGCGTGGGAATGGAGAATTGCCTTACCAAGGCGGCAGAAATGAAGTTCCCTGCAGCCCCGGAGTCTAGGAGGGCTGACTGAGAAAAGGTATGTTGTCCAGACTGTAAGGAAATAGGGATGGTGAGACAATCATTATTATAATGGATTGAGGGAGACTGAGAAAGGAAGCCCAACGATAATGCTCCCGAACACGTCAGGCCTTGTCGTTTCCCGGATGTTTGGAACAAGAGTGCAGAAGGTGACCGCTCTCTCCACAATATAAACATAACTTATTACGAAATCTCCTCTCTCTCTCTCTTCTGCCGATAGGCGGGTCCTTCCCAATTGCATCGGTTCCTCAGGCGGAAGAACAGGTGTTTGGAAGTTAGGAGCCAAACGGATCATACTGCGTCGAGACTGTTCTTTCTCAGAATTACGCTCCTTGAAACGTAGATCAATCTTAACGCAGAGGGAGATGAGATCATCCAAAGATGCAGGGAGTTCTTGAGACACCAGCTCGTCTTTGATCCGATCCAAAAGACCCTGCCAGAATGTAGCCACAAGAGCCTCATCGTTCCACCGGAGTTCTGAGGCCATAGTTCTGAAGTGTACAGCATACTGGCCCACGGACTGGTTCCCTTGGCGAAGACGCAACAACCCAGCAGCGGCATTGGAGACCCTTCCTGGCTCGTCAAAAACCTTTCTAAAAGAGGACAAGAAGTTGGAGAAATTATGCAGAATAGGATCATTCCGCTCCCATAACGGGGATGCCCACGCCAAAGCTTGACCAGAGAGAAGCGATATCACATAGGCCGTTTTAGCCTTCTCAGAAGGGAAATTCCCCGGTAATAGTTCAAATTGAATGGAGCATTGGTTCAGGAATCCTCTGCAAAGTTTAGGGTCTCCATCAAATTTAGGCGGATTAGGTATCCGCAACTGGGAGGACAAAGCTGCTGCTGCAGACGGGGGGTCCGGAGCCACAATCACTGGTGCAGGAGGTCCGGTGGTCACTAAGGTGTTCTGAACAACGTCCAGCCAAGTGGATAAACTCTGAAGGAATTTCAAAAGTTGCTCTTGGTTCGCCTCCTGTTTGTCAATTCTTCCCACTAGATGCTCCAGTAGATCTTTAGCCGCTGGATCCATGTTCAGAGCAAACTGTAACGGATTACTGGATACACCCCTAACCTTTATTAGCGCTGGATTACCTGAGGAGCGGAGTCTAACGATCTCCCCGGTATTCACCAAGAACCGCCGCAAGGCGGGATGGGCTTTGCTGCCAGGAGTCGCAGGTTGCGGTCCTCAGGTTTGCCTCAAGATGTAGTACAGCGGAATAGGAGCAGGATGAGAATAGTCGGACAGGCCGGGTTTGTACACAGGTAGGCAATGTAGACAGATACGGGAGACAATCTCGGAGTCAATCAAACCGGGTCGGTACACGGGTCACCAGAACAGATGCGAAGTCAGCTAGCTGGGTCGGTACACAGAGATGGCAGATAAACGTATAGAGGAAGGAGCGTCAGACAATCCGGGTCAGGAGCACAGGCAATCAGGAAGGTCAGCAAGCCGGGTCGGTACACAGGGGTAACAGAGTCCAGAAGGGTTAGCAAGCCGGGTCGGTACACAGGAGATCAATACACACAAGGAGCTGAGACCAGGAGGACACAGGAATCAGGAGCCAGGAACAGGTAAGTTGCTCTGACACTTCTAGAGTGTCAGAGCGCTGTTTAAATAGGAAGTCCAGATTTGAATTCCCCGCCCAGGTCTGGCGGTCATGTGACCGCCGAACCCGAAGTGCGGCTTCCGGGTCCGACGGAGCGGCGGGGGAGCGGAGGAAAGGTAAGTATTGTTACACCCACTTACTCAGCCCCCCCTCCCTGCCCTCAGCCTTACTACCTGCTATCCCCCCACCCCCTCTATCTACGCTTCTTAAATTTCCGTTCCTCCCTGTCCCAGCAGTTACGGTTTAACCACAGGTGCCTTTGCTTCCACAGTTTCCGTCGCGCCCGCTCTCCCAGGGGCGGATTGCACGCAGACATCTGCATTAGCCCCTTTAGTGGCATCAGGTTCCCAGAACGTGCAGATGGTGGCCGGAGGGCCCGGCGCATGGCAGGGTCAGACGTCCTCTCTGATGGGTTCTCGGATCACCCTTTGCACAGTCGCACTAAATTTAGTTCCCTCCAACTCAGCAAGCCGGCGCGGGTTCGGTTCCTGAACCCAGATTATTAGCGCATAATACAGAACCGTCAGTGCTTGCAGGGTCCTCTGCTCCCGCTCCAGGGAGCTCTCTTTCTGTTTCCTCCTCTGCAGGTTCCAAAACGCATACGTCATCGGGACGGGAGTCCAGGCGCGCTTCTTATGCGGAAGCCGCCTCTACGGCCGCGGCAGGAACATCACCAGGAGCAAACGGTGGTGGCCGCGAGCCAGTGAGTGAGCATGCCAGTGGGATGTCGGGCATGAGCTCTGAGTCCGGCTCTTCTTCCTTTGAGAGTGAGGTTCCAGCAAGGTCCAGGAGTTTGGACACAAGGTGGATAAGGCTGCTGGAGAGGAAGTTGAGTGGTACCCGCCGGGGAGCGGTGGTGGTGAATAACAGCCTCAGTAACAGGTTGACGGGTGATGATGTGGTGCGCTGTTCCAACACAGCAGTCCCGCGGGACATGAGAAACAGGGTGCGTGACAGATACGCACGGGCCGGTTTGTATATATGTTTGCCATTACCAACAAGGCTAAGGACGAGTTGGCAGCAACAAGGTCACGCTCTGGCGTGGGTAAGGAGGCTGATGGGAATTTTGCCAATTGTTTGGAGCAGGGTGCGTGACAGATACGCATGGGCGGGTTTGTATATATGTTTGCCATTAACAACAAGGCTAAGGACAATTTGGCAGCAGCAATGTCACGCTCTGGCGTGGGTAAGGAGGTTGATGGAGTTTTGCCAATGGTTTGGAGCAGGGTGCGTGACAGTTACGCACGGGCCGGGTTGTATATATGTTTGCCATTACCAACAAGGCTAAGGATGATTTGGAAGCAACAATGTCACGCTCTGGCGTGGGTAAGGAGGTTGATGGGAGTTTTGCCAATTCTTTGGAGGGTTTCCTGGACTCTGCAGCCTGTTATTTGGTGAGTAGGCCGGAGGGGCACATGAACATTATAAAAAAACATTCTCTTGATACAGGGGATGTATACCCGCTCCAGAGGTAACATGTGGAGACGTTATGAGGAGGCATTTCACAAGAAACAAGATGGTTTATTAAGGATGGATTTGGTGTAAGGTTATGGCAACTCCCAAACAGTTTGGCCCAGCCCTTTCGAGGGAGATGTGTCGCATATAACGAGAGTCAGTGTTACAGAGGAGCGGCCTGTAGGCTTAAGCATGCCTGTGCCGCGTATGGAGGAGGGCATCCCAGAAGGGAATGTTCTAGGAGGAGCGGCCCAGGTACCACAGATAGACCCACCGCAAGTGCTCCTGCGAGTTAAGGCCTTTTCTCCTATTGCATTGTCTGAGCTGGATAAACGGCTAGGATGTTACCCCAATTGACTGGATTCTGAGTTTTTAAGGGTTGGTGTTAAGCATGGGTATAAATTGCTGGTAAGTGGATCTGTACATGCCTGGTCTACCATGAACCTAAAATGAGCTCTAGAGTTGCCTTTGGTTAGGCAGGAGAAAGTGAATAAAGAGGACGAGTTGTGCAGAATGTGTGGTCCCTCTCCATAAGCCCCCCCAACCCCCCCCCCCCCCCCCCCAGTTCAGGGCTTAGTCAGTTCCCCGGTGGGTGTAGTGCCAAAGAAGGAGGTGGGTAAGTTTAGGCTGATACAGCATCTGTTTAACCCACATGGTATGTCCGAGAGTGACGTGTTTGCAGAATCTGAGTGCTCGGTGGTGTATCAATCCTTGGAGGACGCGTTGTTGATAGCCCCGTGCTGCGGGGCCAGGGCGTTGCTGGCGAAGCTGGATAATGAGTCAGCATTTAGGTTCCGCCTTTGCTTGCATCTTCGTTTAAATACATGGGTGTTCGTTTGCCAGATGGCTATTATGTGGATGAATGTTTGTCTATGGGAGGTTCAATGTCTTGCACAAATTTTGAGTGTTTCAGTAATTTTCCCCATTGGCGTGTTGTTACAGGGTCGAGGCCTCAAAAGGTGGCCCATTACCTGGATGATTTCTTGTCATTGGGACAAGTGGGTCCACGGTGTGTCAGGAATTGTCATTTTCCGCTCAGTCAAGGTTAGAACTATGGGAGTTCCTGTTGCGGCGGATGAATCGGAGGGTCCGTCAGAGAGATTGTCATACCTGGGTAGTGGAATGGACACTAGAGCAGGGTGCTGTAGGTGGCCCAGGGAGAGAGTGGCTAAGTCAAAGGGTGTCATTGTCTCGTTGCAGGGCAAGTGTAGGCTCCGTTAAAGCACGTTCCATTCTCGCTTAGTCTACTTAACTTTGCTTTTTGCGTTATTCCCATGGGTAGGGTTTTTTGGCAGGAAGTTGGAGAGAGCTACAGTTGGGAATTTAAGCTTGTTATCTGGTGAGGATATCCTAGGAGATTAGGGACGATCTGGTCATGTGGCGTTTGTTTTGGTTAACTTCAATGGGGTTTGTGGATGTTGCCTGACGCCAATAATGTGGAGCTGCACTCGTTTATGGATGCGGCTGGCTCATATGGGTTTGAGGCTTACCTGGACAGGGAGTAGCGTGCGGCCGATGGCCCCTTTCGTGGTGTCAAGAAGGTTTCATGAGGAATGTCTGATTTCTGGAGTTGTTCCCAATTGTTGTAGCAATGGAATCGTGGGTAATCGCCACGGCGATAAGAATAGTTTCCGGTTGTGAAAATTTTGGGGTAGTGCACGCTATCCGTCCGCTAGCCCCTGGGGGTTATGTGATTGGTGTTTTATGCCCTGGTTTTGTCTGGCAGATTATAAGGCGGTACAGTGGACCTTGTAAAACATTCGATAGCAACGGGTACCTTGTAGAAATATCAGTTGGCTTGGCAGTCCTGGGGAGGGTCCTGTTCATCATGGGAGACAGAAAGTAGGCCTGATCAGCAGCATACTGTTTTTTGTGTGGCATTGTTTTCATGTGGGTAAATCGAAGCCCTATTTGATGTCTGCTTTGGCAGGTATTTACTTCTTTCGGCAGTACACGGGGGTCAGGATGTTGCCAAGCAGGTTTTGGCTCGCAGGGCATTAGGGGTTTGTCACTCACCGGACTGTGAGTGCTTCTTCCCGGACATTTAGGAACCGTGGCCGTCCGCCATCCTGAGGGTCTGCGCATGCGCAGCCCTTTCTAACCCTTCAGTGTATGTTCCTTTAACTTAATTGGCAGATCAGGCAACACTCCCTATATTAAGCACCTGTGGTCAATACCACGTTGCCTGATCTTGGAGTCTCATTCCCCATGAGTCTCTGAAGGTGTTCCTGTGTTTCCTCGTGTATTCAGCGCTGCTGATTCCTGTGGTTGCCAAACCACTTCTACCTCTGTGGTTTCCAAACCACTTCTACTACTGTGGTTCCCATACCACTTCTACCCTCCTGTGCATCATCGTGACTGTTAGCTGATTCCTATCCGCTGCCTCCGTGCACTACAGTCTTCAATCCACATCACTCACCTGTTCATCATCGTGACTGTTAGCTGATTCCTATCCGCTGCCTCCGTGCACTACAGTCTTCTAACCACTTCAACTCTACCATATATTATTGTGACTGTTAGCTGATTCCTATCCGCTGCCTCCGTGCACTACAGTCTTCAATCCACATCCACTCACCTGTTCATCATCGTGACTGTTAGCTGATTCCTATCCGCTGCCTCCGTGCACTACAGTCTTCAACCTGCAACTCGTCTGTGTTTCATCGTGACTGTTAGCTGATTCCTATCCGCTGCCTCCGTGCACTACAGTCTTCAACCTGCAACTCGTCTGTGTTTCATCGTGACTCTTTGGCTGATTCCTATCCGCTGCCTCTGTGCGCTTCAGTCTTCAGTTCATCTCAACTCTCCCGTGTTTCCTCGAGACTGCTGCTTCTATTGCTATCCGCTACTCTCCGTGATCAACAGTTCCAGCTGAACTCTGCTCTCCCGTGTCCCATCGTTACTGCACCTGCTGGTTGCTATTGGCTACCTCCGTGTGTCCGCAGAGACCTGCTGCTGCTACTCCTCAGCTCTACTCGTCCATCTACTGCTGATCCGCTCTCCACGCTTTCCGGTGTTCCCGCTGGTCTCTACCCGCCTGTCAGCATTAGGATTCGTGTCTCCCTATCTACTCCTCTGCTAGACCATCGCCATTCTCCAGGGTCCTCCAGGAGTCCAGTTCCACGCTCTACTGATTCCTGTATAGTTGTTTCCCTGCTGGTCTACTTACCTGTGCGCTGCATCTACTAGACCACCGCTTCACCCATCCAGGGACTTCGCATCCTGCCGGCCTCCTGTCGTTCAGGTATCTCTGCACTCCTGTCTGACTGCCTGCTTCTGAACCACGGTATGCATACTTCTCATTCACTGTGCTGGTGTATTGCATATCTTGCTGGACTGTGTTGGTTCTCCTCTGGAGTTTGCTATCCGCTGAGTCTATTGCCATCTTGTGCCGGATTACTTCAAGAGACTTTCCATTATTTGCAGTGCTGTTCAGTCATATATATATATATTGTGCATATTGCTGTGGATCGAGTTTAAGGTGCCCGTGTATATCTTGTGTTGCAGTCTCTCCCCGTGCACCTCCTCACATATATATTCAGTGGTACAACTTGCTAGTGGCAGACCACTGATCCCTGTTTCCAGTATCACCTGTTCCAGTATCCTCTCACATAGCAGTGGTACAACTTGCTAACGCAGACCACTGACTCCCCGGATACCTCCACTTGGATTCCATTCCTTCACTCAGACAGCGGTACAACTTGCTATCCGCAGACCGCTGACTCTCATCACCTCCTCGTTTCTGTTGGACATTCCTCCTCACTATAGCAGTGGTACAACTTGCTACCGCAGACCACTGACTACCTTCACGTGTCCTTTGTCCATACAGTTCCTCGTGTATTATTACCTCCATATTGCCAGTGCTGCTAGTCATAGACTTTCCTGAGCATCTCATCATCTGCTATTTCCTGTTCCGTGATCACCCTGCTACCAGAGTACCATATTACCACCTATACTGCTCTGGTAAGCCTATCACCTGGTGATCCCTGGGTAAAGACTCCTAGTGCCCGTGACAGTAAGATCAGGCCATGACAGACCCAGATTCGGAACCAACAGCTATAGAGATGCTGCGGTATCTGGTTACCCGTATGGAACAACAAGATGTTCGTCAACAACAGTTGCTGCAATGTTATCAGACTTTAGTCGCCCAAGTAACTTCTGTGCCAAATGTAGCAGCCACTGTTGATCCTTCCGTGTCGTCATCTTCTTCCCCTGTGCCATCCCAGGTGTCTACTGCTTCCACGCTACACCTGCCTACTCCGTCAAAATATGATGGAGACCCCAAAACCTGTAGGGGTTTTCTTACTCAATGCTCAGTTCATTTTGAGCTCCAACCTCAAAATTTTTCTACCCATCGTTCCAGAGTGGCCTATCTTATTTCATTGTTTTCTGGACAAGCTCTCGCATGGGCTACCCCTCTGTGGGAAAGAAACGATCCATTGTTACAGGATAGTGCCGAATTTATTTCCACGTTCCGAAGTGTATTCGATGAACCAGGTCGTGTTATTTCCGCTGCATCCAGCATTCTCCGTCTTCGCCAAGGATCTCGCACTGTGGCTCAGTACGTCATTCGATTTCGGATATTAGCCTCTGAACTTCAGTGGAACGCTGAGGCACTGATCGCCGCCTTCTGGCAGGGGCTTTCCGATAAAATTAAAAACGCACTGACCTCACAAGAAGTACCCTCCTCTTTAGAAGATTTGATCTCTCTTTGCCATCGTGTAGACATGAGGTTTTGTGAAAGAGAATCTGAGAAAACAACTTCGGTTAAAACACCTCTTCTCTCAAATCCTCAATTTCACCCAGTTTCATCTCCGGTGATACCCATGGAGATAGGTCGCTCCAAATTAACTTTAGAGGAGAGGGACCGAAGAATAAAGAATAGACTTTGTATCTATTGTGCTGATTCTACGCATATGCTCAATTCTTGTCCCAGGAAATGCCGGGCTCTAACCAATACTGGGGAGATAAGGTTAGGGTTCCTGGAGTCTTCTCCATCTTCTACGAAATTAAAAGTCTGCGCTTTGGATGTTACGATTTCCTTTGCTACCAAATCCTTTGAGTCTCAAGCACTGATTGATTCTGGAGCAGCAGGAAATTTCATTTCTAAATCCCTAGTGAATCAATGGTCACTACCAGTGATTACTTTGAAAACACCGATTACTGTGACTGCTATAGATGGATCACGTCTCATCAATGGTCTCATCACCCAGAGTACGTCTCCAGTAACGCTTCAGATTGGTGTACTACACCATGAAGAGATTTCGTTTTTAATTCTTCCTGTTACGACAAGTCCGATTGTCTTAGGCCTTCCATGGCTTCAATGTCATTCTCCCCAGATTGACTGGCGCACTTCTCAAGTTACGTCTTGGGGAGCTGAATGTCATCATCGTTGTCTCTCTCAAGTGGTTTCATTCTAAAGACAGCATTCGTCTATTCCACCAGGTCCTCCTCCACAGGATCCTTCATCTACGGATCTGTGTGATAAGGTTCAGTCTGAACGCCTTCCTCCTCATCGGGCGTTCGTGACGTCATCGGACGTTGAAGATGGATCTCAGGAGTCATCTTCAAAAAGTCAAGTGCTGGTGGTTCACGGTCACCATCCGTCTTTTCCGGAATTTCCTGCCCTCCCTCCCACCCAAGTTCCTGCTGTAGAGACTGTTTGTCAGACCTTCAAAAACATCTGGTCTCAGGTCAAAACCTGTTTAAAGAAGACATCTAACAAATATAAGTCTTTCGCAGATAAGAAGAGGCGGGCTATTCCACCACTAAAAATTGGAGATCGTGTCTGGTTATCTACCAAAAATATTCGTTTGAAGGTTCCATCTATGAAATTCGCTCCTCGTTTTATTGGTCCATATAGGATCATTCAAGTAATCAATCCAGTGTGTGTTAAACTTCTTCTTCCTAAGAATCTTCGGATTTCCAATACCTTCCATGTGTCCTTGCTCAAACCTCTTATCATCAACCGTTTCTCGACTCCTCCTTCAGCACCTCAGACAGTTCAAGTTCATCAGGAGGAAGATTTCGAGATTACTGAGGTATTGGATGCAAAAATTTCGCGAGGAGTTCTCCGTTTCCTCGTTCATTGGAAGGGCTTTGGTCCTGAAGAGCGTTCATGGATCAAAGCTGAAGATCTTAATGCTCCTGCCCTTCTGAAGAAGTTTTATTCCAAAAATCCGGACAAGCCCGGTTCCAGGCGTTCTGTGCCCACCTTTAAAAGGGGGGGTACTGTCACTCACCAGACTGTGAGTGCTTCTTCCCGGACATTTAGGAACCGTGGCCGTCCGCCATCCTGAGGGTCTGCGCATGCGCAGCCCTTTCTAACCCTTCAGTGTATGTTCCTTTAACTTAATTGGCAGATCAGGCAACACTCCCTATATTAAGCACCTGTGGTCAATACCACGTTGCCTGATCTTGGAGTCTCATTCCCCATGAGTCTCTGAAGGTGTTCCTGTGTTTCCTCGTGTATTCAGCGCTGCTGATTCCTGTGGTTGCCAAACCACTTCTACCTCTGTGGTTTCCAAACCACTTCTACTACTGTGGTTCCCATACCACTTCTACCCTCCTGTGCATCATCGTGACTGTTAGCTGATTCCTATCCGCTGCCTCCGTGCACTACAGTCTTCAATCCACATCACTCACCTGTTCATCATCGTGACTGTTAGCTGATTCCTATCCGCTGCCTCCGTGCACTACAGTCTTCTAACCACTTCAACTCTACCATATATTATTGTGACTGTTAGCTGATTCCTATCCGCTGCCTCCGTGCACTACAGTCTTCAATCCACATCCACTCACCTGTTCATCATCGTGACTGTTAGCTGATTCCTATCCGCTGCCTCCGTGCACTACAGTCTTCAACCTGCAACTCGTCTGTGTTTCATCGTGACTGTTAGCTGATTCCTATCCGCTGCCTCCGTGCACTACAGTCTTCAACCTGCAACTCGTCTGTGTTTCATCGTGACTCTTTGGCTGATTCCTATCCGCTGCCTCTGTGCGCTTCAGTCTTCAGTTCATCTCAACTCTCCCGTGTTTCCTCGAGACTGCTGCTTCTATTGCTATCCGCTACTCTCCGTGATCAACAGTTCCAGCTCAACTCTGCTCTCCCGTGTCCCATCGTTACTGCACCTGCTGGTTGCTATTGGCTACCTCCGTGTGTCCGCAGAGACCTGCTGCTGCTACTCCTCAGCTCTACTCGTCCATCTACTGCTGATCCGCTCTCCACGCTTTCCGGTGTTCCCGCTGGTCTCTACCCGCCTGTCAGCATTAGGATTCGTGTCTCCCTATCTACTCCTCTGCTAGACCATCGCCATTCTCCAGGGTCCTCCAGGAGTCCAGTTCCACGCTCTACTGATTCCTGTATAGTTGTTTCCCTGCTGGTCTACTTACCTGTGCGCTGCATCTACTAGACCACCGCTTCACCCATCCAGGGACTTCGCATCCTGCCGGCCTCCTGTCGTTCAGGTATCTCTGCACTCCTGTCTGACTGCCTGCTTCTGAACCACGGTATGCATACTTCTCATTCACTGTGCTGGTGTATTGCATATCTTGCTGGACTGTGTTGGTTCTCCTCTGGAGTTTGCTATCCGCTGAGTCTATTGCCATCTTGTGCCGGATTACTTCAAGAGACTTTCCATTATTTGCAGTGCTGTTCAGTCATATATATATATATTGTGCATATTGCTGTGGATCGAGTTTAAGGTGCCCGTGTATATCTTGTGTTGCAGTCTCTCCCCGTGCACCTCCTCACATATATATTCAGTGGTACAACTTGCTAGTGGCAGACCACTGATCCCTGTTTCCAGTATCACCTGTTCCAGTATCCTCTCACATAGCAGTGGTACAACTTGCTAACGCAGACCACTGACTCCCCGGATACCTCCACTTGGATTCCATTCCTTCACTCAGACAGCGGTACAACTTGCTATCCGCAGACCGCTGACTCTCATCACCTCCTCGTTTCTGTTGGACATTCCTCCTCACTATAGCAGTGGTACAACTTGCTACCGCAGACCACTGACTACCTTCACGTGTCCTTTGTCCATACAGTTCCTCGTGTATTATTACCTCCATATTGCCAGTGCTGCTAGTCATAGACTTTCCTGAGCATCTCATCATCTGCTATTTCCTGTTCCGTGATCACCCTGCTACCAGAGTACCATATTACCACCTATACTGCTCTGGTAAGCCTATCACCTGGTGATCCCTGGGTAAAGACTCCTAGTGCCCGTGACAGTAAGATCAGGCCATGACAGACCCAGATTCGGAACCAACAGCTATAGAGATGCTGCGGTATCTGGTTACCCGTATGGAACAACAAGATGTTCGTCAACAACAGTTGCTGCAATGTTATCAGACTTTAGTCGCCCAAGTAACTTCTGTGCCAAATGTAGCAGCCACTGTTGATCCTTCCGTGTCGTCATCTTCTTCCCCTGTGCCATCCCAGGTGTCTACTGCTTCCACGCTACACCTGCCTACTCCGTCAAAATATGATGGAGACCCCAAAACCTGTAGGGGTTTTCTTACTCAATGCTCAGTTCATTTTGAGCTCCAACCTCAAAATTTTTCTACCCATCGTTCCAGAGTGGCCTATCTTATTTCATTGTTTTCTGGACAAGCTCTCGCATGGGCTACCCCTCTGTGGGAAAGAAACGATCCATTGTTACAGGATAGTGCCGAATTTATTTCCACGTTCCGAAGTGTATTCGATGAACCAGGTCGTGTTATTTCCGCTGCATCCAGCATTCTCCGTCTTCGCCAAGGATCTCGCACTGTGGCTCAGTACGTCATTCGATTTCGGATATTAGCCTCTGAACTTCAGTGGAACGCTGAGGCACTGATCGCCGCCTTCTGGCAGGGGCTTTCCGATAAAATTAAAAACGCACTGACCTCACAAGAAGTACCCTCCTCTTTAGAAGATTTGATCTCTCTTTGCCATCGTGTAGACATGAGGTTTTGTGAAAGAGAATCTGAGAAAACAACTTCGGTTAAAACACCTCTTCTCTCAAATCCTCAATTTCACCCAGTTTCATCTCCGGTGATACCCATGGAGATAGGTCGCTCCAAATTAACTTTAGAGGAGAGGGACCGAAGAATAAAGAATAGACTTTGTATCTATTGTGCTGATTCTACGCATATGCTCAATTCTTGTCCCAGGAAATGCCGGGCTCTAACCAATACTGGGGAGATAAGGTTAGGGTTCCTGGAGTCTTCTCCATCTTCTACGAAATTAAAAGTCTGCGCTTTGGATGTTACGATTTCCTTTGCTACCAAATCCTTTGAGTCTCAAGCACTGATTGATTCTGGAGCAGCAGGAAATTTCATTTCTAAATCCCTAGTGAATCAATGGTCACTACCAGTGATTACTTTGAAAACACCGATTACTGTGACTGCTATAGATGGATCACGTCTCATCAATGGTCTCATCACCTAGAGTACGTCTCCAGTAACGCTTCAGATTGGTGTACTACACCATGAAGAGATTTCGTTTTTAATTCTTCCTGTTACGACAAGTCCGATTGTCTTAGGCCTTCCATGGCTTCAATGTCATTCTCCCCAGATTGACTGGCGCACTTCTCAAGTTACGTCTTGGGGAGCTGAATGTCATCATCGTTGTCTCTCTCAAGTGGTTTCATTCTAAAGACAGCATTCGTCTATTCCACCAGGTCCTCCTCCACAGGATCCTTCATCTACGGATCTGTGTGATAAGGTTCAGTCTGAACGCCTTCCTCCTCATCGGGCGTTCGTGACGTCATCGGACGTTGAAGATGGATCTCAGGAGTCATCTTCAAAAAGTCAAGTGCTGGTGGTTCACGGTCACCATCCGTCTTTTCCGGAATTTCCTGCCCTCCCTCCCACCCAAGTTCCTGCTGTAGAGACTGTTTGTCAGACCTTCAAAAACATCTGGTCTCAGGTCAAAACCTATTTAAAGAAGACATCTAACAAATATAAGTCTTTCGCAGATAAGAAGAGGCGGGCTATTCCACCACTAAAAATTGGAGATCGTGTCTGGTTATCTACCAAAAATATTCGTTTGAAGGTTCCATCTATGAAATTCGCTCCTCGTTTTATTGGTCCATATAGGATCATTCAAGTAATCAATCCAGTGTGTGTTAAACTTCTTCTTCCTAAGAATCTTCGGATTTCCAATACCTTCCATGTGTCCTTGCTCAAACCTCTTATCATCAACCGTTTCTCGACTCCTCCTTCAGCACCTCAGCCAGTTCAAGTTCATCAGGAGGAAGATTTCGAGATTACTGAGGTATTGGATGCAAAAATTTCGCGAGGAGTTCTCCGTTTCCTCGTTCATTGGAAGGGCTTTGGTCCTGAAGAGCGTTCATGGATCAAAGCTGAAGATCTTAATGCTCCTGCCCTTCTGAAGAAGTTTTATTCCAAAAATCCGGACAAGCCCGGTTCCAGGCGTTCTGTGCCCACCTTTAAAAGGGGGGGTACTGTCACTCACCGGACTGTGAGTGCTTCTTCCCGGACATTTAGGAACCGTGGCCGTCCGCCATCCTGAGGGTCTGCGCATGCGCAGCCCTTTCTAACCCTTCAGTGTATGTTCCTTTAACTTAATTGGCAGATCAGGCAACACTCCCTATATTAAGCACCTGTGGTCAATACCACGTTGCCTGATCTTGGAGTCTCATTCCCCATGAGTCTCTGAAGGTGTTCCTGTGTTTCCTCGTGTATTCAGCGCTGCTGATTCCTGTGGTTGCCAAACCACTTCTACCTCTGTGGTTTCCAAACCACTTCTACTACTGTGGTTCCCATACCACTTCTACCCTCCTGTGCATCATCGTGACTGTTAGCTGATTCCTATCCGCTGCCTCCGTGCACTACAGTCTTCAATCTACATCACTCACCTGTTCATCATCGTGACTGTTAGCTGATTCCTATCCGCTGCCTCCGTGCACTACAGTCTTCTAACCACTTCAACTCTACCATATATTATTGTGACTGTTAGCTGATTCCTATCCGCTGCCTCCGTGCACTACAGTCTTCAATCCACATCCACTCACCTGTTCATCATCGTGACTGTTAGCTGATTCCTATCCGCTGCCTCCGTGCACTACAGTCTTCAACCTGCAACTCGTCTGTGTTTCATCGTGACTGTTAGCTGATTCCTATCCGCTGCCTCCGTGCACTACAGTCTTCAACCTGCAACTCGTCTGTGTTTCATCGTGACTCTTTGGCTGATTCCTATCCGCTGCCTCTGTGCGCTTCAGTCTTCAGTTCATCTCAACTCTCCCGTGTTTCCTCGAGACTGCTGCTTCTATTGCTATCCGCTACTCTCCGTGATCAACAGTTCCAGCTGAACTCTGCTCTCCCGTGTCCCATCGTTACTGCACCTGCTGGTTGCTATTGGCTACCTCCGTGTGTCCGCAGAGACCTGCTGCTGCTACTCCTCAGCTCTACTCGTCCATCTACTGCTGATCCGCTCTCCACGCTTTCCGGTGTTCCCGCTGGTCTCTACCCGCCTGTCAGCATTAGGATTCGTGTCTCCCTATCTACTCCTCTGCTAGACCATCGCCATTCTCCAGGGTCCTCCAGGAGTCCAGTTCCACGCTCTACTGATTCCTGTATAGTTGTTTCCCTGCTGGTCTACTTACCTGTGCGCTGCATCTACTAGACCACCGCTTCACCCATCCAGGGACTTCGCATCCTGCCGGCCTCCTGTCGTTCAGGTATCTCTGCACTCCTGTCTGACTGCCTGCTTCTGAACCACGGTATGCATACTTCTCATTCACTGTGCTGGTGTATTGCATATCTTGCTGGACTGTGTTGGTTCTCCTCTGGAGTTTGCTATCCGCTGAGTCTATTGCCATCTTGTGCCGGATTACTTCAAGAGACTTTCCATTATTTGCAGTGCTGTTCAGTCATATATATATATATTGTGCATATTGCTGTGGATCGAGTTTAAGGTGCCCGTGTATATCTTGTGTTGCAGTCTCTCCCCGTGCACCTCCTCACATATATATTCAGTGGTACAACTTGCTAGTGGCAGACCACTGATCCCTGTTTCCAGTATCACCTGTTCCAGTATCCTCTCACATAGCAGTGGTACAACTTGCTAACGCAGACCACTGACTCCCCGGATACCTCCACTTGGATTCCATTCCTTCACTCAGACAGCGGTACAACTTGCTATCCGCAGACCGCTGACTCTCATCACCTCCTCGTTTCTGTTGGACATTCCTCCTCACTATAGCAGTGGTACAACTTGCTACCGCAGACCACTGACTACCTTCACGTGTCCTTTGTCCATACAGTTCCTCGTGTATTATTACCTCCATATTGCCAGTGCTGCTAGTCATAGACTTTCCTGAGCATCTCATCATCTGCTATTTCCTGTTCCGTGATCACCCTGCTACCAGAGTACCATATTACCACCTATACTGCTCTGGTAAGGCTATCACCTGGTGATCCCTGGGTAAAGACTCCTAGTGCCCGTGACAGTAAGATCAGGCCATGACAGACCCAGATTCGGAACCAACAGCTATAGAGATGCTGCGGTATCTGGTTACCCGTATGGAACAACAAGATGTTCGTCAACAACAGTTGCTGCAATGTTATCAGACTTTAGTCGCCCAAGTAACTTCTGTGCCAAATGTAGCAGCCACTGTTGATCCTTCCGTGTCGTCATCTTCTTCCCCTGTGCCATCCCAGGTGTCTACTGCTTCCACGCTACACCTGCCTACTCCGTCAAAATATGATGGAGACCCCAAAACCTGTAGGGGTTTTCTTACTCAATGCTCAGTTCATTTTGAGCTCCAACCTCAAAATTTTTCTACCCATCGTTCCAGAGTGGCCTATCTTATTTCATTGTTTTCTGGACAAGCTCTCGCATGGGCTACCCCTCTGTGGGAAAGAAACGATCCATTGTTACAGGATAGTGCCGAATTTATTTCCACGTTCCGAAGTGTATTCGATGAACCAGGTCGTGTTATTTCCGCTGCATCCAGCATTCTCCGTCTTCGCCAAGGATCTCGCACTGTGGCTCAGTACGTCATTCGATTTCGGATATTAGCCTCTGAACTTCAGTGGAACGCTGAGGCACTGATCGCCGCCTTCTGGCAGGGGCTTTCCGATAAAATTAAAAACGCACTGACCTCACAAGAAGTACCCTCCTCTTTAGAAGATTTGATCTCTCTTTGCCATCGTGTAGACATGAGGTTTTGTGAAAGAGAATCTGAGAAAACAACTTCGGTTAAAACACCTCTTCTCTCAAATCCTCAATTTCACCCAGTTTCATCTCCGGTGATACCCATGGAGATAGGTCGCTCCAAATTAACTTTAGAGGAGAGGGACCGAAGAATAAAGAATAGACTTTGTATCTATTGTGCTGATTCTACGCATATGCTCAATTCTTGTCCCAGGAAATGCCGGGCTCTAACCAATACTGGGGAGATAAGGTTAGGGTTCCTGGAGTCTTCTCCATCTTCTACGAAATTAAAAGTCTGCGCTTTGGATGTTACGATTTCCTTTGCTACCAAATCCTTTGAGTCTCAAGCACTGATTGATTCTGGAGCAGCAGGAAATTTCATTTCTAAATCCCTAGTGAATCAATGGTCACTACCAGTGATTACTTTGAAAACACCGATTACTGTGACTGCTATAGATGGATCACGTCTCATCAATGGTCTCATCACCCAGAGTACGTCTCCAGTAACGCTTCAGATTGGTGTACTACACCATGAAGAGATTTCGTTTTTAATTCTTCCTGTTACGACAAGTCCGATTGTCTTAGGCCTTCCATGGCTTCAATGTCATTCTCCCCAGATTGACTGGCGCACTTCTCAAGTTACGTCTTGGGGAGCTGAATGTCATCATCGTTGTCTCTCTCAAGTGGTTTCATTCTAAAGACAGCATTCATCTATTCCACCAGGTCCTCCTCCACAGGATCCTTCATCTACGGATCTGTGTGATAAGGTTCAGTCTGAACGCCTTCCTCCTCATCGGGCGTTCGTGACGTCATCGGACGTTGAAGATGGATCTCAGGAGTCATCTTCAAAAAGTCAAGTGCTGGTGGTTCACGGTCACCATCCGTCTTTTCCGGAATTTCCTGCCCTCCCTCCCACCCAAGTTCCTGCTGTAGAGACTGTTTGTCAGACCTTCAAAAACATCTGGTCTCAGGTCAAAACCTGTTTAAAGAAGACATCTAACAAATATAAGTCTTTCGCAGATAAGAAGAGGCGGGCTATTCCACCACTAAAAATTGGAGATCGTGTCTGGTTATCTACCAAAAATATTCGTTTGAAGGTTCCATCTATGAAATTCGCTCCTCGTTTTATTGGTCCATATAGGATCATTCAAGTAATCAATCCAGTGTGTGTTAAACTTCTTCTTCCTAAGAATCTTCGGATTTCCAATACCTTCCATGTGTCCTTGCTCAAACCTCTTATCATCAACCGTTTCTCGACTCCTCCTTCAGCACCTCAGCCAGTTCAAGTTCATCAGGAGGAAGATTTCGAGATTACTGAGGTATTGGATGCAAAAATTTCGCGAGGAGTTCTCCGTTTCCTCGTTCATTGGAAGGGCTTTGGTCCTGAAGAGCGTTCATGGATCAAAGCTGAAGATCTTAATGCTCCTGCCCTTCTGAAGAAGTTTTATTCCAAAAATCCGGACAAGCCCGGTTCCAGGCGTTCTGTGCCCACCTTTAAAAGGGGGGGTACTGTCACTCACCGGACTGTGAGTGCTTCTTCCCGGACATTTAGGAACCGTGGCCGTCCGCCATCCTGAGGGTCTGCGCATGCGCAGCCCTTTCTAACCCTTCAGTGTATGTTCCTTTAACTTAATTGGCAGATCAGGCAACACTCCCTATATTAAGCACCTGTGGTCAATACCACGTTGCCTGATCTTGGAGTCTCATTCCCCATGAGTCTCTGAAGGTGTTCCTGTGTTTCCTCGTGTATTCAGCGCTGCTGATTCCTGTGGTTGCCAAACCACTTCTACCTCTGTGGTTTCCAAACCACTTCTACTACTGTGGTTCCCATACCACTTCTACCCTCCTGTGCATCATCGTGACTGTTAGCTGATTCCTATCCGCTGCCTCCGTGCACTACAGTCTTCAATCCACATCACTCACCTGTTCATCATCGTGACTGTTAGCTGATTCCTATCCGCTGCCTCCGTGCACTACAGTCTTCAATCCACATCCACTCACCTGTTCATCATCGTGACTGTTAGCTGATTCCTATCCGCTGCCTCCGTGCACTACAGTCTTCAACCTGCAACTCGTCTGTGTTTCATCGTGACTGTTAGCTGATTCCTATCCGCTGCCTCCGTGCACTACAGTCTTCAACCTGCAACTCGTCTGTGTTTCATCGTGACTCTTTGGCTGATTCCCATCCGCTGCCTCTGTGCGCTTCAGTCTTCAGTTCATCTCAACTCTCCCGTGTTTCCTCGAGACTGCTGCTTCTATTGCTATCCGCTACTCTCCGTGATCAACAGTTCCAGCTGAACTCTGCTCTCCCGTGTCCCATCGTTACTGCACCTGCTGGTTGCTATTGGCTACCTCCGTGTGTCCGCAGAGACCTGCTGCTGCTACTCCTCAGCTCTACTCGTCCATCTACTGCTGATCCGCTCTCCACGCTTTCCGGTGTTCCCGCTGGTCTCTACCCGCCTGTCAGCATTAGGATTCGTGTCTCCCTATCTACTCCTCTGCTAGACCATCGCCATTCTCCAGGGTCCTCCAGGAGTCCAGTTCCACGCTCTACTGATTCCTGTATAGTTGTTTCCCTGCTGGTCTACTTACCTGTGTGCTGCATCTACTAGACCACCGCTTCACCCATCCAGGGACTTCGCATCCTGCCGGCCTCCTGTCGTTCAGGTATCTCTGCACTCCTGTCTGACTGCCTGCTTCTGAACCACGGTATGCATACTTCTCATTGACTGTGCTGGTGTATTGCATATCTTGCTGGACTGTGTTGGTTCTCCTCTGGAGTTTGCTATCCGCTGAGTCTATTGCCATCATTGACTGTGTTATCTTGTGCCGGATTACTTCAAGAGACTTTCCATTATTTGCAGTGCTGTTCAGTCATATATATATATATTGTGCATATTGCTGTGGATCGAGTTTAAGGTGCCCGTGTATATCTTGTGTTGCAGTCTCTCACCGTGCACCTCCTCACATATATATTCAGTGGTACAACTTGCTAGTGGCAGACCACTGATCCCTGTTTCCAGTATCACCTGTTCCAGTATCCTCTCACATAGCAGTGGTACAACTTGCTAACGCAGACCACTGACTCCCCGGATACCTCCACTTGGATTCCATTCCTTCACTCAGACAGTGGTACAACTTGCTATCCGCAGACCGCTGACTCTCATCACCTCCTCGTTTCTGTTGGACATTCCTCCTCACTATAGCAGTGGTACAACTTGCTACCGCAGACCACTGACTACCTTCACGTGTCCTTTGTCCATACAGTTCCTCGTGTATTATTACCTCCATATTGCCAGTTGTGCTAGTCATAGACTTTCCTGAGCATCTCATCATCTGCTATTTCCTGTTCCGTGATCACCCTGCTACCAGAGTACCATATTACCACCTATACTGCTCTGGTAAGCCTATCACCTGGTGATCCCTGGGTAAAGACTCCTAGTGCCCGTGACAGGGTTGAGCTAGAATTCCTCCTGCGTTGGAAGTCAGACGTAGGCCCATTGGCAGAGATTGTTGGCTGGTCTTATGAACATCATCCCGGCGGTAGCTAGTGATGCTTTTGTGGCTGCTTTGTTTAGGTTGTTGGTCTCTATGGTCTTTTTTCGGAACATTTGGAATAAGTGAACTGGTGGCGCCCTCCGGACTGGCGATCGGGTCAGGGTTATATCACAAGAATGTAGTGGTAAGAGCATTAGTATGGCGTGTAAATACATAGATCAAAGACGGATCCGCTGGGGAGAGAGCGGTGGAGTACTTTGCATCGCAGCAGGAACACTGTAGTTTGGTAGTTTGTCCAATGCAACTTGCTAGGTTGTATTCGGTCATGCCCCCCCCCCCTCCCCTGGTGGTAATCGGCTTAGATACCGAGATGGGTCCCCCCTTGCAAGGTACTTATTGTTCAGCTGTCTTTAAGTAGTGCGCTGCGAAGCTTGGCTAAATGCCGCAGGTTAGGGGCTCATTCCTTCAGAATATGAGCAGCTACAGTGGCGGCTGAAGTAAGCAATTCAGAACCATCTATTATGGTGGTGTGAAGGTGGAACTGAAAGAGTTTTAGGAAATATGTTCGTCCACCTATTGAACTTTAGCGTATCGCTGCTATTTCGGGAGGTTGACCCATGACATAGGTTGTTTACCTTGTTGAAAGGAGGCGCGGAGGGTTTCGCCATTTTCTTTTCTCCGGGGGCCTGATTGGCTGTTGGCACCCCGGGGTTTCTGGTTTTACCTCCGCATGGGTCACCCTATCTCGCACAAACAGTGGTGTGCCTTTCCGCTAGTTATTAAGTGTGTATTTCGTCTCTAGTTGACACACATATCAATCCATCTTGCACGTTCCCGGCAGGATGGCAAGAATATTTGGTTGGTGGGACATTCATTCGTCTTTTGGGCCAGTAAAAGTGGGTCCGCTCATAAGTCGGCCAGATCCCCCCAGGCAAGTTCAGTGAGGTGGATAGGTCGCAGGGGGCTTTGTGGGAGTCGCCATTAAAGGTTCTAAGGAATAGCGAGGTCAGGTTTGGACGCCCTTCGGTGATTAGAATCCACTTTGAGGACAATGATTTGGGTAAGTGGAAAGGTATGGAGCTCATAGTAAGGATCAAAGCGGATATTGGAGCGATTAAACCACATTAGCCAAGAGTACGCCTCACATGGTCAGACATCATCCCTAGAATTAGCTGGAAAGGAGCAGACAAGCCAGCCCGTATTGGAAAGGCACGCAGGAAGGTTAACAGGGCGGTGAGGAGAATATTCTCGGAAATAGGGGGCGAGTTTATCAGCTTCCCGGGCATCAGAGCAGGTGTCACAAATTTATATAGACCCGATGGGGTGCATTTGGCAGAGACAGGATTGGCGTGTTTCGTATAGCAGATTTTCAGTGTTTTGGCTATGAGAGGTCAGTTGGTGGCGGGCTTGGGTTCCTCATGGGACCCAGCTTTGGCGGTAAGCAGCCCAGTCAGCAGACAATTGGGTCACATTCATGACGCAGTAGGCACTCTCCCCTAAAGGGAGTGAGCACTTGGGGAGAATAACCCTTCGGGGTGATGGGGCTCCGCTTAGGCGGGCGCGCCCCAGCCGTACCCAATCTAGTGGGGCGGATTTGATAGCGCATGGGTGTGGCTTAGGTGCTGATTGGTCTGCTTATGTTGGCCACCTCTTCTCAATATATTGAACATTTCAATAAATTACTGACCTTTCATTTAGCCAAAACAAAGTCTCCGTGTCTTTATTTCATAGTGGTATATTAACTCTGTCAGTAACACAGTAAAGGTAAGATGTCACCCGTTAAGCGGATTAAGATAACAGAGGCAGGGATTCGCCCGAGGTAAAATAAACGCTGAGGGGGCAGGTAAAAGAAAAGTATAGCAAGAGTTAACTCCACTGGGGTGCAGGGGCCAGCCAATCAGTGGGTAGGTAGGGGGCAGGATTATAGTGGATGAAAGCAGGATAAGGCCAGGTAATGGCAGTCAGCTTCCCCTTTCACTGCTGGAGAGTTTACCCACCCACCCTGTCCCTAAATTTGGGTTTCTCGATCTGGTTTGATATAGGAATTTTTTCTTTTTTTTATGGTTCTTGGTGTTAGGTCAGTGCGAGTGGTGATTTACCAAACAGAGTTCGTGTGCGGTAAGCAGCCCAGTCAGCAGACAATTGGGTCACATTCATGACGCAGTAGGCATTCTCCCCTAAAGGGAGTGAGCACTTGGGGAGAATACCCCTTCGGGGTGATGGGGCTCCGCTTAGGCGGGCGCGCCCCAGCCGTACCCAATCTAGTGGGGCGGATTTGATAGCGCATGGGTGTGGCTTAGGTGCTGATTGGTCTGCTTATATTGGCAACCTCTTCTCAATATATTGAACATTTCAATAAATTACTGACCTTTCATTTAGCCAAAACAAAGTCTCTGTGTCTTTATTTCATAGTGGTATATTAACTCTGTCAGTAACACTGTAAAGGTAAGATGTCACCCGTTAAGCGGATTATGACAAAAGGCATAAGGGATAGATGTAAGCTAATGAGTGGGGGCAGACTTTACACCGGGGCCTAGGGGTCTAGAGCTACGACACTGTTGATGGTAATATGTTAGTTATCGACACATTATTTTCGTCAAGATTACATTAATGCCATTGTCGCATATACATCATCATCATCATCAACATTTATATAGCGCCAACATATTCTGTAGCGCTTTAAAATTGGGCACAAACACAGTAAACTAATAAACAAACTGGGTAAAACAGACAAAGAGGTGAGAAGGCCCTGCTTACAATCTATAGGACAATGGGAGTTTGATACATGAGGTTAAGTCTACATTTTGCATTTCGGCCCAGCCAGACTGCAAAGGTAAAAGTGACTCATAAGCTAAATGGTCCTGTCACACAACAATGTTGGTCAGGGGGTAGTTGTCTTGTGTGAAATTGTGTAACAGATGGTAATAGGGTAATGTAGTGATGTTAAGAGGGTGGTTGAGGTATATTATAAGCTTGTCTGAAGAGGTGGGTTTTCAGAGAACGCTTGAAAGTTTGTAGACCAGAGGAGAGTCGTATTGTGCGAGGGAGAGAATTCCATAGAGTGGGTGCAGACCGAAAAAAAGTCCTGTAACTGGGAATGGGAGGATGTAATGAGAGTGGATGAGAGACGCAGATCTTGTGCAGAACGGAGTTGACGAGTTGGGAGATATTTTGAGACAAGAGAGAAGATGTATGTTAGTGCAGCTTTGTTAATGGCCTTGTAGGTTAGTAAGAGTATTTTATATTGGATTCGGTAGAAAACAGGCAATCAGTATAGAGACATACAGAGTGATTCAGCAGAGGAATAATGATTTGCAAGGAAAATCAATTTTGCCACTGCGTGCAAAATAGATTGTAGGGATTTGAGTCTCTTTTGGGGAAGACCAGTAAGGAGAGATTTGCAATAGTCAATGCGGGAGATGATAAGTGCATGAATTAAGGCTTTTGCAGTGTCTTGTTTGAGATATGTGCGAATTCTGGAAATGTTTTGTAGATGTATGTAACATGATTTAGGTATAGAGTCAATGTGAGGAACAAGGGATAGGTGTGAGTTGAGGATTACAACTAGGCAGCGGGCTTGTGGGGTGGTAAATTAAGTTTGAGTTGGCGAGAGGACATCCAAGATGAAATGGCAGAAAGACAGTCAGTTACACCGGACAACACAGATGTCGAGAGATCAGGAGAGGAAAGATACATTTGGGTATCATCTGCATAGAGATAATACTGAACTCAAAAGGAACTTATTAGATTTCCAAGAGAAGTGGTATAGATCGAGAACAGCAGAGGACCTAGCACTGAGCCTTGCGGTACTCCAACTGATAAAGGAAGAAGAGCAGAGGTGGCCCCAGAGAAATTAACAGTGAAAGAGCGATTAAAAAGGTAGCATGAGAACCAGTATAGAACAGTGTCTTGAAGACCTAGGGATTTCAGCGTTTGCATGAAAAGAGAGTGGTCAATGGTGTCAAATGCAGCCGAGAGATCCAGGAGAATTAGGAGAGAGTAGATTGGCCAGCTCCAAGAAACGTAAAAGAGGTACAAAGGTTTGTAGGGTTTGCCAACTTCTATAGACGTTTCATTAAAGACTTTTCAAAGATTGTGACGCCAATTACTCAACTAACCAAGAAGGGATCGTCTTTCCATTAGTCTCCAGAAGCTGAAGGGGCTTTTTCTCTGCTTAAGACAAAGTTTACTACAGATCCCATATTAATATATCCCAACCCAGAACTTCCTTTCATCCTTGAGGCAGATGCTTCAGATACAGCAGTAGGGGCAATATTATCACAAAGAAGAGGAGAGAAGATGTTATTACACCCATGCGCTTTTTTCTCTCGTCAAATGACTACTTCAGAAAGAAATTATGATGTGGGAAATAAGGAAATATTAGCCATTGTGGCTGCATTTACTGAATGGAGACATTTGCTTGAAGGTGCTGCACATAAAATTACCGTGCTTACTGACCATCAGAATCTAGAGTTTGTTCGGTCTGCCAAAAGACTTTCTCCGCGACAAGCCAGATGGAGTTTATTCCTAAATCGTTTTGATTTTGTTATCTCTTATAGACCTGGATCCCGAAATAGGAAAGCTGATGCTCTATCTAGAGCATACATGGAAGACTCACCACAGCTTGATCCAGAGAAGACAATCCTCTCTAAGTCAAATTTCCTGGGAGCTATTGGCACTGGTGAGCTGTTGCAAGCAAATAAATGATTTCTGTAGACTAATGAGCTTGTAAGGATTGAGCTGTGTGCTGAGCTGTATGAGTCCTCTGTTTTTCAGCTTACAGAATATAGTGACCAACCTTCGAAGTAAAGCTTAAAAAACACAAAGCCACATTCTTCAATTTGGATGTTGAATTTAGTTAATTACATTGATCTAGATTTACTATACATCTTAATCTTCTTAAATAACGAAAATTTGTTATACCTGGAAAATATTATCCTTCTACATACTATTCTACATATTTTGCATCCATAGATGTCTACCCCATGAATAGTACAAGCAAAAATAATAGTACACATCCCAATGCCATTACACTATGTGGTGAAAAGTCAGTGCTTGTGTAAGCAGGGCTGTCTTTGCTGGAGACCTTATATATCTGAATTCTTGTTGAAGAGCGGTGGTAGTCACACTAACAGTGTTAATAACACCGACAGGGACTAACACGACAAAAAATTTACGAAAGTGACTTGCTCGACAGTTAATGGAGAATGACCTTCATAATGACAAAGCAACTACCTGATAGTGTTTAGAGCAATCACGAACAGCAAAAGTGATGGCAGTGCATTTTGACGTCATTAAAAATCGATACCGAGATATCAGCACTTTTAAAGAGCCAAGTGTGGCTTGCTTATGGTGAGCAGTTCAGGTTGAAATACGATGGCCACCAAGCCTCATATTTGGGTATAGGGACGTTGAGATATGGTTAAAGGTGTCCCAGGATGGCTGGGGGAAATCTTCCTTGACCGCCATGGAATGACGGCCGACTGGGCACTGCTTCCCCTTTAACAGAACCAGCTGCTTACGCTGAGCGACGTGTTAGTTCTCCCACACTTGCATTCGGTGGGGGTGAGGGGTGGACACTCCGCAAAGTCCTGTGACAGACCCATTAGAGAGGGCGGAGCTGGTAACCAGCCTGCCCCCTACTAATATAGCGGTCGTCATTTTAAATTACTTCAAAAAGTTGTGCCGTCATTACTGCTGTTTGTGGTTTGTCAGAAGACTGTTGGGTATGTAAGGAATTACCTTGACATTTGCACCTCCGACCACTAGAGGTCTCTGTATTTGCAAACTTGCCCTTAGATTTGCCCTTATCCAAGAGGGCCAGTTTGGAATTAAAGAGAAACCATCTTGGATCCTGTTTCCTATTTGGGCCTATAAATGGCACTTCCTGGTTCAGACATATGCTTGAGTATTCTACTTGCTCAGCTCCTGCTACCTGCTACTCTACCTTGCATCTGTGACTACCCGCTTGTGTACCGACCCGGCAAACGTCTGACTAGCCGCTTGTGTACCGACCCGGCAAACGTCTGACTACCCACTTGTGTACTGACCTGGCTAACGTCTGACTACTCTCTGGATATCTACTCGGCTATTGGGCTTCAGGTAATACCACCAGTATCGTTACAGGATACTCAAGCCTTGAAATGGATCCCGCCGAAGATATACCTATTAAACGGCGCGTGGCAAGTTTAACCACCATGCTAATTGAATGCCAGGCGGAGCTGAAATTCCTGAAGGACAGTTTTGTGACTCTCGAGGCACAGGTTAAGCAAGAGTTTCAAGTTATCTCACAAAAAACCCGTGACCCACATAGTGGTTTCCAGGAATTTATAATTAGACTGTCTCAACATGAGGAACGTATCTCAGAGTTGGAGAAGGGGTCACCACAAGTGCCTGAAACTTCATCCCCTGCTTCTCTCCCTCTCCCACCAGCCCGGTTTGGAGGGGACCCTCAAAAGTTCCGCGGATTTATCAATTAATGCCAGCTGCATTTCCAAATGTATGAGTCCCATTTCCAGTCTGAAAAGTCAAAGGTGCAGTGTATGCTTTTGCTACTTAAGGACACTGCCCTTGCATGGGCTTCTCCATATATTGAAACTTCTAGTCCAATATTAGAGAAATTTGATGACTTCCTAAATGTGATGAAACAAACCTTTGATGATCCGAACTGGAAAGATACTGCTGAAAAAACATTATTGAAATTACGTCAGGGGAGACGCTCAGTTGTGGAATATACTGCAGACTTTCGAAGATGGGTCCCTGATACTACTTGGAATTCTGAGGCACAGCTCTCTGTCTACCGTAGGAGACTTTCTGAGACCATTAAAGATGAATTAGCCCGAGCAGAGGCACCATCTGAACTTGAGCCTTTCATTATCCATTGCATTCGAATTGATGCTCGTCTGATTGAGAGACGACAAGAAAGGAAGGCCTTAACCTGGACATACCCCAGTTATCGAGAACCCACAACTTCAAACTATTCTGGGAATTCCTTGGTTGGCTGCAAATAATCCATCCATTAACTAGGAATCAAAAACTATTTCTTTTTCACAAGAAACATATGCTCCGGACTAAACCTGAATCCTCTGTTGAAGAGGTGAGCAAGTTATATAATTCCCCTTCTCATGTTTTGGATCAGCTACCTCCACAATATAAGGACTTTTCTGATGTCTGTAGTAAGAGGAATGCTGACAATTTACCACCTCACAGACCCTATGATTGTCCTGTGGATTTGTTACCTGGTGCTGCTATACCCTTTGGACGTATTTATCCATTAGCCGAGCCAGAATTAAAGGTCCTCAAGAATTATATGGATGAAAGTTTGGAAAAAGGTTTTATTCGTCCTTCTACGTCTCCAGCAGGTGCAGCTATTTTCTTTGTGAAAAAGAAGGATGGTTCATTACGACCATGTATTGACTATAGAGCGTTGAATAAAGTGACAATCAATAACCGCTATCCACTCCCACTTATTTCAGAATTACTGGAGAGGCTTTACTCAGCAAGAATTTTCACAAAATTAGATCTACGAGGGGCATAGTTCGCATACGATCTGGCAATAAATGGAAGACTGCCTTTCGATGTAAATATGGACATTTTGAACATCTGGTGATGCCCTTTGGACTGTGCAATTCTCCTGCTACATTCCAACATTTCATGAATGATGTTTTCAAAGATTTAATTGACCAATTTGTTGTCATTTATCTCGATGACATACTAATTTTCTCAAATTCCCAAGAGGAGCATCAACAACAGGTTCGAACTGTACTGGAATGTCTTCGCAGACACTGTATATTAAGTTGGAGAAGTGTGAATTCCACCAAACACAGATTCAGTTCTTGGGCTATATCATCTCACCTCAAGGTTTGAGAATGGACCCTAGCAAGGTCCAGGCTATAGTAGATTGGCCAGCTCCAAGAAACGTAAAAGAGGTACAAAGGTTTGTAGGGTTTGCCAACTTCTATAGACGTTTCATTAAAGACTTTTCAAAGATTGTGACGCCAATTACTCAACTAACCAAGAAGGGATCGTCTTTCCATTAGTCTCCAGAAGCTGAAGGGGCTTTTTCTCTGCTTAAGACAAAGTTTACTACAGATCCCATATTAATATATCCCAACCCAGAACCTCCTTTCATCCTTGAGGCAGATGCTTCAGATACGGCAGTAGGGGCAATATTATCACAGAGAAGAGGAGAGAAGATGTTATTACACCCATGCGCTTTTTTCTCTCGTCAAATGACTTCTTCAGAAAGAAATTATGATGTGGGAAATAAGGAAATATTAGCCATTGTGGCTGCATTTACTGAATGGAGACATTTGCTTGAAGGTGCTGCACATAAAATTACCGTGCTTACTGACCATCAGAATCTAGAGTTTGTTCGGTCTGCCAAAAGACTTTCTCCGCGACAAGCCAGATGGAGTTTATTCCTAAATCGTTTTGATTTTGTTATCTCTTATAGACCTGGATCCCGAAATAGGAAAGCTGATGCTCTATCCAGAGCATACACGGAAGACTCACCACAGCTTGATCCGGAGAAGACAATCCTCTCTAAGTCAAATTACCTGGGAGCTATTGGCACTGGTGAGCTGTTGTGTGACATCAAAGAGGGTTATAGAACTCATCCGATCCTTTTAGAACCCCCTACAGATTTAAACTTGACCTATTGAGATAACATTTGGAAGTATGGACATCGCTTGTATGTACCAGCAGCAGCACGATTAAGAGTACTGCAATTTGTCCATGACTCTAGACTGGCAGGCCATAAAGGTGTTTGGAAGACGCATGAATTATTATCCCATTACTTCTGGTGGCCAAAATACAAGGAGGATGTCAAAAGATTTGTATCATCCTGCAGTACTTGTGTCCGGTTTAAGACTCCCCGCACTGCTCCACTTGGACTCTTACAGCCCTTGCCAGTTCCTTCTCGTCCATGGGGTTCAATTTCCATGGATTTTATTGTGGATTTACCTTCATCCAAGGGTATGACTACAATTCTGGTGGTTGTAGATCGACTCACAAAAATGGCTCATATTGTGCCCTGTCGTGGACTTCCTCCTGCAAAAGAAACAGCAGAATTACTAATCAGGAAAGTGTTTTGTCTACATGGAGTCCCTGATGATGTAGTCTCTGACCGAGGAGTACAATTTACTTCACGTTTTTGGAAGCAGTTTTGTAGTGCTCTTAATATTAATATCAAATTATCAACTGTTTTCCATCCTCAATCCAATGGACAGACAGAACGCACCAATCAGACTTTAGAACAATACCTACGGTGCTACATTTGCCATCTGCAAAATGACTGGAATAACGTTCTGCCAATGTCTCATACAACAACTCACAACACTCATCCACAAGACAAAGTCCTTTTTACGCCAATTTGGGGTATCATCCAAGCCTACTCCCAAAGTTTCCACATGATTCTTTCATACCTGCTGTTACATCCAGACTAGAGTCGCTACAGAATAATCTCGAAGTACTAAGAGAGACATTGCAACATGCACAGGACAGTTATAAGAGAATTGCAGACAGACTTCGTAAAGCTGCACCAGTTTTAAATGTTGGTGACGATGTTTGGCTTTCTACAAGAAACCTAAAAGTAAGCTTGCCTACTTCTAAATTAGGACCAAAATATATAGGTCCTTTTAAAATTTTGGCCCAGGTCAGTTCATCTGCCTTTCGACTTGTACTCCCAGGATCTATGAAGGTTCATCCTGTCTTTCATGTTTCCTTACTGAAGCCAGTAGTTTCAAATCCATTTCCTGGTCGTACCTTGCCTCCTCCAGATCCTGTTCAAATTGATGAACATGAAGAGTTTCTGGTAGAGAAAATACTACATTCTCGAATATTTAGAAATAGACTTTAATATTTGATACAATGGCAGGGATATGGACCAGAAGACAATCCATGGGAACCAGAAGAGAATGTCCATGCACCTCGATTACTGCGTGAATTTCATCAAAGATACCTGCAGAAGCCCTGTAAAGCACCATCCAGAGGACGTTATTGAAGGGGGGAATACTGTAAGGAATTACCTTGACATTTGCACCTCCGACCACTAGAGGTCTCTGTATTTGCAAACTTGCCCTTAGATTTGCCCTTATCCAAGATGGCCAGTTTGGAATCAAAGAGAAACCATCTTGGATCCTGTTTCCTGTTTGGGCCTATAAATGGCACTTCCTGGTTCAGACATATGATGGAGTATTCTGCTCTCTCAGCTCCTGCTACCTGCTACCTTTCCTTGCATCTGTGACTACATGCTTGTGTACCGACCCGGCTAACGTCTAACTACACGCTTTTGTACCGACCCGGCAAACGTCTGACTACCCGCTTGTGTACCGACCCGGCAAACGTCTGACTACCCGCTTGTGTACCAACCCGGCAAACGTCTGACTACCCGCTTGTGTACCGACCCGGCAAACGTCTGACTACCCGCTTGTGTACCGACCCGGCAAACGTCTGACTACTCGCTTGTGTACCGACCCGGCTAACGTCTGACTACTCTTTGGATATCTACTCGGCTATTGGGCTTCAGGTAATACCACCAGTATCGTTACAGGGTAGTTCTTTTGTCATTATGAAGGTCAGTCTGCATCTATTTACTGTCGGGCAAGTCACTTTCATAAATTTTTTGTCGTGGAAGTCACTGTCGGTGTTATCAGCACCGTTAAGTCGTACCCCACCCATTGAAGAGCTGTGCAGAGATTTCACACCAAGCTCTAATCCAAGGTTCTAAGCTGCAAGGGAGCCCCAAAACTCCCTCTTAACCAAAACTCCCTCTTAACCAGCCTGCCCACAGTGCTGCGGAAGGCTAAATCCTCAATTAATGTGGTTAGCTTGTGCCGCTGGCTTGCTTGCTACCCACTCAAGTTTGATGCAGAATTTTTAAGGAAGGGGTTTCTTCATGGATTCCATTTACCTATTGTAGGGTCCGTTCAGACAGTCTCGGTTAGGAACTTGAAATAAAGTTTGTTTCCCGAGGCTTTGGCGGCCAAGGTGCGCAAGGAGATTGTGTCAGTCGCATGAGGAGGCCTTTACAGGTTTCTCCAGTAGGTGTGGTTCCCAAGTAGGCTGTTGGGAAGTTTGGTTTGCTCGAGCACCTGTCCTTCCCACAGGGTGCATCTGTGATTGATGCGACCCCTGAGGAGTTCTGCAGTTTAGTATACCAATCCTTCAAATCTACGCTAGATATGGTGAGGGGCTTCGGCGCCGGGGATTTGCTGGCAAAGGTCGATATTGAGTCACCTTCTTCCGCACCATCCCAACTTGTTCCACTTTATGGGGTATAGGCTAGACAATGGTTATTATGGTGACAGGTGTCTCCCTATGGGGTGCGCGGTTTCCTCTGCATTCTTAGAGTGTTTCAGTTTCTTCTTACACTGCGCATCTGTGCCGGTGCCGGCCACCATGGTGTTACCCATTATCTGGATGACTTCCTGATGGTTTGGTCTTGCCTGGGCACTACCTGCAAGGAAATGTTATCTTCTACGATTGCTCTCTTTCATTCCCTGTGTGTCCCGATGGCACACGATAAAACAAAAGGTCCTGCGACACGGCTGTCGCACTTAGACATCGAAATCGATATGGTCCTTTGTCGGCTCCATTTGGGTAAGGTTATCAAGCTGAGCACGCCGATTACTGAGGTGGTGAGGTCCCAGGGGGTGATGTTGAAGCAGGCCCAGTCCATACTTGGGCTTTTCAATTTCTTTTGCCGGGAGGTCATATCCATGGGTAGATTGTTTTGTCAGAAGTTGGAGCGGGTGAATGTGGCAGCTTCACTGTCAAATCCTTCTGATCTTGCTGAGATCTGGGCGGATTTGGCAGTTTGGGTTTTTTTCTTGAAAGATTGTGGCCCACGCCCCCATGTCAAGCTGGGAGTTGGAACTCCCTACGGACGCAGCTGGGGCCATGGCACGGCAAGTGGGTGTGGTCTGGCTGAATGGCTAACTTGGTCCTTTTGGAGATCTTCCTGATAGTCATTGCTGTGGAGCTGTGGCTTCAAGGTTTGCAGGAAAACAAATAGGTTTTTTTGTGTTGCAGACCATAAATCAACAGCGGGCTACCTCCCCTCCAGTGATTACCCTGCTGTGTATATTGATACAATGCTTGTAATGTGATATTTGCTTTCGGGCACAGCACGTTCTCTGTGTTAAGATTGGGCTGGCAGACGCGTTGTCGCAGAGTCAGTGGGTAGGTTTTGAGTTTTGGCATCCAGGGTATCCCTAATGGGCTCCCCTTGTCCTGCTTATGTCTGGCAGATTATCAAGCTGACATAGAGGGTATGGCCAAATCATCCCTCACCCCTGCAACCCAGAAGAAGTATCTGTGGCAGGATGGACCTCCTATGCCAACCTGTCTGTTGTTGGTGGGAACCGGTTGGGCTCACTTTGCCACCGCTCCCTTACATTATCCCAAATGCGTCCTCTAACCGCAGTAGGAGGGGCTTACAAATGCTTCCACAACTGGACTCCTTACCGGCATCCAGTACCAGGTTTCTTTTGGGTAACTCTCGCTGCTAGTGTACCCTGTTACTGGTGTACCTGGGTTGTGTTATGTGCGTATTGTCGCTAAAAAATAACGATTGTCGAATCTCGATTTGTGTTTCCAACGCACAAAGATTTATTCTCAAAAGGTAGCAGGATATATTCAAGCGAAATTATAATAAGTACAGCCGTTACTTATCGCAGGCGCTCTGGATCCAGTGTACAGTCATTTAATCCTGAAGTCTGGGGACAAGATGTCTGAACACTAGATGAGGAGCTGCTGCTTATATGCACACAGAAATACAGTAAAACAATGCAGATGGTATAGCTTGCTTCTATTGGTCCAGGTTTCAGGAAGGTCCAAGGGGTTGTCAATCATTGGCTAGTTCAACCTAAAGAATCCAAAGGAGGGGGTCATCTCTCCAGGGGGTATGCTCCGATCTTCCCGCCAAGATTCCTTAGTCTTAATAGTCCATAACTCCTTATCATTCATAACTTGCGTATGCACTCTGCGATTCCTTTGCAGAGTGAACCGGACAGTAGAAAATGTTAAGGGGATTGTTATGATACCACACATGATATGATTCCTTCAACCTGTACCATATGTTTTACTCATATGCATATAACTTATAATATTACACTTAAATACTACTATATTTCGACATAAATGACTATGTGTTGCAACTACCATTAATGTGTACTATTTTACAAGTATGCGTGTTTGTGCGAATGTATGTAAAAGGCTAAATACTGTTGCTGCCACATATTGCAGCTGCGAACGCCCTTTTACGCCGTAGCGTGCCCTTTTACGCCGTAGCATACCGTACGCATCTTTTCAGACAAAGACAACCAAGTTTGCTCGATTTTAATTTAAATGACTTTATCCAATTTGCTGACTTCGACAGCTCCACCCTTTGATAGTGTAATAAACTATCACCCAATCACCATTTCAAGTTCAGGGTTATACAACACTTCTTCACAGACCATGATCTCGGAATCTGGTACCACCCTTTCAGTTTCAATCTCAGTGTTTCTCCTAGGAGACCATTTTCCACACTTCAACACAGTAGGAACACATTTGACACATAAACCAATCGCTAAGATGACACCCAGTTTAAGGAGAAGGAGCTTACCTACACTAGCAACCATTTCCTGTACCCACTCCCCCAGACCGGAAAACCATTTAACAGGGTTCAACCATGAGAACAAACCTGCCACCTTTTCCCCGACCTCATATAACGAAGAATTATGGCTCCTTCGAAATTCCCATTTCAGTTGCAGAATTTCATCCATCTTCCGGTCTATAACCTCCTTAGGGTCATCTGTATTATTGGTGATGTACGTGCAACATTTGACACTGAACTGGGTGGCCAGTGTTACACAATACCCACCAGTAATAGAGGTGAGATAATTTAGTACCAGTCTATGTTGC
Source organism: Mixophyes fleayi (assembly GCF_038048845.1). Lineage (NCBI taxonomy): Eukaryota > Metazoa > Chordata > Amphibia > Anura > Limnodynastidae > Mixophyes > Mixophyes fleayi. Next base: position 227,872,745 of record NC_134405.1, read on the forward strand.
ACCAACTCCTTCTTGTACGCTTGTAGCTCCCTTCCAGTATACCTGAAAGTGTCATCATACATCTCGGTGATATTGTCTATTAATTTAGCTAGGTCTTGGATAAATTTAAAGTTTAATGTTCCCCGAGCGGTCCTGGTGAGATCTAGAGCAACCATAACTTGAAAACCAGTGGTCTCACTAATCAATTTTGTAGCTATGGGTTCCTCACCAGGAATCATATTTCTCTTGCCACGGTGTTCATACTGTGTGTGTATGTATGGTGGTGATGTAGTCTTGTGAATACCAACTATTTCTTCATGAGTAATAGTCATGATTTCAGGAACCAGTTTAGCTAAGAAACACAAGCCCTTGGAACTCGGAGTCACCCAGGAATAAGCTTTTCTCCCACAAACAAAATACACATCATCAGGGAGAACATAAGGAACAGTATGCCCATTAATTATATCACACAGAGTTTTGATAAAACTACCCATGCCCAGTGTCTTCATTTGCTCAAGACACGTATCCGCATGGATGACATTCTCACAATTATCTATAGAGACTTTTCAAATGGATGCTTTCTTATGTTTGGTTATACGCCCTAATTTGTGACTTCCATCAACATTCCTGCCTATTGGTGACCTTGTGAGTCTCCCTCTAAAATGAGTGTGGCGAGCCATTGTCTGATCTGATGGGTCAGCTTCCCAATTCTCCAGACGTTTTGCATGAGAGATATTCAGGCACAGCAAAGATCTGTCTACAGAGTATTGTCGAAGCGTTAGACTAGTGGACCTAGTGTTATTGTACCTCCCCTCTATGGGCCTCCCACCCCTCAATTTGAGTACTTCGGAGATGTTTAATGGGAATGGCACTAGTCCTATATTATGCTGCCCCTGCGGCACGTGAGAGCACACCCAGCACTCGGTTTGGTTTAGCACCTTACCCACCAGGGAGTGATAATCCTCCAAAGGATGCCCGCCCACATTCAGATTACCGGTGGACTGACATCGCTGGATGCATCTCTCTAAAACGAGGGAGTCGCAGAACTTGCAGATACAATACTCATCAGACAATAGCCCCTCACACTGCCTCAGAGTTCCTGAACTAGCAGACCTTTTCATAACCCCCGGACCAAGTTTGATAATGGGCTGCTCTGAGTATTCTAATAACTTTTCCTCTGCCTCCATCTCATCCGCATCACTACCAGAACCCTCCTCCATCCTCCTTCACAAAAATAGAATGTCCTAGAAAAAGTAAAAACAAGGAAAATCCTGGAACAAAAGAAAAACAAAAACCGCCACTCCATCGCTGTAAAGATAGTTCTGGGGCAACGTCTCTGGTTCAGGTGTCTCGACTGCAGGCTTTAGGTCTCCCGGAACAGACTCACAAGTGACAGATCTATGTCGTCGATCTCAGTTTTATCTTGCACTTTCTCCGGATTACGGACTCTTCTGCAGTGGGTGGAATGGACCCAAGTGTCTCTCTCTGCAACCTTCAGTGATGTAGTACTGGTCAGCAGCACTTGGTACGGGCCTTCCCAACGGTCTGTTAAACAACCTGAACGTAAGAAATTGTGGATCATAACATAGTCTCCAGGTTCAACATCATGACAGTTCGTTTCTGGCATACCAGGTGACAGCATTTTTAGTTTTTGTTGTTGTTGCTTTAGCTGTCTACTCATTCTTATAAGATATTGTACAGTCACTTCATTATTACACTTCAAGTCGTCTTGTGGACTCACGATCAAATGAGGTTATCGTCCGAACAGTATCTCAAAGGAGGACAGATTTAGAGGAGGTCTAGGAGTGGTCCGAATGCTATGGAGGACCAATGGCAGAGCCTCAGGCCATGCCAACCCAGTTTCAGCCATTACCTTACCAAGCTTGTTCTTTATAGTACCATTTACTCTCTCCACCTTACCACTGGCTTGTGGTCGGTAAGGGGTGTGAAGTCTGCTACCGATTCCCATGAGTTTACACATATTTTGGAAGATATCACCAGTAAAGTGGGTACCCCTATCACTTTCAATGATTCTAGGAATACCGAACCTACATACAAATCTTGTACAATTTTCTTTGCAGTGAACACAGCAGTATTAGTCGCTGCCGGATATGCTTCTACCCAACCGTAAAACACATCAATACACACTAACACATAATTTAGATTCCTGCACAGTGGTAATTGGATATAGTCAATTTGTATTACCTGAAAAAGTCCGTCTGTAGGAGGGATGTGGGATGGCTCAGTTGGAATAGTTTTCCCAACATTTTTCCTCAAACAAGTAAGACATGACATTGCCTTCTTACCAGCCTGAGAGGAAAATCCGGGAGCACACCAGTATGCTCTCACCAGTCTGCAGATACTGTAACTCACCAGACTGTGAGTGCTACTTCTCGTGTGATTATGAACCGTGGCCGTCCACCATCCTGAGGGTCTGCGCATGTGCAGCCCTTTTCAACCTTCAGTTCATGTTCCTTTTAGTTAATTGGCTGATCAGGCAACACTCCCTATTTAAAGCACCTGAGGTCAATACCTCGTGGCCTGATCTTGGAGTCTCATTCCCCATGAGCCTCTGAAGGTGTTCCTGTGTTTCCTCGTGTGTTCAGCTCCTGCTGATTCCTGTTGTTCGTTTGTGGTTTCCAGACCACTTCATCTTCCCTGTGTTTCATCGTGACTGCACCAGCTGATTCCTATCCGCTGCCTCTGTGCTACTTCAGTTTGCAGTCCACTTCAACTCTCCTGTGTTTCATCGTGACTGCACCAGCTGATTCCTATCCGCTGCCTCCGTGTATCTACAGTATCCTGCTCACTTCAACCCTCCCGTGTTTCATCGTGACTGCACCAGCTGAATCCTATCCGCTGCCTCCGTGTATCTACAGTATCCTGCTCACCTCAACTCTCCCGTGTTTCATCGTGACTGCACCAGCTGATTCCTATCCGCTGCCTCCGTGTTTCTACAGTATCCTGCTCACTTCAACTCTCCCGTGTTTCATCGTGACTGCACCAGCTGATTCCTATCCGCTGCCTCTGTGCTACTTCAGTTTGCAGTCCACTTCAACTCTCCTGTGTTTCATCGTGACTGCACCAGCTGATTCCTATCCGCTGCCTCCGTGTATCTACAGTATCCTGCTCACTTCAACTCTCCCGTGTTTCATCGTGACTGCACCAGCTGATTCCTATCCGCTGCCTCCGTGTATCTACAGTATCCTGCTCACTTCAACTCTCCCGTGTTTCATCGTGACTGCACCAGCTGATTCCTATCCGCTGCCTCTGTGCTACTTCAGTTTGCAGTCCACTTCAACTCTCCTGTGTTTCATCGTGACTGCACCAGCTGATTCCTATCCTCTGACTCCGTGTATCTACAGTATCCTGCTCACTTCAACTCTCCCGTGTTTCATCGTGACTGCACCAGCTGATTCCTATCCACTGCCTCCGTGTATCTACAGTATCCTGCTCACTTCAACTCTCCCGTGTTTCATCGTGACTGCACCAGCTGATTCCTATCCGCTGCCTCCGTGTATCTACAGTATCCTGCTCACTTCAACCCTCCTGTGTTTCATCGTGACTGCACCAGCTGAATCCTATCCGCTGCCTCCGTGTATCTACAGTATCCTGCTCACCTCAACTCTCCCGTGTTTCATCGTGACTGCACCAGCTGATTCCTATCCGCTGCCTCCGTGTTTCTACAGTATCCTGCTCACTTCAACTCTCCCATGTTTCATCGTGACTGCACCAGCTGATTCCTATCCGCTGCCTCCGTGTATCTACAGTATCCTGCTCACTTCAACTTTCCCGTGTTTCATCGTGACTGCACCAGCTGATTCCTATCCGCTGCCTCTGTGTATCTGCAGTTCCCTGCTCATCGCTACCCTCCAGTACTCCTCGCGTCTGCAGCCAGCTGATCCGCTCTCCGTGCTTCTACAGTGTCTCCGCTTGTGTCAACTCGCCTGTCTGCATTGGATCAACGCCCCGCTGCTTTCATCTCGTCTAGATCATCTCTACTCTTCAGTGTTCTCCAGGTGTCCAGTTCTATATACTACTGCTTTCTGAGTATTTGTTTCTATCCCTGCTGGTTCACCTACCTTTGCGCTGCACCTACTAGATTACCGCTTCTACCCTCCTGGGACTTCGTATCCTGCCGGCCTCCCGCCTTCCAGGTATCTCTGCACTTCTGTCTGACAGCCTGCTCTCCTGAACCATGGTATGCATACTTCTCATTGACTGTGCTGGTGTATTGCATATCTTGCTGGACTGAGTTGTTCTCCTCTGGAGTTTACTATCCGCTGAGACTATTGCCATCATTTGACTGTGTTACCCTTTGCCTGGATAGTTCTCGTGACTTTGTATTATTGTGCAGTGCTGTTCAGTCATTACTATATTGTGCATATCATCGTGGGATCAAGTTCAGTGTGCCCGTGTATACTCTGCATTGCATTTCTCTCCCCGTGCTCCTCCTCACATATATATTCAGTGGTACAACTTGCTAGAGGCAGACCACTGTTCCCTGTTTCCTGAGTTACCTGTTTCCGTATCCTTTCACATAGCAGTGGTACAACTTGCTAACGCAGACCACTGACTTCCCGGATACCTCCACTCGGATTCCATTCCTTCACCTAGACAGCGGTACAACTTGCTAACGCAGACCGCTGACTCTCATCACCTCCTCGTTACTTCTGGACATTCCTCCTCACTATAGCAGTGGTACAACTTGCTATCCGCAGACTACTGACTACCCTCACGTTTCCCTTGTCCATTCAGTTCCTCGTGTACTATTATTACATATTACCAGTGCTGCTAGTCATAGACTTTCCACGAGCATTCTCTACCATCTGCTGTCTCCTGTTCCGTGATCACCCCGCTACCAGAGTACCATATTACCACCTATACTGCTCTGGTAAGTCCATCATCTGGTGATCCCTGGGTAAAGACTCCTAGTGCCCGTGACACATACCTTCTTTACCCAGGTGAGTCATGCCGTGTGCTGCTTCAGCCAGGCTTGGATAGTACGTTTGGGGAGCTACAGGCTTACCTTGTCCATCCCTCCAGAGTCCTAAGGACTCTTGACCACTTCCCTTCGCCTTCCAGACCGCCTTTTCCTGCAGGGAACACAAATCTTGCATTTCAATTCATTTCTGCATGTCTAATGTCTGAAAAACCATAATACTGTCGGTCGATACAGTCATAGGTTGCCCTGCTGTCCATTTAGCAGCTTCGTCCGCCCTGTTATTGCCTAGTGACACTGGGTCTTCTTCAAAGGTATGGGCTTTGCACTTTATGACGGCTACTGTTCTGGGTAACTGTATCGCTGTCAGAAGTCCTTTTATGTGTTCTGAGTGTGCCACTGGCGTACCTGCTGCTGTCGTAAAGTTTCTAAGACGCCAAAGGGCCCCAAAATCGTGCACTACCCCGAAGGCGTACCTAGAGTCAGTATATATATTGACTGATTTACCCTCTAACAATTCACACGCTCTCCTTAATGCTACTAGTTCCGCCACCTGGGCTGAGTGAGGTGGGCCAAGGGGTTCAGCTTCTACCACATCCTGATCGTCTACAACAGCGTAACCAGTACATAGCTCTCCCGTCTCTGTCTGTCTATGACAACCTCCGTGTGTATAAAATGTAAAATCTACGTTTTCTAAGGGGTTGTCACGTATTTCGGGCCTTGCAGTAAAGGTCTGATTCAGGTGTTCCATACAGTCATGCGTGTCAGTACTCTTGCCTAACTCATCATCGACCAGGGTCTCCTCACCTCCCACCCTTTGTGTCTCTAGAGAAACATATGGAAGGTATGTAGCTGGATTTAAGGTGCTACATCGTTTGATGGTGATGTTTGAGGGTGCCATCAGGGCTAGTTCCCACTTTGTGAATCTAGCTGAAGAAACATGTCTGGTTTGGGCTGAATTTAACAGAGCAGATACAGCATGGGGTGTATAGACAGTTGAATTATGTCCTAATACTACGTCTTCGCTCTTACTTACCAGAAGAGCAGTTGCTGCTACACTTCTGAGATATGTTGGGAGTGATCTTGCCACATTGTCCAATTGTGCACTGTAGTATGCTACCGGTCTGCCAGCGTCACCATGTTTCTGTGTGAGAACACCTGCTGCACAACTATCAGCTTCCGTACAGTATAGCTCAAAAGGCTTTTCGTAATCAGGTATTCACAATGCATGTGCTTTAGTCAGACTATCTTTAAGGTTAAAGAATGCTTGCTCTGACTCTTCTGTGTGTACAACACGTTCTGGTTTTGAAGAAGAGACTAGCTCCTGCAATGGTAATGCTAGAATAGAAAAACCTGGGATCCAGGATTTATAGTATCCACACATCCCCAGGAAGGTACGAATCTGCTTCTGGCTCTGCGGCAGAGTCATGTGTTGTATAGCCTCAATCCTGTCGGTTGTCAGGTGTCTTAGCCCCTTAGTGAGGCAGTGTCCTAAGTATTTGACCTTAGTCTGACGTGGCTGAAATTTGTCCTTTGCCACCTTGTGCCCTGTTTGTGAGAGATGGAGCAACAACAATTTAGTATCATGTAAACATGACATAAAAGAATCAGAGCACAGCAACAAATCGTCCACATATTGAATTAGAACAGACCCGTTGTGGGGTTGAAAGGATTGCAAACAGTCATGTAAGGCTTGGGAGAAAATACGGTGGCGGGGGCGCGCTTGCGCTGAGTTCGCCACGCTTCTCAACAGTTACTTCTGCCGTGCGCGCGCTTTTCACCACGCCTACTTCCGCTGTGCATTCGCTGCTCTGCCACGTGTTACCTTCCATTTGCCACAATTTTAAACGATCATTATGTTTATTCCTCACTTTCGTTGACTTAATCAACCATACTTTATCTTTTACAGTATTTAATACCTCTGCATTAAAACTCCCTATTGTTGGGAAAGGCCTATCACAATCTTTGGTCATCTTGACCCACGTGTCACAATACACAGTTGCGTATGCACCATATTTTCTACACATGAGAAACCTCGCTGAACCAATAGGCCCTTCCTTAGGCAGTACACTGGCCATCTCTAGCGTTGCTTAGCACTCATGTTGAACAATACTTTCTACACGGAACACAGACACACCGCAATGCTCTGTTCTTTCCGGCCAACAATACCCTTTTATGTGGAACACAGACACACCGCAATGCTCTGTTCTTTCCACCTAACAATTTCAACCCTGTTGCTTCAATCACCGCTAGAGATCTCTAATGCCCCGGTGGACGTATTTCCAAATAGCCGCGTCCACTCGCTTACTCTTGTTCCAAACAAGAATCCCTAACACAGAAATAGTTCCTCGATAGCCCGGCTATCTCAAATTTCTGTTGAGTTTATTATAACTGGTAGCACCAAGTCGATACAATCAACCAGCCTTTCCAATATAATTCCTCCACGCACTTCCAATTTTACCCTCGCAGTTGTGTTTACCGTGCGGTTAGATCGCACCGCCTACTAATACTAATTATCAGTAAACCTTGAGATCTATTGGTGGCGATTCGCGAAAACCCGGTTTTCGCACTCGGTATACCTGCCCTGTATACCGGCCTTCAGTTGGGCAACCTGCCTCGTCAGACAGCAACTGAGCACAATCCACAATAAAACAGTGTATCTACGTTACAAAATCACACACTATACACCTTTTCTGGGCAGAAAATCAAAAGTTCCCAACAATAGTAATAATGTCTCGGAGGCTTTCACAAGTAATTATACTATACACATATAATAACTATCAAAACGATTGTTTAACCACGTGGTAAATCTACCGGAAGTTCGCGTACGCACAGCAGGAAATACACATACGCTAAGCAATGCAATACAGTTAAAAGGCACAATGACAGTCAAAAGAAACAGTTTTCTCTTTTGTCCCTAGGTTCTAGTTAGCGTGCCCTAGACAATGCAAAACGGACATTCGGTTTCACAACACAGAGTAAAATTCAGGTTTTGAACACATTGCATTCTTACCCGTATATGACGCGTCTCCACCATTTGTTGAGGAACTGAAATCCGTTGGTCTTGCGTATCGTCCGGCAACGAAGCCTCCAAAGCTCACGAGCCCCCAAATTGTTATGTGCGTATTGTCGCTAACCAATAACGATTGTCGAATCTCGATTTGTGTTTCCAACGCACAAAAAGATTTATTCTCAAAAGGTAGCAGGATATATTCAAGCGAAATTATAATAAGTACAGCCGTTACTTATCGCAGGCGCTCTGGATCCAGTGTACAGTCATTCAATCCTTAAGTCTGGGGACAAGATGTCTGAACACTAGATGAGGAGCTGCTGCTTATATGCACACAGAAATACAATAAAACAATGCAGATGGTATAGCTTGCTTCTATTGGTCCAGGTCTCAGGAAGGTCCAAGGGGTTGTCAATCATTGGCTAGTTCAACCTAAAGAATCCAAAGGAAGGGGTCATCTCTCCAGGGGGTATGCTCCGATCTTCACGCCAAGATTCCTTAGTCTTAATAGTCCATAACTCCTTATCATTCATAACTTGCGTATGCACTCTGCGATTCCTTCACAGAGTGAACCGGACAGTAGAAAATGTTAAGGGGATTGTTATGATACCACACATGATATGATTCCTTCAACCTGTACCATATGTTTTACTCATATGCATATAACTTATAATATTACACTTAAATACTACTATATTTCGACATAAATGCCTATGTGTTGCAACTACCATTAATGTGTACTATTTTACAAGTATGCGTGTTTGTGCGAATGTATGTAAAAGGCTAAATACTGTTGCTGCCACGTGTTGCAGCTGCGAACGCCATAACGTGCCCTATTACGCCGTAGCGTACCGTACGCATCTTTTCAGACAAAGACAACCAAGTTTGCTCGATTTTAATTGAAATGACTTTATCCAATTTGCTGACTTCGACAGTTGGTACACCTGACCTCTTCCTATGGATCAGGGTTGCTGTGGATGGATCCCCCCTGGCCTATCATACTGGCCAGAGCTGCTGGCTAGTGGTCAGAGCAATGGTACCGGAAAGCTGGGAAACACCCGGGAATGGATTAGAGTTGGGTCTAATCTGTAGGTCACAGGGATAGAGAGGTTTCCAAGCAGGTCTTTGAAGCAAGTGATGTCTATTTGATCACCCTGGTTGAAGATGCCAGGGAGCAGGTCAGATTAAACAAGAAGAACAATTTTCAATACAGTTTTTGAACACAGCCTCACAGGGTAAGCCAGCCCCCTGAGGTCTGAGCTATTTTTAGAATCAGGATGTTTACCCAAACATGGATGTACTTGCAATGCAAAGCCAACAATATTTACACCAATCTGTCATATCCTAAAACTTGTTGTGATTTCCTGCATCTTATTTTAGACACAGAGAAAATCTAACAGCACGTCTAATTAAACATTCCTGTGCCTTCAGGTGCTGGACCCCCACACATCTAAAGGACTAAATAACATGAGATTAGCATGGGTCCTTTCTTCAGACAGTTGCAGAATACACATTCCCAAAGGAAAGTTACAAAACCCCAAACAAGTCATATTATACATATTATATCTACCAAAATACACAAAAGACTTCCTCAACAAAGGCTTATTGCATCAGGTATATGCCTCAGAAATAATGCATTTCCTCTAGTGAAGTTAACACAAAAAATGAATTTCTTCCCCTGGTCTCAGAAATAAAGATATTTCCTTTACCAAAATACACACAATATCAAAAATAAGTACATTTGCAATTATATAAATAAGCGCCCTGCGCTATTTCCTTTAACTAAATGTATACAATAAAGTTATTTGTAAGTTATCCAGTCACAGTATCATTAGCAGGAGTGGTGCACTTTTCGGAGCACTGCCAATGATGCTGATGAAGGTGGGCATAACCGCATGCTTGCCTTTGTTTGGCCCGCTTCAAGACAGGTAAGTCCAAGAAAGCTATGTCAGCATCTTTGGCGGGCATATCATTCTTTGCCAGAGTGCACAGGGAGACTGATTACACCAGGAGCTTTGTCATTTCCAGGGCTTTAAGGGGCTGGGCAAGAGAATGCCTGGTGCCCCCTGAACAAAGAAGACCCACTAGTGATTTTATATTGCTGAATTTGCTGGAAAATGTTCCGGCAGATGCGCAGGACGCATATGAAAGTGCGCTCTTTCGTGCTGCCTTTGTGATGTTGTACTTCAGAACTTTTAGGGTGAGCGAAGTAATTACCTCTTCCAGGTCCACTCCCAGTTTGGGTATGCTTATGCAACACATGGTAGTTGCTCCCTCCTTCATCAGCTTCATCTGCTGTAAAGTAAGAAGGTCCAAATAGGACCAGCTCGGACCAGTTGGGTAGAGGGCGCTGGTTTATGTTAGTTCCCTGGCTTAGTTTCTCTGTTTGCCCAATTGTAACAGTCAGTGAATTTGTTCATCTCCGGCCTGCTAGTCCATTGGCTAGTGCATGGTGATGGTTCCCCCCTCAACAGGCATCAACAGGTATCAGTTCAATGTGCTTTTAAAGCGGACATTGATTGCACTATGCTTGGACAGTTCTCACTTCAGCACCCATTTCTTCTAAATTAGGGCTGTCATGTCCGCAGCGGATGCTGGCACTTCTGTGCAGGATATTAAGGAGCTAGGCAGATGGAAATGTAATGTATACAAGCATAATGTGTGGCCTTCTCTACTTACTTTTCTCCTCGCTTATACTTGTTGCTGCAGTGACATAACATTTTGGCTGCTTGTTGCATTTGGAGGCAGGGCGCCAAGGGATTTGTTATATTTTCCTCTAAGATGTGGACGTGATTGGCACTTGGCACAACAAGGTTTTATGGTTTTACCTTGGCTTGTGTCTTCCACTCCCCCTTTGTTTCCTCTTTGTTTAGTGAGTGTATGCGCCTCTGGTATGGTGAGCTGCTGGTGCTGCTGGAAGTGTCAGGTTCTCCACTTGTAACTATTCTTTTATTTTTTTTTCCATTTCCATTTTTCGGGGTCCTCTACCGGGGGCTCATGTATGCTAACGTTTGTTGCTTTCTTTCCTGCCTTACAGACCACCGGATCCCACTGCAGATTTGGGTGCTGGGGCACTCATATGTCCATTGGGCAGTGTTGCATAGGGCAGCTGGGGACACCACTTATTTTCCCGCGGCCAGTAGTAGTCTCTTGGATAGGTAGTTTAAGGAGTTTAAGGAGCTCCTGGTGACTGAAATAGGTAGACCATATATTGGTGATAAATGTATTTATTCAATACGACCTAGCTTAGGTCCATGCCTCCTGGCCTGCCCTTCTTCTCAGCTGGTCTGATGTAGTGCCTAGGAGGTAATGAAAGAGAAAAAGGCCCGCTTCTTTAAATTAATGAAATGTGTACAAGTGAATAAAATCATTTAGACGCCAGCCACAAATGAGACCAATGTGCATGCGCAAACAAAAGAAAAATTTTCTTTGGCACTCAGAAACAAACAATATATAAAAATCACTATGTGCCAGCATATACATTGTAACAATTGTCTTGTTGTCTGAATGCAGAAAGCCCTGAGGTGATGGATTCACGTGTTAGCCTGGTTTAGCACTGGCCTAACAGACACTTGGAATTGAATGGGTGTTCCCCGGTCTTCACCAAGAACCGCCGCAATGCAGGATTGAATTTAGCGGCCGGGAACACGCAGGTCGTAGCCCTCTGAACAGTCACTAGGCGTAACACAGCAGAGAGAAATGAAAATCCAAAAGTAGGTCAGCTAGCCGAGGACTGGTGCACTGGCAGTAGTGCAGTACAAAATCAGGATCCGAGAAAGAGAGGTCAAAACAAGCAAGGACTGGTACACGAGGGGTTAACAGGCAGAAGCACTTTCCAAGAAGGATTCACAAGGAAAACTAAGGTCAGCAGCAATACAACATAACAGGGAGTCAGTCTGGGTATGGAAACCTGTTGCTCTGAGTGTCAGAGTGAGCTTTATATACACTGCAGAATATGCTACCTCCCAGCCACAATCATATGACTGCCCAAAGCAGGAAGTGCTAATCTAACACAGAGACAGAGGTAATCAGGAGCACAAGTGTGTGATCAGGTAAGTTTGCGACATACATAAAGGAGAATTTTGTGCACAATACTGCTATATTGGGTTTCAGTTCACCTGCCAGCATCAAGGCATCTCCTGTAGGTGAGGCCCTAAATGATACAAATTTATATTTAGGGTGTCCCATTTAAAACCTTCCCCTGAACCTAAATCTTATAAAGCATGCAGAACCTTTAGGTAGTGGTCAAATTTGAATTATTATTTAACTCTTATTAAACCATCTGCTGCTGATCCTTCCCTCCCCAACATTCAAAACAATGCATCTCGCTAGTGTTCACAAACAGCTATTATCCTGTTTGACACTTAATTGATAGCTGTTCTGACTCCTGCCCTACATGTATACAACTCTATCAGCCAATAAATTGATAGCTACAGTGAACAGGAATTGGCTTAAGGAACATAGAAGAGTGAAAGGGAGGTGATGTTTAGGACACAGCACAAGTGGGAAACAAAATACCTGACACCCAATATGGCTTTGCAAATGGAAATTGTCCCAGATATGGCTCTGTATATAAGACTTGGAATCAGGTATTACTCTGAATATTATACTTGCAACCAGTTATGGCTGTGTATGTTAAACCTGATATTATGCCAGTGTCACAAACATCAATAGTGGACCTACCTTGCTGGTAGCTGGTAGTGCCTGCTTTATACACGAGTGTCTGGTTTTCACTTGGGACCTCTTCCAAGAGCTAATGGATGGGACACCATTGTGGGGCATTCACAAGTAGTGAATCCCAGAATAAGTACAATTGGGATGAGACACAGAGGGAAAGTCAGGTGTCAGAACAGCTTCATAGTCAGTTCTTGGCAGTTGGAGAAGGCTGCACGTTAGATCAGCTCTGTGTCTTTCCTTCCACACAATTATCTGTCCACAATTATAAAACATCTAAAAACTTGTGAAGACAGGGGGAAATTATTGTGGGGGTACAAAGGAGTGTCATCATCACTCCAAAGACAAGGCCATACCATCTATCCCTGGCTTATCTGCATCAACTGACCTACTGTGTACCGACCCGGCTTGTCAGTTGGCCCTTCTCCTGCTGAATCCCTGGCTTATCTGCATCAACTGATCTACTGTGTACCGACCCGGCTTGTCAATTAACCCTTCTCCTGCTGAATCCTGGCTTATCTGCATCAACTGATCTACTGTGTACCGACCCGGCTTGTCAGTTAACCCTTCTCCTGCTGAATCACTGGCTTATCTGCATCAACTGATCTACTGTGTACCGACCCGGCTTGTCAGTTAACCCTTCTCCTGCTGAATCCCTGGCTTATCTACATCAACTGATCTACTGTGTACCGACCCGGCTTGTCAATTAACCCTTCTCCTGCTGAGTCCCTGGCTTATCTGTATCAACTGATCTACTGTGTACCGACCCGGCTTGTCAATTAACCCTTCTCCTGCTGAATCCCTGGCTTATCTGCACCAACTGATCTACTGTGTACCGACCCGGCTTGTCAATTAACCCTTCTCCTGCTGAATCCCTGGCTTATCTGCATCAACTGATCTACTGTGTACCGACCCGGCTTGTCACTTAACCCTTCTCCTGCTGAATCCCTGGCTTACCTGCATTAACTGATCTACTGTACCGACCCGACTTGTCAGTTGGCCCTTCTCCTGCTGAATCCCTGGCTTATCTGCATCAACTGATCTACTGTGTACCGACCCGGCTTGTCACTTAACCCTTCTCCTGCTGAATCCCTGGCTTATCTGCATCAACTGATCTACTGTGTACCGACCCGGCTTGTCAATTAACCCTTCTCCTGCTGAATCCCTGGCTTATCTGCATCAACTGATCTACTGTGTACCGACCCGGCTTGTCAGTTAACCCTTCTCCTGCTGAATCCCTGGCTTATCTGCACTAACTGATCTACTGTGTACCGACCCGGCTTGTCAATTAACCCTTCTCCTGCCGAATCCCTGGCTTATCTGCAGCAACTGCATATAAAACATTATTTTATATGCCATTATTTTGTTTTTCCTGATTGTACATTTATAAGTAACTACTTTTTACCTGTTATTATTCTACTATTTATATGCATTTATCTTGTTTTTCCTGATTTTATATTTACCAGCAACTACTTTTACCTGTTATTATTCTTGCCTATTTCCATTGTCCTTATTACCTCTCCTTCTATTATTCCTTGCCTTACACGCCCTAATTGGTTATTGTCCTCCATCTTGCTATTGTCTCCCTGCTTATTCTTACCTGTTATCCGCTGTCCTTATTATCTTACTGTTCTGCTATCATTCTTACCTTTCTTCATTGTCCTTATTATCTCACTGTACTGTTGTTCCATGCCCTCCACGCTGTCACGGGCACTAGGAGTCTTTACCCAGGTATCACCAGATGATGGACTTACCAGAGCAGTATAGGTGGTAATATGGTACTCTGGTAGCGGGGTGATCACGGAACAGGAGACAACAGATGGTAGAGAATGCTCGTGGAAAGTCTATGACTAGCAGCACTGGTAATATGTAATAATAGTACACGAGGAACTGAATGGACAAGGGAAACGTGAGGGTAGTCAGTGGTCTGCGGATAGCAAGTTGTACCACTGCTATAGTGAGGAGGAATGTCCAGAAGTAACGAGGAGGTGATGAGAGTCAGAGGTCTGCGTTAGCAAGTTGTACCGCTGTCTAGGTGAAGGAATGGAATCCGGGTGGAGATATCCGGGAAGTCAGTGGTCTGCGTTAGCAAGTTGTACCACTGCTATGTGAAAGGATACGGAAACAGGTGACTCAGGAAACAGGGAACAGTGGTCTGCCTCTAGCAAGTTGTACCACTGAATATATATGTGAGGAGGAGCACGGGGAGAGAAATGCAATGCAGAGTATACACGGGCACACTGAACTTGATCCCACGATGATATGCACAATATAGTAATGACTGAACAGCACTGCACAATAATACAAAAGTCACAAGAACTATTCAGGCAAAAGGTAACACAGTCAAATGATGGCAATAGTCTCAGCGGATAGTAAACTCCAGAGGAGAACAACTCAGTCCAGCAAGATATGCAATACACCAGCACAGTCAATGAGAAGTATGCATACCGTGGTTCAGGAGAGCAGGCTGTCAGACAGAAATGCAGAGATACCTGGATGGCGGGAGGCCGGCAGGATACGAAGTCCCAGGAGGGTAGAAGCGGTAATCTAGTAGGTGCAGCGCACAGGTAGGTGAACCAGCAGGGATAGAAACAAATACTCAGGAAGCAGTAGTATATAGAACTGGACACCTGGAGAACATTGAAGAGTAGAGATGATCTAGACGAGATGAAAGCAGCGGGGCGTTGATCCAATGCAGACAGGCGAGTTGACACAAGCGGAGACACTGTAGAAGCACGGAGAGCGGATCAGCTGGCTGCAGACGCGAGGAGTACTGGAGGGTAGCGATGAGCAGGGAACTGCAGATACACGGAGGCAGCGGATAGGAATCAGCTGGGGCAGTCAAGATGAAACACGGGAGAGTTGAGATGAGCAGGATACTGTAGATACACGGAGGCAGCGGATAGGAATCAGCTGGTGCAGTCACGATGAAACACAGGAGAGTTGAAGTGAGCAGGATACTGTAGATACACGGAGGCAGCGGATAGGAATCAGCTGGTGCAGTCACGATGAAGCACGGGAGAGTTGAAGTGAGCAGGATACTGTAGATACACGGAGGCAGCGGATAGGAATCAGCTGGTGCAGTCACGATGAAACACAGGAGAGTTGAAGTGGACTGCAAACTGAAGTAGCACAGAGGCAGCGGATAGGAATCAGCTGGTGCAGTCACGATGAAACACAGGGAAGATGAAGTGGTCTGGAAACCACCAACGAACAACAGGAATCAGCAGGAGCTGAACACACGAGGAAACACAGGAACACCTTCAGAGGCTCATGGGGAATGAGACTCCAAGATCAGGCAACGAGGTGTTGACCTCAGGTGCTTTAAATAGGGAGTGTTGCCTGATCAGCCAATTAACTAAAAGGAACATGAACTGAAGGTTGAAAAGGGCTGCACATGCGCAGACCCTCAGGATGGTGGACGGCCACGGTTCCTGAACACACGAGAAGTAGCACTCACAGTCCGGTGAGTGACAGTACCCCCCCTTTTAAAGGTGGGCACAGAGCACCTGGAACCGGGTTTGTCCGGAAACTTGGAATAAAACTTCTTAAGAAGAGCTGGAGCGTTGAGATCTTCAGCTTTGATCCAAGAACGCTCCTCAGGACCAAAGCCCTTCCAATGAACGAGGAAACGAAGAACTCCTCGCGAAATTTTTGCATCCAATATATGAGTAATCTCAAAGTCCTCCTCCTGATGAATTTGAACTGGCCAAGGTGCTGAAGGAGGGACCGAGAAACGGTTGATGATGAGAGGTTTGAGCAAGGACACATGGAAGGCGTTGGAAATACGAAGATTCTTAGGAAGTAGAAGTTTGAAACAAACTGGATTGATCACTTGAATGATCCTATATGGACCAAAAAAACGAGGAGCGAATTTCATAGATGGAATCTTCAAACGGATATTTTTGGTAGATAACCAGACACGATCTCCAGTTTTCAGTGGTGGAATAGCCCGCCTCTTCTTATCTGCAAAAGACTTATATTTGGCAGATGTCTTCTTTAAACAGGTTTTGACCTGAGACCAAATATTTTTGAAGGTTTGACAAACAGTCTCCACAGCAGGAACTTGGGTGGGAGGGAGGGCAGGAAATTCCGGAAAAGACGGATGGTGACCGTAAACCACAAAGAATGGAGTTTTAGAAGATGACTCATGGTACATGTTGTTATGAGCGAATTCAGCCCAAGGAAGCAATTCTACCCAGTTGTCTTGATTGGCTGATGAGAACATCCTTATAAATGTTTCAAGATCTTGATTGACCCTCTCAGTTTGTCCGTTTGATTGAGGATGGTAGGAAGACGAGAGTGCTAATCGTATGCCCAAGGTCTTGCAAAGGGCCCGCCAGAATCTGGAAACGAATTGTACGCCTCTATCTGACACAATCTCAGACGGACATCCATGAATACAAAAGATTTCTTTGACGAAATGTTCAGCCAGGGTAGACAAGGAAGGTAAACCAGACAAGGGGACGAAATGCACCATCTTCGAAAATCTATCCACCACTACCCAAATAGTATTGCAGTTTTTACTAGGAGGAAGATCAGTAACAAAGTCCATATTAATATGGGTTCATGGCTTGGACGGAATGGGTAGTGGTTGAAGCAACCCCGCTGGAGTTCTGCGGGGGGTCTTGAACTGGGAACACAATTCACAAGCGGCCACAAACTCTTTAACATCTCTCCTCATAGAAGGCCACCAGTAACTTCGAGAGAGAATCTCAAAGGTCTTGAGTTCACCAGAATGTCCAGAAAAACGAGAAGAGTGGAACCACGAAAGGATTTTTCTCCTAAGATTAGGAGGCACGAGGGTTTTCCCAGATGGTAGCACCTTAGTGGAAGAAGCAGCCAGCGAAACACATTTGGGGTCTAGAATAGAGTGGTTGGAAACCTCTTCAACGTCAGGGGACTCCACAAAGGCTTGAGATAGAGCGTCGGCTTTTTTGTTCTTTGCAGCTGGTTTGAAGGTTATGATTAACTCAAAATGAGAAAAGAAAAGAGACCATCTTGCTTGACGAGGATTCAAACATTGAGCAGACTGTAGATATGACAAGTTCTTATGATCCGTCAAAATTGTCACAGGACGACGAGCTCCCTCCAACAAGTATCTCCACTCCTCCAATGCTACTTTAATAGCCAGCAACTCCTTGTCCCCGATGGTGTAATTCTTCTCCACAGGCAGAAGACCCCGAGAGTAAAAGGCACAAGGATGGAATTTTTGTTGCTCCGATCTTTGGGAGAGAATGGCTCCTACACCAACATTAGAGGCATCTACTTGTAGGAAGAAGGGGAGCGTCACATCAGGCTGTCGAAGAATGGGAGCAGAGGAAAAGGACTCTTTGAGAAATTGAAAGGCTTGAAGAGCCTCAGATGACCATTGCTTAGTATTGGCCCCTTTACGAGTCAGGGCCACAATAGGAGATGCAATTGAAGAGAAGTCTTGAATGAAGCGTCTATAGTAATTGGCAAAACCTAAAAAATGCTGAATGGCACGAAGAGTAGTTGGCTGAGGCCAATGTAACACAGCATTCACCTTTTCTGGATCCATTTGCAGGCCAACTCCGGAGACAATATAACCCAGGAATGGAATCTGGGGCAACTCAAATGAACATTTTTCTAATTTGCAGAATAATGAATTTCTCCGGAGTCTGGAAAGAACTTCTGCCACATGTTGTTGATGGGACGGCAGGTCCTGTGAAAAGATCAATATGTCGTCCAGATAAACGACACATACATATAACAAGTCCCGGAAGATCTTGTTAATGAAGCCTTGGAAAACAGCGGGGGCATTGCATAACCCGAAGGGCATCACTAAATATTCATAATGCCCATCTCTGGTGTTGAAAGCTGTCTTCCATTCGTCACTGGACCTGATTCTAATTAAATTGTAGGCACCACGAAGATCCAACTTGGTAAAGATCCGAGCTCCCTTAATCCGATCAAACAACTCAGTAATCAGAGGAATGGGATACCGATTTTTAATAGTAATGGCGTTAAGTCCACGAAAATCTATGCAGGGGCGTAGTGATCCATCCTTCTTTTTTACAAAGAAGAACCCGGCTCCAGCGGGAGAAGTAGAAGGTCGGATAAATCCACGCTGGAGGTATTCAGATGTAGCTTGAGTTTCGGGTAACGAAAGTGGATACACACGACCCCTAGGAGGAGTCTTGCCAGGTAGAAGATCAATCGGGCAATCCCATGAACGATGAGGAGGAAGACGTTCAGACTTAATTTTATCAAAAACATCGGCAAATGAAGCATACTGAGGAGGGAGTCCCGGTGAGGAAGGTGAAATAGAAGATTGCTGTATTTTAAGAGGAACGACTTGGGAGAGACAACGATGGTGACATTCAGCTCCCCAAGACGTAACTTGAGGAGTGCGCCAGTCAATCTGGGGAGAATGACACTGAAGCCATGGAAGGCCTAAAACAATCGGACTTGTAGTAACAGGAAGGATTAAAAAGGAAATTTCTTCTTGGTGTAGCACACCAATCTGAAGCGTTACTGGAGACGTACTCTGGGTGATGAGACCATTGATAAGACGTGATCCATCAATAGCAGTCACAGTAATTGGTGTCTTCAGGGTAATTACTGGTAGGCACCATTGATTCACTAGGGATTTAGAAATGAAATTTTCCGCAGCTCCAGAATCAATAAGTGCTTGGGACTCAAAGGATTTGGTAGCAAAGGAAATTTTAACATCAAAAGCGCAGACTTTTAATTTTGTAGAACATGGAGAGGACTCCAGGGACCCTAACTTCACCTCTCCAGAACTAGTTAGGGCCTGGCATTTCCCAATTTTTTTAGGGCATGAATTGAGAATATGTGTGGAATCAGCACAATAGATACAAAGTCTATTCTTTACTCTTCGGTTCCTCTCCTCAGTAGTTAATTTGGAGCGTCCTATCTCCATGGGTATCACAGGAGATGAAGCTGGACGAAGTTGAGAAGTTGAACGAAGAGGTGCTTTAACTGAAGTTGTTTTTTCAGACTCCCTTTCACGGAATCTCATGTCTACTCGATGACAAAGAGAAATCAAATCTCCTAAGGAAGTAGGTAGTTCTTGAGTAGTCAGTGCATCTTTAATTTTATCGGAGAGCCCCTGCCAGAAGGCGGCCATTAACGCTTCAGTGTTCCACTGAAGCTCAGAGGCTAATATCCTAAATTGAATGACGTACTGTCCTACTGTACGAGAACCCTGACGTAGACGGAGAATGCTGGATGCAGCGGAAATGACACGACCTGGTTCATCGAATACACTTCGGAACGTGGAAATAAATTTGGCACTATCCTGTAATAACGGATCGTTTCTTTCCCACAGAGGGGAAGCCCATGCGAGAGCTTGTCCAGAAAACAATGAAAAAAATAGGCCACTCTGGAACGATGGGTAGAAAAATTTTGAGGTTGGAGCTCAAAATGAACAGAGCATTGGTTGAGAAAACCCCTACAAGTTTTGGGGTCTCCATCATACTTTGACGGAGTAGGCAGGTGAAGCGTGGAAGCCGTAGACACCTAGGATGGCACTGGGGAAACGAAGGAAAGCACAAGAGCATCAGCATTAGCTGTGATATTCTGTCCAGATGTTCCTTGGGAGGCTAACGCCTGGTAACATTGTAATAACAGCTGTTGGCGAGCATCCTGTTGCTCCATACGGGTGACCAGATGCTGCAGCATCTCTTTAGCTGTAGGTTCCGAATCTGGGTCTGTCATGGCCTGATCTTACTGTCACGGGCACTAGGAGTCTTTACCCAGGGATCACCAGATGATGGACTTACCAGAGCAGTATAGGTGGTAATATGGTACTCTGGTAGCGCGGTGATCACGGAACAGGAGACAGCAGATGGTAGAGAATGCTCGTGGAAAGTCTATGACTAGCAGCACTGGTAATATGTAATAATAGTACACGAGGAACTGAATGGACAAGGGAAACGTGAGGGTAGTCAGTGGTCTGCGGATAGCAAGTTGTACCACTGCTATAGTGAGGAGGAATGTCCAGAAGTAACGAGGAGGTGATGAGAGTCAGCGGTCTGCGTTAGCAAGTTGTACTGCTGTCTAGGTGAAGGAATGGAATCCGAGTGGAGGTATCCGGGAAGTCAGTGGTCTGCGTTAGCAAGTTGTACCACTGCTATGTGAAAGGATACGGAAACAGGTGACTCAGGAAACAGGGAACAGTGGTCTGACTCTAGCAAGTTGTACCACTGAATATATATGTGAGGAGGAGCACGGGGAGAGAAATGCAATGCAGAGTATACACGGGCACACTGAACTTGATCCCACGATGATATGCACAATATAGTAATGACTGAACAGCACTGCACAATAATACAAAAGTCACAAGAACTATCCAGGCAAAAGGTAACACAGTCAAATGATGGCAATAGTCTCAGCGGATAGTAAACTCCAGAGGAGAACAACTCAGTCCAGCAAGATATGCAATACACCAGCACAGTCAATGAGAAGTATGCATACCGTGGTTCAGGAGAGCAGGCTGTCAGACAGAAGTGCAGAGATACCTGGATGGCGGGAGGCCGGCAGGATACGAAGTCCCAGGAGGGTAGAAGCGGTAATCTAGTAGGTGCAGCGCACAGGTAGGTGAACCAGCAGGGATAGAAACAAATACTCAGGAAGCAGTAGTATATAGAACTGGACACCTGGAGAACATTGAAGAGTAGAGATGATCTAGACGAGATGAAAGCAGCGGGGCGTTGATCCAATGCATACAGGCGAGTTGACACAAGCGGAGACACTGTAGAAGCACGGAGAGCGGATCAGCTGGCTGCAGACGCGAGGAGTACTGGAGGGTAGCGATGAGCAGGGAACTGCAAATACACAGAGGCAGCGGATAGGAATCCGCTGGGGCAGTCACGATGAAACACGGGAGAGTTGAAGTGAGCAGGATACTGTAGATACACGGAGGCAGCGGATAGGAATCAGCTGGTGCAGTCACGATGAAACACGGGAGAGTTGAAGTGAGCAGGATACTGTAGATACACGGAGGCAGCGGATAGGAATCAGCTGGTGCAGTCACGATGAAACACGGGAGAGTTGAAGTGAGCAGGATACTGTAGATACACGGAGGCAGCGGATAGGAATTAGCTGGTGCAGTCACGATGAAACACAGGAGAGTTGAAGTGGACTGCAAACTGAAGTAGCACAGAGGCAGCGGATAGGAATCAGCTGGTGCAGTCACGATGAAACACAGGGAAGATGAAGTGGTCTGGAAACCACCAACGAACAACAGGAATCAGCAGGAGCTGAACACACGAGGAAACACAGGAACACCTTCAGAGGCTCATGGGGAATGAGACTCCAAGATCAGGCAACGAGGTGTTGACCTCAGGTGCTTTAAATAGGGAGTGTTGCCTGATCAGCCAATTAACTAAAAGGAACATGAACTGAAGGTTGAAAAGGGCTGCACATGCGCAGACCCTCAGGGTGGTGGACGGCCACGGTTCCTTAACACACGAGAAGTAGCACTCACAGTCCGGTGAGTGACACACGCCCTAATTCGTTATTATCTTCTACCTTTTCATTGTCTTCCTACCATTGTTCTTACCTGTTTTTCACTGTCCCCACTATCTCACTGTTCTGTTACTCTCTCTCCCTACTATGCCTCCCCGCTCTCACTCCATACCCATACTCTCCCCCCGCCCTACCTCTCCCGTTCCTCCCCGCCATCCTCCGCGCTCTGCTCATCTTGCTAACCTCATCCCCATTTCCCCCCTCTCCTCTCCCCCTTTCTTCTGTGCCCTCTGGAATGCCAGATCTGTCCGCAACAAGCTGACTGCTATTCGCGACCTATTTCTATCCAACTCCTTTAACCTTCTTGCCGTTACTGAAACCTGGCTCTCTGATTCTGATACTACTTCCCCCGCTGCCCTCTCCTATGGTGGCCTTTCCTTCACCCACTCCGCCAGGCCTGGTGCCCGCCCAGGCGGTGGAGTTGGCCTCCTCCTCTCCTCCATCTGTACTTTTCGTGTCATTCCACCTGAACCCTCCCTCTCCTTCTCCTCTTTTGAAGCTCACTCCATCCGCCTCTTCTACCCCATCCATCTCCGCGTCACTGTCATCTACCGCCCCCCTGGCCCCACCTCCCTCTTCCTTGACAACTTTGCTAGCTGGCTTCCTCACTACCTCTCCTCCGATCTCCCCTCGATCATTCTCGGTGACTTTAACATCCCCATCGACAACCCCACCTACCCTGCTTCCAGCAAACTGCTCTCCCTCTCTTCCTCCCTTGGTCTCACCCAATGGACCTCCTCCTCTACCCACTGCCTTGGTCACTCCCTTGATCTTGTCTTCTCCTACCTATGTAATCTCTCCGACTTCGCCATCTCTCCCTTTCCTCTATCTGACCACCATCTCCTCTCCTTCTCTCTCTCCTCTTCTCCTGCTCCCCTCCCCCTGCCCAAACCTACTCTGTTTATACGCAACCTCGACGCTCTTGACCCTGCCTCTCTGTCCTTCTCTCTCGATACCCTCCTTTCTCCCCTTTCCTCCCAGGCCTGCCCCAACCAGGCGGTCTCCCTCTACAATCACACCCTCACCGCCGCTCTGGACGCGGTCGCCCCTGCCCACTCCGTCCACCCCCGCTGCTCCAAACCCCAACCCTGGCACTCCAAATTTACCCGCTTCCTCCAAAAATGCTCCCGTTCCGCCGAACTGGAGAAAATCCCGCTCCCTGGCTGACTTCCTCCACTTTAAATTCATCCTTTCATCCTACAGCTCTGCCCTCTCACTCGCTAAACAATCTTTCTTTAAATCCCTCATCTCTTCCCAGTCCTCTAACCCCCGCCGCCTCTTTGCCACCTTCAGCACTCTCCTGGCCCCCTCCCCTCTGCCTAACTGCCTCTGATTTCGCCTCCTTTTTCTCCTCTAAAATCGAGGCCATCCGACTTGAAATCTCCTCCGCCACTCTCTCTTCCACCCCTCCCACTCTTCTGTCCTCCCCCCCCAACCACCTTCCCCTCCACTCCTTCCGTCCCACCACCGGCGAGGAAGTCCACTCTCTCATTTCATCCTCCTTCCCCACTACCTGTCCCCTGGATCCCATCCCCTCCCACCTTCTTCGCTCCCTTTCCCCCACCACCTGCTCCCACCTCGCTCACCTCTTTAATCTCTCCCTCTCCACTGGCATCTTCCCCTCCTCCTTCAAACATGCTCTCGTATCCCCCATTCTTAAGAAACCTAATCTCGACCCCACTTCTCTCTCGAACTATCGCCCCATATCTCTTCTCCCTTTTGCCTCCAAAATTCTCGAGAGGCTCGTCTGCAGCCGTCTCACCTCCTACCTTTCTGAATACTTCCTCCTTGATCCTCTCCAGTCTGGTTTCCGCCCCCTCCACTCCACTGAAACTGCCCTGGCTAAAGTCACCAATGACCTCCTCTCTGCAAAAGCCAGGGGCCACTTGTCCCTTCTCATCCTCCTTGACCTCTCTGCAGCCTTTGACACCGTTGACCACCCCCTCCTCCTTCACACCCTCCAGTCTTTCGGCCTCTCCGGCCCAGTCCTGTCCTGGTTCACCTCTTACCTTACTCACCGTTCCTTCTCTGTCACCTCTGGGTCTCTCTCCCCCCCATCCACCCTTCCAGTCGGGGTCCCTCAGGGCTCTGTTCTGGGACCCTTACTCTTCTCTCTATACACCTCCTCCCTGGGTGAACTCATCAGCTCCTTCGGCTTCAGCTACCACCTTTACGCTGACGACACTCAACTATACCTCTCCTCTCCTGATCTCTCTCCCTCCCTCCTCTCTAGGGTGTCCGCCTGCCTCTCTGCCATCTCCTCCTGGATGTACTCTCGATTCCTCAAACTTAACCTTGCCAAAACTGAGCTCATAGTTTTTCCTCCCTCTCATACCCCATCCCCTTCTGACCTCTCCATCACTGTCGACAACACCTCTATCTCCCCTGTCTCCCAACTTCGCTGCCTTGGTGTCATCCTCGACTCCTCTCTCTCCTTTGGCCCCCACATCCTCTCTCTTGCTAAATCCTGCCGCTTCCAGCTCCGCAACATTGCTCGCATCCGGCCCCTCCTCTCCCAAGATGCCACCAAATGCCTTATCCACTCTCTGATCATCTCCCGCCTGGACTACTGCAACCTGCTCCTCACTGGCCTCCCCCACTCTCATCTCGATCCCCTTCGATCCGTCCTTAACGCTGCAGCTAGGCTTATTTTCCTCTCTCGCCGCTCCTCTTTTGTCTCCCCCCTCTACCTAGCCCTTCACTGGCTCCCATTCCCCTTCAGAATCCTCTTTAAGCTCCTCACACTCATCTACAAGGCCCTCGCCAACTCCACTGTGCCCTACATCTCCACCCTCCTCTCTATTCATGCTCCATCCCGCCCTCTCCGTTCTGCCTCTGACCGTCGCCTCTCTTCCCCCCTTATAACCTCCTCCCATGCGCGTATCCAAGACTGCGCCTGCGCTGCCCCCCTCCACTGGAACAAGCTCCCTCCCTCCATCAGAACTTCCCCTAATCTATCCAGTTTCAAACGGGCCCTAAAAAACCACCTTTTTCTTAAAGCCTTTCTGTCTCCCACTTAACTTCCTACCTTATCTTCTGCCTCTGTCCCCCTACTCTCCCTCTCTCCCCTGCGTCTCTCTGTCTGTCCACCCCTCCCCTTAGATTGTACGCTCCTCTGAGCAGGGCCATCTCTCCTCCTGTTTCCACCACTTCTAACTCTGCTCTCCAGCTACTTAGCCCTCCTCCTCGAGGGTCCTCCACCCCACGTCCACTCTCGCTCCCTCCTCCCCCCTGGGGGTCTCTCTGTCTTCCGTGCCCTCCTTCTTGGGCCCCGTCATTTGCGGATCCTCCCTCCCCCTTCCCCGCCCTCTCTAGCTGTGCATTGAGCTTACTGAGTTACTGTGTTTACTGTACTGTGCTGTCTCCCATTGTATTGTAATTTTGTTTGTCTCTGTACGGCGCTGCGGATGCCTTGTGGCGCCTTATAAATAAATATTAATAATAATAATAAAATAGTCAATATAAGAATCAATCACATACAGGGATGGCCAGGAAACAAGTTGAGTTAGTAAGGATCGTTAAAAACAACAGACTAACAGTGGTACTAAGTAGCACATAAATACCTGATGCACATGAAACAATATGAACAGAGTTGTTTTTTGTATATTTAGCTTCTTCTGAGGTCATCGGGAGCGACTTTGACATACAACAGGAGATCAAATCAATGAAGAACAGAGAGTGGGTGAGCGTACTACTAGGAAGGAGATGAAACCATGAGTGGGGGGGGGGGCAGCTGTCCATGTAAAATGTATGTAATACAAGTGTGTATATGACTCAGTTTTGTGTACTTGGCATCAGTCATGCCTCAGCATTATACTAAAGCATCAAACATGATTTAGACTTACATCTATAGCTCTCTATATTATACTTGGTTCCAAATATGGTACATATGCATTGGCTCTAAGTTTTGGAACTGGCTTATACATTTTGTTCACATTTGTGGAAGACAATTTACACTGTAAATACCTCTAGAGTCTATCCTGCTTGCTGAACCTGAAAGTTGCAGCACAGGAATTTGCAGTTAACTCTGGCTCAGTAAACAAACAACAAGGTAGAGTTCATAAGGGAAAACATGCAGGTAAAATCTGCAACAGGAGCTATGAAAGAATGGAATGGTGGGAGTCTGTGCAATGTATTTTACCTGACTGTGTGGTTTGTTCAATGTGGCAATTGGGTTGTGCAAAATGGTAGGTAATCTGGAATATGAAATTGCAATGAACAGATTACCGTTTAGGAGGGCCTATCATGACTTTTGTTCATAGCAGCATTTTTGTCTGGAGCCAGCGCAGGGAAATAGTAAAATAGCATTGATCCTTAGTACCATATTGAGAACCTCAGTACCTATGTACCTAGAACAAAAGCTAAAGACAAAAATAAAAACTATAACTAAATACTGTGTCTGAGGCCCTGCCAATAGTTTGTGCTGTTTACTTCATTATATGGGGAGCATGCAAACTAATTTATGAAGAGGCCAGTGTATGTAGGGAACGCAAAAGTTTTCATCTGATGTAAGGATTTCTGGAATACAGGCCAGGTTAAAAAAAGATTCAATCCACATTCACAAAATGAAAAGTAGAAAAGAAGATTTGCACTTATGTACACTATATGGACAAAAGTATTTGGCCATACCTTTTAATTATTGAAATGAGGTATTTCAATCAGACTCGTTGCCAGAGGTGTATAAAATCAAGTACCGAGCCATGCAGTCTCCATTTGCAAATATTTGTGATACAAAATAGGTTGTTCTAAAGAGCTCAGTGACTTCAAGAGTGGTACTATGATAGGATGACACCTTTGCAATAAGACTGTTTGTGTCATTTCATCCCTGCTGGATATTCCATGGTCAACTGTAAGTGATATTATTAGAAAGTGGAAATGTTTAGGAACAACAGAAACTCAGCCACAAAGTGGAAGATCACTTAAAATCACAGAGTGGGGTCAACAACTACTAAGGCACATGGTGCGGAAAAGTCGCAAACACTCTGCTGATTTCATAGCTGAAGTGTTCCGAGCTTCCACTGGCATTAATGTAAGCACAAAAAACTGTATGGTGGGAGCTTAATGGAATGTGTTTTCATGGTCGAGCAGATGGAGTGATGTAAAGCACACCAACACTGCACTGTGGAGCAGTGGAAACGTTTTCTGTGGAGTGAAGAATCACGCTTCCGGGTTGGCAGTCAAATGGTCAAGTCTGGGTTTGGCAGATGCCAGGAGAACGTTACATGTCTGACTGCATTATGCCAACTGTGAATTTTGGTGGAGAAGGGATAATGGTATGTGGCTGTTTTTCAGGGTTAGGTCTAGGCCGATCTCCAGTGAATCCTTCAGCATACCAAGTCATTTTGTACAATGCTATGCTTCCAACTTTGTGCAACAGTTTGGGAAAGGTCTTTTTCTATTCCAAGATGACTGTGCCACAGTGCACAAAGCAAGGTCTACAAAGACATGGTTTGACGAGTTCGGTGTGGAAGAACTTGACTGGCTGTTATGACTCTGCCTATACCAGGGGCGGATCTAGAAAAATGCTGTACCCGGGGCAGTGGCGGATCCAGGGGATCCACAATCAGAGGAGCCGGGCAGCACACTGTCCCTGCCTGTCACGGCTGGACGGACCTGCACATACTGTGCAGCCGTCGGCAGCAAGTGTCTGCTAGGGGAGGGCGATCGCCCCGATCGCCCCCCCCTGGATCCGCCACTGGCCTATACTTTGTTTGTGGCAGCAGTACCTTAATTCCAGAGGTGCTGCTGTCCTGCCCCTGAACTTTACACCTTGCCTGTAGGAGTTAATCTCCTTACCTGATTAGTACCAGCACCTGTCTCACGGCTTCATATACCCACCTCAACCTCTGATCTGTGCAGGTCATCGTTTATACATGGCTGCTGCTTGTCTCTTGTTTATCCCTGTTCCAGTTTTGCTTTACTGCTGTCTGATCTCCCATTGTGGCCCTCTGCCTGATTACAGGACCCTGCATGTTTGCCTGTTGCCCTGAACTGTGTCTGATTACCGGATTCTGCTTGTTCGCTTGTGACCATGACCTCTGTGTTACGAGCCGCGGCTCCCCGACGGGCCGCCGCGGCTCGCTTCCGGCTCTCTCAGACGCCCCGGCCGTCGCCATGACGACCGGGGTCTCACTTCCGCCTCTGACGTCCCGGTTGCCTAGGCAACAACCGGGACGCTGTAATCCGGAGGCCGCAGCGCCCCGCCAGCGGGCTCACACCCGGGCATATTCCTGCAGGGAAAGGTAGGGATATTCATACCTTGGAGCAGACTCTGTGAGAGTCTTTTTGACTCAGTATTGGTGCTGTCTTGTCTCTGTCAGTATTTGTCTCGGTGCAGTGATTATGCTGTGGGAGGGGTTGTATTACTACAACTCCTATTGGTTCTCCTTGCTATTTAAGGCAGTGAGGACTTAGCCTCATTGCCAGTTATAGCTTCCTGTTTAGCTAGGCTCCTGTTCCTGTTTTCCTGCTCCTGTGTTTACCCTATTATTGGATTTCCTGTGTATGACCCCTGGCTTGTTTTTTGGACTTCGTTGTATTGCCTGTGACCCCTGACTTCGGCTCGTTTTCTGATATCCCTGTCTGCTGCCGGCCATTGACCTTTTGCCTGGACCTCACATCGCTGTGTTCTACCACGCTGCCTCTGGGTTCTCCCCAGTCAGTGCACACTACACGACCCTCCGTTTGTCTGCAGCCCAGTCTGTCCCCACCACTAGGGGCTCCAGTGAACACCAGACATCGGAGCAGATTCCGGGTTCTGTCGTGCTGACTGAAGGAGTTCCTAACATTATAACTGGCCCAAAATATAACGATTCCATTCTCCACTGATGGAACCCAGTCCAGCTCAAGTCCTAGCAGGGCAGATCCAAGTTGTCTCGCAGATGGTTCAGGATCTTTCACACAGGCTTTCTGCTCAGGAAGAAGCCGCCAAGGCCTCACAAGCAACCCCGGCACCTGAGCCTAAGTTAAATCTTCCGGACCGGTTCTCTGGAGACAGAACCTTATTCCGAAATTTTAAGGAGGGCTGCAAGCTGTATTTTCGTCTCAGGCCCCGCTCCTCGGGCTCGGAGCAACAGAGGGTCGGCATTATCATCTCCTTACTCCAAGGCGATCCCCAATCCTGGGCGTTCAGCCTGACCCCTGTGAATCCAGCTCTACAGTCCGTAGACGCCTTCTTCAACGCACTTGGTCTCTTATATGATGACCCAGATAGGGTGGCCTCGGCTGAGTCCCACCTAAGAGCGCTAAAACAGGGGAGGCGGACGGCGGAAGAATATTGTGCCGAGTTCCGACGCTGGTCGGTCGACAGTCAGTGGAATGACCCCGCACTACGGAGTCAGTTCCGGCTTGGGCTCTCGGAGCAGATAAAGGACTCCTTAGTCCAATATCCTTCATCATCTTCCTTGGAGGCCTTAATGCAACTAGTTATCAAAATTGACCGCAGGATCAAGGAAAGAAGGTCCGAAAAGGAGGCCGTCTCACCATCCTGGCCCTCTTCAGCCGTCTACTCAGTTCCTCAGGATTTACCGGAGCCCATGCAGTTAGGGGCTTATCGCCTGTCCCCTGAGGAGAAATCCAGGCGCCGGTCACTGGGGCTATGTCTCTATTGTGGCAATAAAGGCCATCTCCTGCGTAGCTGCCCTAACAAGGCGGGAAAAGACCAGGCCTAGGAGTAAAGGAGGAGGTACGCCTAGGTCTCCAGATGGTCTCTTCCAAGAATTCGGTCTTAATCCCTGCTCGGATCATGTATGGTAATCGATCCGTTTCTATCCCTGCCTTTCTTGACAGCGGGGCAGCTGGAAATTTTTTGGATATAAACTTTGCCAAGAGACTTGGTATTCCGTCCGTGAACTTAGACTCAGAAATCACGGTCTGCGGTCTGGACGGTAAACCGTTAACTGACGGAAGGGTCTCATATCAAACACCACCTCTGCAGCTTACGGTGGGAGCCCTCCATTCCGAAGTCCTCTCGTTCTTTCTAATTCCCTGTTCCTCCGTACCATTGATCCTCGGTCATCCCTGGCTTCTACTTCACAACCCTCACATAGATTGGAGCACGGGGGAGATCATACGATGGAGTAAGGCTTGTTCCTCAACCTGTCTTGCTCTTCCTCTCCGGATTGTTCAGCCTAGCCCTGAATCTCTTCCATTGCCTTATCGTGAATTCCACGACGTATTCTCGAAAAAAGAAGCAGACGCTCTACCCCCACACCGTAGCTACGATTGCTCCATTGATTTGGTTCCAGATGCCAAGCTTCCTAAGGGAAGATTATATGCCTTGTCTATTCCTGAAACTAAGTCTATGGATGACTATGTGGAGGAAAACCTACGTAAGGGATTCATTCAACCCTCCAAATCACCCGTAGGAGCGGGCTTCTTCTTTGTGGCAAAAAAAGATGGAAGCCTCCGGCCGTGCATAGACTATAGGGGTCTAAATGGGATTACCGTGAAGAATACTTACCCGTTACCACTCATCTCCGTACTTTTTGACCAGCTCAAATTAGCCACGATATTCTCCAAGATCGATCTGCGGGGGGCATATAATCTGGTTCGAATAAAAAAGGGCGACGAGTGGAAGACGGCCTTCAATACTCACTCAGGCCATTATGAATATCGGGTCATGCCCTTCGGCCTATGTAACGCCCCCGCAGTGTTCCAAGATTTTATTAACGATGTCCTGCGAGAATTCCTGGGGAGATTCGTTGTAGTTTATCTTGACGACATTTTGATTTATTCCCAGTCACTGGAGCAACACCGTACTCATGTCAAACAGGTACTTCTGAAACTCCGCCAGCACTGCCTCTTCGCTAAACTCGAGAAATGCGAGTTTGAAGTCACTCAGGTCACGTTCCTCGGATACATCATCTCACCTCGTGGCTTCTCCATGGATCCCAGTAAAGTACAGGCAGTTCTCGATTGGATCCGGCCTAGCAATCTTAAAGCCATTCAGAGGTTTTTAGGATTCGCTAATTATTATAGGCGATTCATCCAGTCATTCTCTGTATTGGTGGCTCCAATCACAGCCCTTACTCGTAAAGGGGCTGATACCGTTAATTGGTCCTCTACGGCCTTGACGTCCTTTCAAAAATTAAAAGAGGCCTTCATCTCTGCACCTGTCCTCCGACACCCCAATCCGGAATTACCGTTTGTTCTCGAAGTGGATGCCTCTGACGTCGGGGCAGGTGCGATCCTTTCCCAGAAAGATATCACTGATCACTGTTTGCATCCCTGTGCCTTTTTTTCCAGAAAATTTTCCTCCGCTGAGACCCACTATGACGTTGGGAATAGAGAATTGCTAGCTATCAAGTGGGCATTTGAAGAGTGGCGCCACTGGCTAGAGGGAGCTAATCATGTGGTTACAGTATATACTGACCACAAAAATCTACAGTATATTCAATCTGCTAAAATTGTGAACTCCAGGCAAGCCCGGTGGGTCCTTTTCTTCTCCCGTTTCAACTTTACTATTACGTTCCGGCCCGGATCCAAGAACATTAAGGCAGACGCCTTGTCTCGCAGTTTCATCGCCTCCCATCCTTCCCTCACAGAAACCGCTTTCATTATTCCGGCATCCAAAGTAGTCCTTGGCCTAACTCAGGATCTTGGCACAACCCTCCGGGGTCTCCAACAGTTGGCA
This sequence comes from Mixophyes fleayi, assembly GCF_038048845.1. Taxonomy (NCBI): domain Eukaryota; kingdom Metazoa; phylum Chordata; class Amphibia; order Anura; family Limnodynastidae; genus Mixophyes; species Mixophyes fleayi. Next base: position 227,904,500 of record NC_134405.1, read on the forward strand.
CCATCAGCTACTCCCAGGGGTAAATTATTCGTACCAGCTTATCTGAGGAGGACGGTCTTCACTGAATGTCATGATAATAAAACCTCAGGTCACCCTGGAGTATCCAAGACATTGGAACTTCTGTCTCGTTCCGTCTGGTGGCCTTCCTTGGCAGCCGATACCAAAGAGTTTGTGTTATCCTGTGAAACCTGTGCCAGGAATAAATCTTCTCGCAGACGTCCTGCCGGGCCTCTTATGCCACTATCCGTTCCAACGAGACCCTGGACCCACATATCGATGGACTTCATCGTAGAATTACCACGCTCATCCAGCTTTAACACCATCTGGGTGATAGTAGACAGATTTAGTAAAATGGCACATTTCATCCCTCTTGTAGGATTGCCATGCGCTAAAACCTTGGCATCCCTATTCATTCAGCACGTTTTCAAGCTCCATGGACTTCCTGTTAATATTGTCTCGGACCGCGGCTCCCAATTTGTAGCCACATTCTGGAGAGCATTCTGTGCCCAATTAGGAATTAAACTCTGTCTATCTTCGGGGTATCACCCACAATCCAACGGACAAACGGAAAGGGTTAATCAATCCCTTGAGCAATTTCTCCGTTTATATGTAACTAAATGCCATAGTGATTGGGCTGCTCTGCTTCCATGGGCAGAGTTCGCCTACAACAACTCGTGCCATTCATCTACTCTGGTATCGCCATTCTTCTGTAACTTCGGATTCCATCCTCGGTCCAACTCACTGGAAGTCTCGAATCAAGCCAAATCTAGTCTGTGCCGGATATGGAGAAAGGTTCACCTTGCCCTCAAACAAGCTTCATTTAAGTCTAAACATTATGCTGATCAGCATCGTGGACCGTGTCCTTTCAAGGTCGGGGACAAAGTGTGGCTGTCTACCCGCAACATTAAACTTAAGCAACCTTGTAGGAAGTTAGGTCCTAGGTTTATTGGACCCTTCTCCATTATTAAACAGATTAACCCCGTGGCTTTCAAGTTGAAACTTCCTCCTTCACTCAAGATTCCTAACACATTCCATTGTTCCTTGTTGAAAGCAGTTACAGGTTCACATAAATTCAGACCACGTCAATTGCACAGACCTCGTCCTGTCTCAGTCAAAGGACACCAGGAGTTCATTGTGGAAAAGATCCTAGACTCCAAAAAGGTGCAAAGTCAACTCCACTTTTTGGTCCACTGGAAAGGCTACGGCCCGGAGGAACGGTCTTGGGTACCGCAGAAGCATCTACATGCTAACCAACTCATTAAGGACTTCTTTAAAAAGTATCCTGGGAAACCTGGAAGTCGGGGTGCATTGACCCCTCCTCAAGGGGGGGGTACTGTTACGAGCCGCGGCTCCCCGACGGGCCGCCGCGGCTCGCTTCCGGCTCTCTCAGACGCCCCGGCCGTCGCCATGACGACCGGGGTCTCACTTCCGCCTCTGACGTCCCGGTTGCCTAGGCAACAACCGGGACGCTGTAATCCGGAGGCCGCAGCGCCCCGCCAGCGGGCTCACACCCGGGCATATTCCTGCAGGGAAAGGTAGGGATATTCATACCTTGGAGCAGACTCTGTGAGAGTCTTTTTGACTCAGTATTGGTGCTGTCTTGTCTCTGTCAGTATTTGTCTCGGTGCAGTGATTATGCTGTGGGAGGGGTTGTATTACTACAACTCCTATTGGTTCTCCTTGCTATTTAAGGCAGTGAGGACTTAGCCTCATTGCCAGTTATAGCTTCCTGTTTAGCTAGGCTCCTGTTCCTGTTTTCCTGCTCCTGTGTTTACCCTATTATTGGATTTCCTGTGTATGACCCCTGGCTTGTTTTTTGGACTTCGTTGTATTGCCTGTGACCCCTGACTTCGGCTCGTTTTCTGATATCCCTGTCTGCTGCCGGCCATTGACCTTTTGCCTGGACCTCACATCGCTGTGTTCTACCACGCTGCCTCTGGGTTCTCCCCAGTCAGTGCACACTACACGACCCTCCGTTTGTCTGCAGCCCAGTCTGTCCCCACCACTAGGGGCTCCAGTGAACACCAGACATCGGAGCAGATTCCGGGTTCTGTCGTGCTGACTGAAGGAGTTCCTAACACTCTGCCTGGCTACTGGATTCTGCTTGAACTCTTGTTGCCCTGATTTCTGCCTGGTCACTTGACTCAGCTAGTATGTCTGCTTCCATGGACTGCCTCGTGCCTCTGACAATCTGGAATTGTGATCCCAGCCTCCTTAGTCTGGAACCTCGTGCCTCCTGGCAATTAGGTAACTCAATATACTTGTTTCTGTATTTAAACTGTATTTGTCATTGCTTGGAACCTGTTACTTCTGTGGACTATTCATGCCATTCATCTCAACTGTTCATATTTGTATATTGGAGTATACCTGTTTATTCTGCTACCTGAAATCTGCATATTCCACGAACTGAATCCTTGTTCACATATTTTGCCTAAATAAAGACACTTGGTTTTTATACTTCTGTTGCCGCTTCCTGAATTCGCTAGGAATCATAACACTGGCACGCACAGAACCCTGACCTCAACCTAATCAAACACCTTTGAGATGAATTGGAACGGAGATTGTGAGCCAGGCCTTCTTATTCAACATCAGTGCCTGACCTCATAAATGCTCTACAGAATGAATAGGCACAAATTCCCACAGAAACACTCCAACATCTTGTGGAAAGCCTTCCAAGAAGAAAGGAAGATGTTATCGCTGCAAAGGGGGACCAACTCCATACTAAAGTATATGTATTTGAATACAATGTCATTACACTCCCTGTTGGTGTAATGGGCAAGCGTCCAAATACTTTTGTCCATATAGTGTATGTGGAAAGCAAATAAATTAGTACAATGTGCAAAATTAACTATTGTCCATATATTGTTCAGGTAGGTAAATGAGCTTTTCTGTGTTTCCTCTCCACCAGTCAGCTACAGATTTGTGTTTTTAGTGTAATAAAAGCTCCCATTTGATCTCCATAGCAACAGAGTAGTTCAGTAACTAATTAGTAGAAAGGAAACATAGGCTATGGATCAGCTTCCGTTTCCTCTGTGTTAATTCTTTCTTTCAACTCAAATCACCAGTGCAATCTACAGAAAGATAGGATATTAAGGCTACTCAGGGAAGCAGGTAGAGGCCAAGCAAGAGAGTTTAAATCTCTAACACAAGAGCTATGAATAAAAGCACAAGGTCAGTAAGCACCACCAAGTGTACTGGTTCATGGTTTTTTTGCTGTGTGTTTGTTTGTTTTAGTGTTCTTAAAATAAATTGCTATGTATTAGTTTCCCTTCAATGATGTATTGATTTTGAACATACTATAAAAAATATATGAACTGCTACCTCTTAACTAAGCCATTATTAACACTATGAGATGATAACAAAATAAAATATTTATAAAGACATAAATTAAATGAATTCAAGCTAGTTATTTATGGAAAGGAAACCTTTAGCTTTCAGTGTCTGCTTTCAGCACAATTTTCAGTCAGTGGTAGAAAGCATGTCAGAGCAATTACTGTTCATTTATAACAAGTGATCACATGCATCTGTCATTTCCAATCCCTGTCGCTAAAAACAAAAATCATGTTCTTCGAAACCAGCATTTGCTTACAATGTGTAATGGAGATGTCTCATGCAGTGCGCGCAGAATTCAGTCATTCATGGTACACAAAAAGTATTTCTGTTAATTATTGACCGTAGTATTTCTCTGGGGCTTGAGCCATTCATTGGTAAAGTTCCAGGTAGTGGATAAGACCAAGTCAACATACTAAATATAGTATATAGGCTTTGTAAAAATACCAGACTGTGCTCTTACTAAACGGCTAAATAAAAAGTTACGTGTATTTAAAAAAATATTTTTTGGACAAGGCTTTCACTAAAACTATTAACTGTTTTTTTATTTCACAACAGATTTTTATTTATGATGACCATATACCCTCAGATAATATTGGCCAACTTGATTGACCAAATTGACCAACATTATAGCATGTATGGCAAATCAGATCTCAAATCTATCCAATCAGAACCTAATACAAATGGCTCGTAATTAGAACAGGATGATGTTAGGCCTGACCTGTCAATAAAATATTTTTATGGCTGATCAAAATAAGTGGCCATATCAGCTCTGGTTATTTGACCTGATTGGCAAATCCCCAGAAATGTGGCAAGCCTGGACACAATGTGTGTGGTCAAATCTGCCACATCTACCCAACTGATGATTGGGATTAACAACGGGATCTGACTGTGAAAAATTGATTTCTTTATTTATCTATAATACAAATATAAACCTACCAGCATTGCAAATAGACAGATAAAGGATAATTAAAATATCCAACCATGTGTCAACAACTGACATATAAAAAGCCACCAATCAATCTGATCTGAAAGGTGAAAAATCCTGTCATTGGTCTGATTGTGTGGTTATTGGGCATGGAACAGTTGTGAAATGAACAAAGGAAAACAAATATGGAGAGTTGAGAGTAGGACAAGTAATGGGTATCAAGCAGCATGCACTTGACCAACCTTTCTTAAGGTATAGTATATGCAAACAATTGCTGCAGGCAGTTACCCTCACATGTAAATAGAAACATATGGAATATAGTGCAAAAAACACCCTTTAAAAGAAAAATGCTGGGATGCAAAAGCACCATTTAAATATAAAGAGTAACCCGTATGTTGTAAGTGCTTAGCAAGCCAAATTGTAGTCCTTGAGCAAGACTATCATCATCATCATCTATTTATATAGTAACACTAATTCTACAGCGCTGTACAGAGAGCGCACTACATTAACCATCCTCTAGACAGTGTGAGTAGATGCACCCAAAATTCCCTTCTGATGGATAGCAGGGCAAGAGATACTGTTAGCTACTGAATGTCGGTGTGAGCCTGTATGAGTTCCAAGAAGGAAACTCAGTGATGATGATGATGATGATGATGATGAAAGATATGCTTGAGTGCCAGAAAGAAAGACACTGACGCTCGAGTGTGAGTCTTTGAAAAATAGCAAATGGCAGACATAGTATCTGATACAACTGTGAGTAATGGTGAGAGTCAGAGGTATAGCCAAGCCAGGTGCTGTCATCCTGACATATGTTAGGAGTGTGGATGTTGTGACCTATCCTCAGTGTGTAGGGACTGTCATGTAAGTACCTAGTGGGGTATAACATTAGAGATAAAGGGTGGAGCTACCCTTGAGTGAGGGGACAGCAGGACAAGTGAAGTGACCCTCAGACCTCAGAAATTGCGGAGTCAGAGACAGAGTTACCATACTAATCAGGTAGAGTATCAGCTCTGTGGACAACTAATGAGATTGCAACTGTAATTTATGCAGCCAAGATGGTCTGTGCAGGAGAAAAAGAGGTAATAAAAGTGATTTTTTTTTTTTCACCAGAGAGATAATCTGGAGCACATTCATTTTGTCAATTGAAGCTTCAGGTTACCTGTATAGCGTCACATTTAATTTTCTCAATGCTAAACCTTCATTTGCAGGGGAAATTGTCCATATAAACGTATATATTGGAAAGAAAAGGATTGAGCTAAGCCTGGATGGAAAGTAAGATGATTTCCAAAGGTAGGCCTCAGTTACAATGTACCTAAATCTCTCCACAGATTAACACTGTAAGAGACTTACCTGAATCTCGCTCCTGCTCCCGATCTCAGTCGCCCGCCTTGTCAACATCCGGGCAGGCGGTACACTGCTGCGGACATGTGACAAAAGGGCGGGGAATTTGAGTTCCTTTCTCATTTATCAGTTGCGCTCTGACACACTGCCATTGTTTGGTTTTCATCCTCAGCATCTGCTCCTCGTGTCTCCTATTACTGCATGCATTCTGCCTCCCAGTTTATGACCTTGACTTTGTCTGACTCTGCTTCTGGGTATTCCTTGTGCTGATAGTCTCCTGTGTACCAGATCCGGCATATCCTTCTGACTAAGTTTTCTGGACTTCCCTTCTGTGCTGCGCTTCTCCTGTGTACCAGACCAAGCTTCCTTTTATACTACGGCTTTGGATCTCCCTGCGTACCCTGACCACTTCTGTGTACCATTCCCAGCTCTCCCTTACAGACTACGGCTATGTAATCTCCTGTATACCTCGTTACTTCATGTGTTTCAGGCCAGCATACCTCCAGACCACCATTCCTAGTTCTGCTTCGGTTCTGTTACTTCTACCATCCATCACTCCTCTACCACGTTAGGGGACCAAACTAGGGGCAGTGACCTGCGAGCCTCTGGCAGCAAAATCCATCCCGCCTTGCGGAAGTTCTTGGTGAAGAACATGGGGTTCGTTAGACTCCGCGTCTTAGGAAGTTCAGCAATAACCCAGACTGGTAGAAGGCTACTGGTGACCTGAACATGTTGTAAGGAATATGACTTAATAGCAATGATTATAAACTGTCATTATGCATGTATAATTTACAAAAAAATATACAATGATTATTTGCCTATTTAAAAAAGTTAATTGTAGTGTACTTTGCACATTGACCGGGTTTAGTTCTGAGTATCATTTAGACCAGAATACCACGTGATAATAAATTGAACACCGCTTTTTCAAATCACTTTTCTGCTGCTCATACCAGAAGAAATCTATTACTTTGGAGAAAATGCAAAATTGAATTTAATGCATTTCTAATCAGAAGGTCATTTGATTCTTTTATTCCTTTTTTCATGCCGGTGGAATTTTTAATTTTTCTTCTGGTCAATTATTTAAAAAATAACAATTTGATTTCTTTTGTCAAATTATTATTTTCATTGAGAACTGACTTGAAAAGTTTTAGCATTTTAATGTTTAATCAATTTGCTTTTTAAATAAGAAAAATGAGATAGGTAGTTTTAGATGTGCTAAATAGTGGATAGAACTGACAGCAAAACCTCCACAGAATATTTTGACACCAGCTTTGAGACGAAGGAGATCTGTTCTTATCCTATACTTAATGTGACATATTAAGTAACTTCCGGCTCCACTTTGACAGAGGGTAGAATTGCTATGCGCATTTTAAAAAGAATTTTGAACAAAAAATGGCACATATATTAAAGGCAGTCCTTGTATCCCACTCACCCAACACTTTCATGATTTATTTAAGCCATGAATGAAGCTAAACTGAGTAGTGATTTAAGAGAATATATAAGTGTTTTAAATTACTGAAAGGGGTGCTTCTAAAGTGATAGGAGGTTGGTCTTTTGACTTTTTAGTCTTTACGCAATCTCCTGAGACCAAAATGCATGTGAGAACTTTCAGTCTTCCTCCTCCCCATTGTCAGACAGCTTTATAACCCCATGTATCATATGTATAACATTAATACATTTAGCAACTAAAAGAAAATGTATTCCTATAGAGGCACTCTGGGGCTGAAATTTAAAAAAAACACAACATGTATTTTTTTAGAGATGTGTTTTTGTTTTGGTTCTAAAGCTATCTTCGTGTTTTAGTTTTGGCGAAAAATCCTTATGGTTTTGGATCTGGATTTCATTAAAAATGTGAAAAACATGTGATTTTTAGATGTTTTTATTTCAATATTAGTATTTATAGCATTCACATTCATGTACGGTCATTTACAGTTTATTTTCTAATGATCTGTTCACAACTGTCAACATTTTACCCAATTTTGGCCAAAGGCTGCAGCGGGCTGGCTGGCTGGCTAAAATTAGTGACAGAGCAGTGGCACAAATACATAACAGTTTAATACAAGATACAATCTCTATAAAACATAGTGGCACAGCAGTGGCAGACAGGATGGCCGTTTAAGAAAGTAAAAGACACCTCTAAAACAAAAAGGTAGGAGCACTGGCTGATAGGAAGGTAATTTTAGAAAAGGCCCACCCCACAACTGAAATGGTTGGAGAAAATCGCTGAAGCATATATATAGTGTGGAAAGCCACCTCATTTCAACCTCTTGCTTCAGTTGGTGGCATGGCAGGTAATTTTTTATTAAGCTGCTGCAATATTCTACATGCTGTAACTGAATGTCGAAAATGCCAAGAAATGTTACAGCCCGCAGAGGGCATCTCCTGCACTGACTTCTCCCTTTTTAAGAAATTCTAAACAACCAAGTTTTGTGTGCAAAGCATGCAGCAAAATCATCATCACACAATATTAGCACACCAACACTCGAATCTGGCGTTACAGATTCTGTTTGTAATTGGCGGCAACAACAGGGTATTCCTCATGCAATTTGTTCATTTTGATAAACACCAGTTTTTCTACATTTTTGAGAAGAAGTCTCCTCTGACGACAACTCACAATGTTCCCAGCTGTGCTAAACACTCTTTCAGAGTGCCTCGAGTACACACTCGAGGGTGGGGAGCTTAGATACACCATAACTAGTTTGTACACGGGGCTCCAAATTGTCTGTTTTTCTCCCGGAAACCAAAGGGACTGTCTGAAATGTTAATTTGTACATTAAAGTAATCTACCACCATTCTACTAATACAAGGTGAGACAAGGTAGAGATGTCAATATATTTGTGTTAAGAAATAGGATCTCTACTGCTCCCTCATGCTCTGTCACCTGTGTATTACTGCTGCAACCATGTGTAATCCTGCAGTTCACTGATTCAGCTGGTTGCTGGGTAAATACAAACAATATATAGCAATAGCTTCAGCTCCCAGTCTGCCAGTATCAGCTATGCTATTACTTACCAGACCCATGCAGATAATTATCCTGCAGTTTCTGATTGGTGCTACTGCATTTATAAACCTTCCTCCTTGCAGCATACCAATGATGGTGATAATTTCACCTTGACCTAGTGAGCCTTGTATCCTGATTTTTTTCCGTTATCAGTATTTGACCCGATTGTTTAAAGGTTTCTGCTGTCTTCTCCTGCTCCATACCTTGCACTGTTTATTACTCTGCATTAACCCCTGCCTGTCTGACTCTGAGTTCTGCTGTTAACATCCTGGTTGCTCACTACCTCCTACCATGTTCTGTCCAAACCACCAGACAAATGCCAGATCAACAACTGCTATTACCTATAACTTAAGTCCTGCGGGCAACAGATTACTGTGGAGCAGGGGCTGCAAAAAGGTAAATATCTCTAGAAACAGTTCTAGCAGTTGAGGATCTCACAAAACTCCTGTACTTAACAATTTGGGCATTTCTTTTAAGCCTGAACAGGAGACCTGTCATGTGTGACTTGAGCCAACAACTTTATCACAAAGAGTTGTTTGCATCTGTGAAAATTTGTGTAAGTTGGAAAGAAAGACATTACAGATGACTTAAACCTAGTATCGAGCATAGTTGTCAAAATGTAGTGATCCAGTTTCAAGATTATGCAAATTTTTGGGTGCTGGCAAAGTGAGTAAAGAACTTGAACTACAAGGTTAACATTCTTGCCAGAATTGCTAAGTTTCATGTCCTCCTTCAGCTTCTCCAGCTGCTTTTCCAGTAGTTTGATTAGAGGTATGACTTGACTCAGGCTGGTAGTGTCAGAACTTACTTCATTTGTTCGAATTTTAAATAATTTGAGTTGCTTGTGTCACGTTTTATGCCTCCTCTTGTGACCCAGACGCCGGCTTCATTTGACCTAGCTTCTGCTTACTCCCTGGTATTATTATGGATCTCCCAACTTCTAGCTTCCTGACCTTCCTTTTGCTTGAAATTTCTGTGGATCATCTGATGCCTCCTGCCTCCTGGTAATCCAGTCTCCTTGTTCCTGTATCTCATCAGGTATATGTGGATAGCAGTATTTCCTGCTCCAGTGACTAAACCAAGTAATCCAATCTTATTGTTCCTGCATTTCATCAGTTATGCCTGGACACCAGTATTTCCTGCTCCAGTGGCTAAACTGGGTTATCCAGTCTCCTTGAACCTGTACAAGCAGTCATCCAGTTGTCCCTGGTCTCCGGCTTCCTAGCTAAACCTGGCTATCCTATCAAACCTGTGTCACGGCAATAGGGTTTCTGGGATCCATCTCGGGACTGTTGAGACTAGCTGTGGCAGGGATATAGTGGAAACTAGGAAGCTGGATGAAGGTCTTGCTCATATTGGGAGGATATGCTCTATTCCTGTATACCAGATGTTAGGAGAAGGAATGCTGCTCTGGACTACATACTGAAATAAACAACTGGAATCTGGACCTTGTGGACTGGAACCTGGATCCAGGAACAGAGGGACTGAGCCCATGGCCAGAGAATCAGTACCTATAAGGATCCAGAAACTGTTATGAATATAGTACCAAAACTGGGACTGGGAAGGCTCAGAACTCAGGCAGCAGATTATCAGGGGTGACTACTTCCTGAACTGTATAAGCCTGGAACTGGCTTCGGACAACTCAGAACCTGAGACAAGCTTGGAACTGGAAGTCAGTACCCAGAGACACAATGAGGGCTCCAGAACTCCTCTTGATAAAGCTTGTTTTGAAGTGAAACGTACGTTGGGGTTATGGGTAATTGACGTCAACATTGACGTCATACCCGGAAGTGGAGCCAGCGAGCGGTGGTGCCGCTAGCGCTCTGATACTACTGACTGAGTGGTTATTGTTTTAGAACTCACTAAGCGCTTGATACATATTTAGCTAGGGAATCAATGGCATGTGTTATAGCAGTTTAGTGCACCTACATTTATGGTACTATACATGTCCATTCTATCAATGCTGTTACTAGTCATGGACTTCTAATATAAACATTATAGCACATACTGATCTGGGATATTCTTTTACCTATCCTTCTCTTGCCAATCTCCATTAATAATTATCACCTATTATGGGGCTGACATTTTAGGATATCCTTAGCAAGAGCGCTTTATACATATCTTAGCCAGGTAATCTATGGCATTTGCAACAGTCATTTGGGGCGCCTATACCAGATTATTACATACGATTGACCCTGTCCTACTATCAGATATGGACATCTAGAGAAACAGTATGGCACATAATTGTTTGGGGTATTATTTTATCCAAACTATTCTGTTTTGGTGATCTTGACCAATAAATATCACTATATTGGCACTCTGATTTATTAATATTTGCATCGATCCCCATCAATTTATACTTGCTATATATGCTCCTAGTTATGTGATTCAATTCAACATCACATATACCAAAATTAGTTCCCTCACCTGCCCATAAATATAGTATCTGCTTGTGGCCTCTTAGGTGACCACTGTTTTGGTAATTGATCGTCTTATTGTATTATCATACTACCTGGCTCCACTATCCTTAATTTTAATACACTTTGCTCTATTTTCTTTTCACCATATTCTATATCTTTCTTTTTAATATTTCACTTTTTTACCAATGAGGTTATATACCATCATCCAGATGGATATGTTTTCTATTACTAATAAAGGCTTTTGCCCGTAACTATTTAGTGGTAATTATTAAGTTACCCTTTCAATGTGGATAGGAGTGCTTCCAAATCCTTTCTTTTTCTGATCCCTTTTCGGGCTCCAGAAGTTGTAAGACTCAGACCAGTAACCTACTTCCCCAAATAGCTAGTAGGTGAGACAGGAATAGGATGAAGAGAGCTGAATTCACACGAGGGGTTACAGCAGGAATCTGTACAGCAGCAGATAGAAGGAAGCTGAATCCACACAAAAGGTTAATAGCCAAAGTCTGTATTACAGCAGGCAGAATGAAGCTGAATTCACACGAAGGGTTAATGGCTGAAGTCTGTATTACAGCAGGCAGAATGAAGCTGAATTCACACGAATGGCTAATGGCTAAAGTCTGTATTACAGCAAGCAGAATGGAGCTGAATTCACACGAAGGGTTAATGGCTGAAGTGAGTATTACATCAGGCAGAATGAAGCAGCAGTGGTAAGCTGGAACCAGGAACTAGGAAAGGCGTTGTACTGGCAATCAGCCAAGTGTAGGAGTTGATTTTATAGTCTCCAGAGGGAGCTAATTGGTGGATGAAGTCAGGTGTTCAATATAAGCAGAATGAAGCAAAGTGTCTCAGCAAAGATGGCAGCCTCCAGTACAGCAGATAGAAGTCACACTTTGACCCAGGATTTAGAATTCAGCATTTTGACTGGAGGGAGATGTAAGGTGATATGATACCGCCAAGTGGCATAAACAGGACTAAGACCCCGATTTATGACAACCTGTACCTGCACTTAACCCATCGTGCCTGATATCCAGCAACTCCAGCTAAACCTGGTATCCTGATATCCAGTACCTGCAGTGATTCTTCTGTGCCTGGTATCCAGTACTCCTGTTCCTCAGCCATCTTGGTTTTATGGACTTGTGCTAACTGCCTTACCATTTACTGCATTGATTTTTTCCTGTGTAACCTGTGTTAAAATAAAACTACTTTGTTTCACCCACGCTACTATCCATGGTCACCATATTTGGGAATCCAGACTATTTGCAAAAAAATAAATGATTCTCCAATGTGCTGGAATAAGGTAACATGTCCCCCCTCTCTCATGGCTTGATGTGTAGGTCTTGCTGTTCCTCTAGTCATTGAAGCATATAGATTGTGGATTTCCTCCTTGCTACATATTGCTTCAGTTGGTGACATCGCAGATGATATTTTGTTTGCAGCTGCTGCAATGTTTTCTATGCAGCTGAGGAATGTCGAAAATGCACAGAAATTTTACAGTTAATTTACAGAAATTTTAAGATTAATCCACACGGATAAAAAGTGTACTCTTACGTCAATCACATTAGATATACTGTACATATATCACTGATTAAAGATTTTTAACACATGGTTTCTCGTGTGAAGAGGTCCCATATGCCTTGGTAAATATTTTCAAAATCGAAACACATTGGCGGCTAGTACAGCTGGAGATTACCCTCGACAGTGGAGTGGTCCTCCATCCTTGATATCTGCAAAAAGAAAAGCCGGCCACCCCGATACCATCGTGGGGAGTACATTTCTATATGTGTTTATCTAATGTGATTTGGATAAGAGTCCTCTTTTTATTTGTGTGTGGATTAATCTCCATTTGGGATCATTGTTATTTTTATAATTGTTTTTATTTTTTTAATAAATATATAAAATGATAATGCACTATTAGTGTCATTTCTTTTTTCCTACATGGAGTGAGTTTATCTTAAAGGAATATTGCATGCATTTGGCTTTAAGAAGATGACTCATCTTTGATATACCACGCGATGTTACAATCAATATTTTGTGAGTTGCATTTACAACGGGGGTGTTGAGTTGCTCACGTGGTGGTATTGATTACTATTATTAATCACATAAGAGAAGAAGATTACTGGAACATCTCCATGTGAATTATTATTTACAGTATTACACTATGTTGTTGTTTTTATTCATTTTATTTTTTATATCTATAACACGTTGGAGGAAGATTTAACAAAAATTGATGTCACTGACTTTTTGTTGGACTTTTTGATCAATTAGAAATTGGACTACAAAAACTTTGGGATGGTTGTACATTTTGGATATTGTAAATTTGAAATTTTGCTGTTTTTGTAGTTTCAATACTTTTCACAGAGTTTGATTTTAGTTCACATTTATTACACTTTTTTTGTGTATATTCTTTTTGAATATAAGATTGTTGATCGGCAGCACCATCTATGTTTTCGAATTTTATGAATATGATCTGTAAATAAACTCTTGGCATAGTAAGTAAAGACAGGTGGATAAAGTCAGTGCCCCTTGCTGTCAAGTACATAGCTCTTAGGAGATCTGCTGGGAGAAGACTTACAACCACTGACTCCTGAAGAATTGGAGGTCTGTGCTTAAGGACAACCAAAAGGAGGAACAGATTGTACCCGGAGTGGTGCAGGGACTTCAGGTAAGTGGAAGATGGAGCAGCCAGGATGACGTACGACAAGTTTTAGGGAATATGTTTTGCCACCAAGGTGACTCTGTGCACCCATAAACATTTCAACATCATCATCAGTGTATAGTTGTACCTTCAAATGCTACCTATGGCACTTGGGATGTTAGTGGGACTATGGATGGGAAGACTTTGGATACCCCTTCTTACATAGAGCCCTATTCCATGTGCCTAAAGTGCAGCAACAATCATCCCAATTTCCTTGCTCATTACCAGGGCCGGATTAAGGGAAGGGAGGCCCCCAGGCTAAGGGTACTGTGAGGGCCCCCCCCCCATGAGGCCCTCCCAGTCATGAGCTTCCCCCCCTGTGAACTTACCTCCTTTCGTTGTTCCACTCCCTGTAGCACTCACGCGGCACGCAGTAATCATAGCCTCACTCTCACGAGATCTCCACAGTAAGAAGATAACTGGGTGCCGCTTAAGTCCTACAGTGACAGCAGACAGCTAACAGCATAGCATTTGCTGTTAGCTGCCTGCCATTTTCTTTGAAGAGGTGACAGTCGGAGCCGGGGGTGGGGACGCCCCCGACCCGATGAATCACAGCGGGCACCCCAGCTGACCGAGGCCTCTGGGCTGTAGTCCATTTAGCCCTATTGTTAATCCGGCTCTGCTCATTACCGCACATGTCTATACCCACAAATCATGCTTCTACATGATCCTACCTTATCTCACCACCTACACTACCAACAACAAGCAATCCCTTCTCACAAGCTCAAACCTGTAATATTTACTCATCCTCCAGCAAGACCATATTGCCACCCAGCAACAGTTAGCTTAATCCCTTTCTAAACATTAGCAGGCTATCAGTTTTAGCTGCATCCATCACATGTAAGCTGGCTGGGATGCAGGTATCTGCGCTGAAACTGATGACCGGAGTCCGGCTTGCATACATTCTGACAGGTGGAAGGCGGGGTATCGAGACAAGAGGCGCTGAGAGAATTTGGTGGGACAGTCATGAGTGCATACACACTGTAGGATTGGAATGACATTGTTTCAACATTGAACAAGATTTTTAGTTCAGTTTAAAAATCTCGTTCAATGATATGATGCGTTTTGGAGCAATAATCGTTCCTTGTTGCAGGGTACACACTACTGTGACATTGGGCCAAACGGTCATTTATTGTCTGATTGGCCCGATAATCAGCTGAAAACACAATAGTATGTACCCAACCTTAGTCCAAATGTGGAAAAACCTTATTATAATGGTCATCAAGATTATGACACTGTGTAAGTGTCACTATACCTGCTATTTTATTTCCATGTATTCAAGCCAAAGTAATTGCTATTTAGTCTCCATTCATTATATTTGTATCTGGGCATATATTGATCACATTTAGTAAGTGAGTTAAACAAGTGTATTTTCTGAGGTTATAGGTATCTCAGATTATCTGTTCCTGGTCTCAGTTGATTTATTACAGACTTTATAATAAGCACCATTTGTATATTCAAAGGGAGTAATTTTTTTCTGCAAAATACCTGTGTTTGTTTTCATTGATAGGAACTTCAGAAAATGTGCCATACATATAATATTATAATATAATATGGTATTTATAGTATAATAAGGTTGTTATATATAAAATGGAACAGCTCTATGAACTGCAATATTTGTATTATTTTTTTTGTTTCTATTTGCGATATAAAATATTCTAGCATTTTCAAATTGGTTACAATAATTGACACTTATGGACAATACTGATTTTATAATAAATACATTGTAATAATTGTTTCTGTAAACCTGTCTGTCTGTGACATTCTTTATTTATTAACTATTTCTTATTCTATTTTTAGTGCAAATATATACAATACATTACATTGTGTACAAATGATTTCAAATCTACTGGTGCATCAATAATGTGTAACCTCATCTAAAGGGTATTTGCTTGATCTAGTGAATGGATGTTTTCAAAGTAAACCCCTAATCACTTGTCGCATATTCAGTTGTGTCTACTGAATCGTCAAGATAATAGACCTCCGTTGTTACATTTGCACAGAATGTGATGACTTTGGATTTGTGATCATTCAAACATAAGCTGCTTCTGACCAGTGTGTACTACAGTTCAGATCAGTAGATTAGTCACTCAACAGAGGGGAATCATTGAAATGCTTAGGTCACTGCTGACCTCGGTCATATTCATGTTTCCAGGTTTCAAATAACTTTGCATAATCCATAACTGGCAGATTAATTTAGCTACTAGAGTTTAGGATTTCAACATACATAACCACAAAAGCAGTGACCATTCAGAGTACTCAATGAAAATATGTCCAGGCAATCTTTTTGTTGTATCCACTAAATAAAATTTGACCCTAGTATCTATGGAGGTCTACAGACCTCTACCTCCACACCCTGCTCTGTTGTACATAAAATCCTGCAGTGTTCTGTAGGGCTATGGGTTAGTGGCTGATCAAATGTTACTGTGGCTGTGGTGTAAAATAACATGTGCTGATGCTGTGAGATGTGTTACATAAACTACTCCTTGGAACCAGCAGCTATCTTTCTCTGACTTCCTAAAGATAGATGGAGGCAAAATAAGATAAAGTAATGCCTAGGTGGGCAAGCAGAGCGAGCACCCATACTAACACCACTCAACACCATTACAGGTCAGTTGGGGCATACTCTCCTGACTGTGCACTTAATCTTAACACTCTGGACTCTCCACAGTATCAGTGACCTCCTTCTGTGGTCTGGTGCCTCCCATTGAGAATTCAGACATATTCAAGTGTTGGCAGCATATCAGTAGCCCTACTCAAGCTAACACAACAGTCGGGTTCGCTCAGCATCACTCAGACAGGTGAGAGTCAAAAGGAGCTAACACAAACTTGTTACTTCTAATGTGAAGGTTAAACTTAAAAATGAAAGCTTAGTCTATCTTGGGACCTCAAGCAGCACATTCAAATAGTCTGGTTTCTGCAAACACTCACAACACACCCCTTAAGGTGTTACATTTGCTCATACATCAAACATTTTCACATACAATATGCAGGAGACATTGTATTAATATAATGTACTGCTGTAATTTAAACAATCCTGCAACTTGTGGAACTGATTGTTAGACCTCCTGTCTGTCCTGGTTATGGGCAGCACAGTGGCCTAGTGGTTAGCACTTCTGCCTCACAGCACTGGGGTCATAAGTTTGATTCCCGACCATGGCCTTATCTGTGTGGAGTTTGTATGTTCTCCCTGTGTTTGCGTGGGTTTCCTCCGGGTGCTACGGTTTCCTCCCACACTCCAAAAACATACTGGTAGGTTAATTGGCTGCTATCAAATTGACCCTAGTCTCTCTCTCTCTCTCTGTGCGTCTATGTTAGGGAAGTTAGACTGTAAGCTCCAATGGGACAGGGACTGATGCGAATTAGTTCTCTGTACAGCGCTGTGGAATTAGTGGTGCTATATAAATAACTGATGATGATGATGACAGTCTCCTTTTTTCTACCCAAATGTTTAACTCAAAATGAATTCCACTTTAAAACTAATTAACAGTATAATGTGATTAGGTATGGCAGTCATTTAGGAGCCCTAGTACAGTACAATGGTTGACCAAGTTGTCAAATTGTCCATCCAATGTCTGACTGTGGCCAACAAATGTCTCACTGTTCCATCCATATACTGACTGTTCACCTGGTTAAACATTCTTTACTCGTCATCCCAACCAGCAAATGCACAGTCAGCACCCCAAATAAATAACTAAATTATTGCAGACGCTGGTCAAAAAGCTCAATTAGAAAAAGAGAGGATGGCCCATAAAATTTGCTTTGACATTACTGGAATGGAACCCAGGAATGAAAATAGATGGATGCACACAATTTACTGGCAAAGTAAAGAGAATGGAAAAGTCATCCGGAGATTCCTTTTCCATTCTATTAGAAAATATTGTATGTCTCAGAGCAGAATGGGACTTATGCTGACTCACTGTTACTAGTAGGAATCAGCATGTGTGATATTTTAATGATATGAGCATTGGGCATGTACTCACTATTCCTGCCATCAATATGTCAGCAGGGGTCTACACAAGTCAGTGATAATAAAGGAAAAGGCTCTAACAATACAGGGTCCATTTGAAATGGTGTAATTGTGCAATCCAGGAGCTTTAATTGGTTCTTAAAATGGACATAAACCTGTTAAATACTCATTCAGCCACATTTAGAAAAAAACAAGCCAAAAGGTAACAAGGAACATATGCTCAGACTTAATATTTGGAGGTATTTTGAAATATATTTCTTTTAAAATAATTTTTATGTTTTATCAAGTAAGTGTCATAGTGATATGACAATGAATCAGTAATAAGTACAGGTCATATATCAATTCATATATCAATTATGCGACCAGAGATAAAAACATATCGAATAAAGTAAAACAGTGCTGTCAAGTTTTTATAAACAAAATTATCTTATCAGTCATTTCAGGTAACGGGAAGCCAATGGTACATTTTAGCCCAGGGAGCGAGACTCGGCTCAGCAGTCTATTAGGAACATTTTAAAGAAAAATAAATGCAAGTAGCCCAGTGACCTAGCCCAAGTAGGCCACTATGGGACTGGCCCTCCAGGCCAGCCAGATCCTGCACAGTAGGAAGAGAAATAACTTAGGGGACAATGGAATGTTTAGGTCCTGAATCGAGTTTAATAAAGAACTTGACATCTCTCCAGAAACTAATCAACTTTGGGCATTGCCAAGAAATGCTATTTTATTGTGCTGTATCTCATATTTTAAACTGCATAAAAGTTATATGAGTTTATGAATGCATTCCACACATTCACACCATTTATACTGATATTTACTGTTTTGGTTTCAAGCATACATAAGTACTATTTCAGTATACTTGCACAAGGTTAATTATAGTTCATGATTCTAGATGAATACTGGGCACATCTTGTAATATTTTATTGAATGTTTGAAATTCAAGAAACAGACAAGCTTGCTATAGAAATTGCATACTTGACATATCTTTTAAAGTGATTACCTTATAAAAAGGTTTCTTGCCATTTTAAACAAAGCAGTTAAATATAGCCTTGCAAGGATAGTTGTAGAAAAGAGCACTAATGAAAGAAAATAAGCATAGACAGCTGTAGCAAGCCTATCTGCATCATGCTGCTCAGGACTGGCACTTGCAAATCCTGTGCCCCCTCCGGGGTTTGTCCTAGCGCCTATTCCAATCCCTGCTTTGAACAGGAACTTGGAGGCTAGGGGGGCACATCACATGCACAGACAAAAATATATTTTTTCGGCGGAGGTGGGCCTACTGGATGCACCAGTAAGTACGGTGCTCTTCTGCTTACCATGTTTTGCTGACCTCGATGCCTGCACTTTCAGGAAGCATATAGCATTTTGTTACCAAGGTGTCCTAAAGCATTAAATGTCAACAGTGGCGAAAAATACCAGCCACTATAGGGCCCAGAAGTGGGCCAAGCAATGCCAGGTAACCCTCTTGACGCCCCCACTTTGCTGTCAGAAGAGCAGAACAGGGGCCTCTTCAGAGCAGGTCTGGCACAAGTGAACTGAAGCCCCAATCAGAAAAGTAGAGTGGTGGCTCTTCTGAGGATTTATCAAAACAATACACATCATCTAATATAAGTTGGTAAATTGGTAAGTTGGTCAATATTTTCCTTGCATCAGTTCCTTGCATCACATGCATATATGTTCAGCATTACTAATTAATATACTTATTTGTAAAGATACAAGTTGAACATGTTCTATTGCAAAAAGCAACAAGTCTGTTCCTGAGGTTCAATAGCATTCAAGGTTCTAATGCTAATGCTATTTTCCACATGTGCCCTACTACTTGCCCTATTTGTAATAAGCATGTATTTTGCAGAGGGCATAATTTCCAAAATAGTTGTCAAGAAATTTGGTCTCCCTTTTTTAAGAACTTTAGATAATGTAGAACAAAATAGATGCATCACAAGATTGTGTGTCATTTGATGGCAGCACAGTGGCTAAGTGGTTAGAACTTCTGCCTCACAACACTGGGGTCATGAGTTCAATTCCCGACCATGGCCTTATCTGTGAGGAGTTTCTATGTTCTCCCTGTGTTTGCTTGGGTTTCCTCCAGGTGCTCCGGTTTCCTCCCACACTACCAAAACATACTGGTAGGTCAATTGGCTGCCATCAAATTGACCCTAATCTGTGTGTGTGTGTGTGTGTGTGTGTGTGTTAGGGAATTTAGACTGTAAGCCCCAATGGGGCAGGGACTGATGTGAATGAGTCCTCTGTACAGCGCTGCGGAATTAGTGGTGCTATATAAATAAATGGTGATGATGATGATGATTACATAAGTACTTGTGTCTTTGAGGAACATCAGCAATGGTAGACTTCACATAGTATTGTTTTTTATTTACATAAATGTTGTTTATGACTCATCTTTGCTCTGGACTAATCCAAACATTATTATATGATGTTGGGTGCTTTTAAGTACAGAGATCTGTATATTGAGCCTAGAAATGAAAATCCAGGTAATAAACTTAAAGGAAAATATACAGAGTAGTCAGTAGAATAATGCATCTCCATATAAAGTGCTCCATTAGATAGCTACAGAGGAAATCGAACGACATGATAAGGCGGTAGCCACACACTATTTACAAGATTAAGTTCAAATTGCAAGAGGTATCCAAGCCATACTTCAGTATTAACTGTGATGTTTACTTATTGTGTAGTAACATTTTTCCCAAAAACTGTTGTTTGTGTAGGTCTAATGGTATTTTAAAAGAAAATATTATTAAAAAAACAAAACTTATAACTGCAATATACATATTATTTACATGTTTCAGATGAACATCCTTTATGAATATATCGTACATAAATAATAATCCAATAGTAAATATGAAAATATAAATGCAAGACAAATACATATAAATATAATACAGAATTAAAATGTTCATCCAAATATATATCTAAAATAAGAAGTTTGTTTGTTTGCTAGCGAATATCTTTCACAGCTCTGAAGGTAAAGCTGCCAAATCTTACATAGTTATTTAGTAGCGAAAAAGTAACCTATTAGACCACATAATAACAACGCGGCAATGCGACAAAGCAACAAATAAAACATTATTTTTTTGGTGGTAAACAATTGTTTGACTGCTAGAAGGAAACACAACATAACAAAAACGGCAACAAACCTTATTTTCTAAATAGCATTTTTGGTCCATGTACAAAACATTTGGCTAATATATTAAAACTGTTACACATTACAAATCGGACCCGCTCAACACTGGGTGACACTGCTTATATATTTTACACAGAACAGTTTGCAGCACAGGCAGCCAAGCAGGAGGAGGTTATGTTCCAGATGCATGAGGAGGTGAGCCATGAGGAGGAGAAGGAGGAGGAGGAGGCAGTACAATTTCAGGAGCAGAAGTAGGCAGTCCAGGAGAAATAAAACTGAGGGATGATTAAGCCCAAAGGAAAAAAAAAAGCTGAGGTTTGTGTGCATAACTGTATGGATCATTGAGAGTTAACAAGACAGGAAGGTGGGGTGATGACCAGGCATAGTGTCATAAAGGGGCAGGAGCTGAGGGACTGATTAAAAGAGGTGGGAGGAGTTGACTAGCTCTCTCTTGCTCCAGGACAAGCAACTCTCCCTCCCATTCCTGACTCCTGGATCTGGTGTTCACAGGCCAACCTTGATGCTTAGGCCATGGTAAAATATCGGGGCTGCTGCAGCCCGGAAGTATGTTGGGCCGACCTGGAGCTCTGGCTGTTTGGTATGGTACGGATGCTTGTTAAGCCCCGGAGGTAGGTTGGGCCAACCTGTAGTACGGCTCATGGTATGGTATACTTACAGACTCTTTGGAGCGTGAGTGCTCCACGATTTGGCGGCGCCGCGATCATGTGTGTATAAAATACTCACATGATCGCGGCGCCGGCGTCCTTCTCACTTCCTCTGTATGCAGTGATCACGTCACGCCCGTCAGTCAGTGAATAAGACAGAAGACAGTCAGAAGAAAAGAAAAGAAAGATGAAAGAAAGCAATACAGAAGTAAGTGAAAGAGGAGAGACGCAGAGAGGCACAGGGGGATGAAGGAAGGAAGGGGGGGGCAAATTCAGCATGGCACAGGGGGATGAAGGAAGGAAGGGAGGGGGCAAATTCAGCATGGCACAGGGGGATGAAGGAAGGAAGGGGGGGCAAATTCAGCATGCACAGGGGGGTGAAGAAAGGAGGGGGGCAAATTCAGCATGGCACAGGGGGATGAAGGAAGGAAGGGGGGCAAATTCAGCATGGCACAGGGGGATGAAGGAAGGAAGGGAGGGGGCAAATTCAGCATGGCACAGGGGGATGAAGGAAGGAAGGGGGGGGCAAATTCAGCATGCACAGGGGGGTGAAGAAAGGAGGGGGGCAAATTCAGCATGGCACAGGGGGATGAAGGAAGGAAGGGGGGGCAAATTCAGCATGGCACAGGGGGATGAAGGAAGGAAGGGGGGGCAAATTCAGCATGGCACAGAGGATTGAAGAAAGGGGGGGCAAATTCAGCATGGTACAGACGGATGAAGGAAGGGGGCAAATTCAGCATGGCACAGGGGGATGAGGGAAGGGAGGGCCAATTCAGTATGGCACGGGGGTTGAAGAAGGGGGGGGGAATTCAGCAATGCACAGGGGGTTGAAGAAAGGGGTAAAAGCAGCATGGAGGGCACAGTGCGATCATAAGGGGGCATAGCGCGGTGATGATGAAGGGGCATAGTAATGTGCGTGATGGCACAGGGAGCTTTTGGCAATGTAGTGTGTGTGAGGTAGATGGTGGCTAATTAATGGTTGCTATTTTCTTTGCGGGGCAATGGGAATACTATTATTTTAATGTTGGGGCTGGAGTAAGGCCTAATTATTAATCATGGGTGCTATTGATTTAACAACGGGGCTGGTTGTAACTTGCTAAATGTAGCCATTTTTTTCCAAATAGGGTCCCCCAACATTCCAGGAGCCAGACAAGCCGCAACTAAAGAAATCTGCAGCCACATGGGATGAAAGTGAGAAGAACAGGTAGGAGAGAGCAGAAGAGTGTGTGAAATGTTGTGATTCTAGTGGGACAATGTAAATTTTTGGTGAGTGTTCTGCCCAATGTAAGGTACAGGCCAAGACTGTGAACTGTGTGTACTGTATACTTTTTGTATTACACTGTTGTGCTAGATGTGTTGAAAGTCAGGAGTGCTTGGACATATGTGATGCTCCGGTGAATTCAGGGGCTAGCGCTTTTCCCCTCCAGGCATGCCCCAATGATGCATAGCCACGCCCCCAATTGCATGACCACACCCACTTCCAATTTTGCAAGTTAAAAAATTTTGCAAGTTAAAAAATGTAAAAAATTCTGCAAGTTAATTTTTTTTTTAACTTGCGCACCTGTAAGTGGGGTCCCATGAATTTGTTGTACCGGGGCCCTGAATTCCTCTTGGCAGCCCTGGCTGACATATGGATGCATCTGGCACAAAAGTGCATTATAAGCAGTACATAACGCTACGCAGGTTTCTTTAAGTTCATTGTAATTTAGGTATGGAAAATGCTTCATAAACATGACATGATGAGCACTCAGGTAGAAGCATACTGTAATATTGTATTACACTGTATTGATGATGGTTTATGGATGCATCAGAAACAAACGCAGAACAATACACATATCACTCAGTGGCAAGTCTCTTTAAGGAGCAGCTTGGTTCTTTTCTTACAGCATTTTAAATTTATTTCCCTTTGGATTACGTAGTGGATCAAGATTTACTCTGGACAACTACAGTATAGAATAATCCCTTTGCAGGGATTCAGGGAAGATTTTGTTTTAATTAAAATACATTTAAAGGCGGTGATTGTAGTCAGGGGCGATTTTAGAAATGAGTGGGTTTGTGAGCAAGATAAGTTCCTGCGCACCACCCCCCCAGTATGCATAAGTCCCAACATTTTTGAAAGAAGAATTGCAACAAAGGGGCAAAGTGTGCCCACCACTGTGCACACTAGAAGAGGAATGGCCATGCTACATGGGGGCAAGGTCACGTCACCCTCCACTAAAATACCCAATCACCTCCTGTAAAAGAGTCCACACTTAAAGTGGAACCACATAAGCGGATGCAGTCATCATTTCTACCAAAGGTTTTACTTTGATTCATCATACTTTAATTCCACCTAGGAATGCGGCTTAGCAAATTGTTTTTGAGTCAACTATTTGGGTCGCTGATTATCCTTTGGGACTGCAATACCATCTGTATTCCCTTCATCTCCCTCTGCTCCCTCTACATCCTCGTCTGTTCCCTCTTCCCTTAAAAAAACGTGGAGCTGATTCAGAGTGAAACGTACACCAGTTTATGTACCTTATCTTGTGTGAAATCACTCTGTGCATGCCCAGAAAGTAGGCACACACATATGCTTAATCAGACTGGCATGTTTATGGCACCTACGCCTGCCTGTACCTGGAGAGGCAGGAAGGTGGAGGGAAGGAGTGTTCAAACACAGGCCGAGTACACTAAAAGCATATTCACACATATGCAGCTACTATACTTATCACGTATCACTATACCTATTGTATAATACGTTAATTTTATACCATTGGTATAATTGCAGCCTGATTGGTATTTCCTATTAACAATATTCTATTAGGAACTTGTCTTTGGACACAATAATAAAATAATATAATAGAAAAAATGTAATAGAAATATTAACCCAGCACTCATAGTTCATAAAATGTGCTATCATTAATATTAATTATCTAGCTAATTGGTAATTGTGTGCAATTGTCTAAGCTAATTTGTTTAGCTATAATTTTCATAAAGTTTGTGTCAAATTACAAATGACTTTGTAATACTTATTGGTGTATTTAGCTATTTTTGTTTAATTTTAATACAAAGCAATAATTTTGTGCCTGAATATTCCCCATTATGTTTGTGTCACATTGCAATAAGAATGTGATTATACATTGAAAAATAGATCATTCTAACTCGTGTCACTACTCTGATTAGTAATATTGCACTCAATAAAAACTATTACTGGTTTGCTGTGATCACAGTCGGCTGAAATATTAAACTCTGGCACAAGGGCCTCTCTGGCTGTTACATAAGGTATCTAGTTATGTGACGTTGCTAAGACAAAAACACAGCAGACCTTGATAAAAAATAAATAAATGTATCCCTTGTAATAATTTATAGTTGATTATGTCACTAGTTATCTCTTACTATGTATGTACCAGCTCACTGTTCTTTACTTATTGATGCCACATTTCACATATATTTCTGGTAGCAAAGTAATGGAAAATGTTTTAATGATTGCTCAAGGTATTAAGGAAGGGCAACTGCCTTCATCTGGTGAAAGTCAAGTGCTTCAGAGGATTAGTGAAAACTTGAACCTCCTGCTGTGCTTTCTTTCCTTCATGATTACAGGAATACTATTTCATTAGAGTGCTATGTTTTCCTAGTATGAACAATCTGCTATACATATACACATTGTGTCACTTGGTTTACTTGTACAGTCATTCATTCTATATATTTGCAGTTTATGATAAAAGTTCCCAGTTGATATTGAAGTATACTTATAGACCTGAGTAAGGTTTATGAAAGAAGCATAAGCTCATGTACTAAATATAAGTAAATAAATAAGTTAAATGCATAACCTTAGTTTTATATAAAGATGAATTTGACTCCACAATCCTCCTATTCTGCTGCTGGGGAATGGAACAGACACACACAGATGAACTTACCTTCTAAACGATGGACCACCTACTGTCCACTTTAGATCCACCCCAGCTGCAATCAGTCTCAGCACAGACTTCAGTGAAGGTATGACTACTGGACCCTGCAGGGGAGTACACTAAAAGAGACAGTTGGCATACAAAACAACAAATACCTCACCAATGGTCACTACTTCTAATCTGGGAGTGGGTTGATCCAGCTGCTGCTCACCTGTCCTGGGCCACCTATGCCCGCCGGTACTCAGCCTCTCCGCAGCCCTCCGCCCGCCAGCTGAACCCCGGCTATTAAACCCGCCTGTCTTGGAGCTCAGGACTTTAGGTGCCATTCCAGACAGAGAAGGTCCTGGTATGCAACTCTCAAACGCTTAACTTAACTAATTAGGGCCTAACACCCTTCTATTAAATTACAGAATCCTTGGCGCTAAATAATTGTCACACTGGGAAAGAGAAAAACCCTGCAGCTATCAAGGGGTGGTGCTGACACCCCCACAATATAGAATAATAAAAACAAGGTATTAACAGCGCTTGGAGAAACTCAAACCAAGACAAACATCATCAGTGAGATGTTAATCAATAATGTAATCTCCAAATAGTGATAAACAGGAGAAACTATGGAGATTATAGTTGTCCAATGATTTAATCACATACACAGTAGAGAATAAATACACATCTCAATTGTCATTCCAACAGTTACATCACAAAGAATACAAAACATCAATTAAAATATTCACCAATATGTATAACATCGATCATCTGCCTCAATAATGCTATAATAAAAAATGGATACAGATATTTATAATCAATAATGGTCCTAAATGTATGGATTCTATATCCAAATGAATAGACATACACAAAGTGGACCGTCAATAGAAACTCCAATGTTAAGATGGAAAATGAATGTCTGTATAATAAAGACTGGATAGGTAATTAAGATGTATGTACCACAATCTTACTGATTTCCGTGGAATCCACCGGTAATGTAGGTAGAGTTTGATATATCCGGGTTACTTCTCTATTGGGTAATCAGTCTAGAGACTAGCCAAATGTGAATCGTATAATAGCCATTCCATTGTATTAGATTCTGGGGATCAAAATGGTTTAGCCATATTGGATGAGTTGTGGAATGAAGGTAATACAGAAGATCCACCACAGTCACCTAAACTATTATTTGATATTTCTGCCCACAACTGACAAAGAGAGTCAGTTAGATTCAAGAAGAAATCTGATTTTTTTCCCATTAATCATAAAAGTTTTCCCATTCAAGTTTTTTATCAGAATACTCTAGCAGGTTTTAAGTCTCTCTGCAGTCACGGCATGAGTGATGGAAAGAAAAATCTTGGAAAGAAAAATGTATCCAAAGCTGAAAGAAAGGCACTCAAATGCCTACAGAATGACACCTCCCTTGTTATTAAACAAGCAGACAAGGGAGGTGGAGTTGTCATACTTGACAGATCAGACTATGTTAAGGAGGCAATGCGCCAACTACATGACCCTGTATTCTATAGTATCTGATAAAGAGTGCATAAATAATCTATTATTTATGTTTAATTTTATAACATATGACAGAGATTCAGCTACAATTTAATTAGCACACTGACTAGGAACAAATCCTCCCCCATTGCAAACATTTGGCTTGTAAATACTTGATAATCAGGATTTCAGCAGTTGGCCAGTAATTAACATATGAAAGCATGTAGCAAGCAACTCCGCCCACAAGAGGTGTTTACAATAGACAAGGAAATAGTTCTCACAGACACTCCATGCTGGATTTCGGACTGATAGGTAATGTAGCTCCTAGGTGAACAGGCCTACTTAGGCCCTGACTAGTATGGAGTGTGCATGGCATGAAAGGTGAGTGTGAGCATGTTATAATGTGTTGTTGAATGGAGGACATAAGAATGAATGATTATTTGTTGTAAGTGATATGAAAGTTTAAGTGAGAATGAAAGTTTAAATTGATTGGATTGATATGGACAGAGTTATATGGACAGAGCTACATAAATGCATGCCTGGTTGGGATAAATGAAAGCATTTGTGTTTATACATAGTTAATGCTGTGGAGTGCTGTACTATACATAGTTTGAATTCCTGTTTGAATTGGGATCGATTGGTTAGGCTTTGGTAATGGAGACGTTTGTGCTATGTGTGAAATATGTGTTAAAATTGGCCAGTGGACATTGTGTGTTAACTGCTTGTAATGAGTAATGGGTCTGTATTTGTGGTGGATTGGCTAAATACTGCTTGTAATGGGTCTGTTAAGTGAGGCCTTGGCCTACAAAGCATGGTAAGTCAGCCATTTTGGATGGTGATTAAATTGCATAGAAAGTGATGGATTAGGAAGTGATCAGATTGTTAAATATAACATTTTGTATTAGTGTTATACATAGACCTGTGTGGTTTTGTGTTGGTTTAAGGAAGTGATCAGATTGTTAGATATGCATAGAAAGTGGATTTATGCACAGAAAGTGTAGTAGATTGAACTGGTTGTAACAATGTGTTTAAAATGGCCGCTAGGCCTTGTGTGAGGTGTGCATGTGGTCTATATGGACTCCCCTCCCAATTCACTACACAATGCATGCACACACACACACACATCTTTAGACAATAGTTAGTCAAAAGACACACACAATTACATATATATCTATATTACAGGCAATAAGTATGATATATTGCACTAAAATCTATATTTTGTGTACAATATTATTACGCTGTTTATTGTTCTATGACATAATACAACACACTTTAAATTAATCTATATCTTGTCGTGACTAATCTTGAAACTTCTCGATATAAAGAAATATAAAAATGATATTTCTTGGGTTAAATCAGAATTACCTTTTGCGAGGAGTTGGTTGACGGTAATAGTCATATCTACAACGGTATTAAATGGTCATACATACATTTGCCAGTATATTAAGGAGATTGTAACCCAAAAAGGAGGAAAAATTCTTTTACAGTATCCTTAAGAGTGATCCTACAAAATTATTTCAAAAACAACTGAGAATCCTTTTGGAAAATGCTTTGATAGAAGGAATAGTAACAAAGGATGAATTTGGCTTTTTGTTTCCCAAATACCCTGTGATCCCTACATTTTACTTTTTACCCAAGATTCACAAGTCCCTTACCTCCCCACCAGGGAGACCAATTATCTACTATGTATGTGATTAAATTATTGGACAACTATAATCTCCATAGTTTCTCCTGTTTATCACTATTTGGAGATTACATTATTAATTAACATCTCCCTGATGATGTTTGTCTTGGTTTGAGTTTCTCCCAGCGCTGTTAATACCTTGTTTTTATTATCCTAACACCCTTCTACGCTAACCAGAGCCTAGCACCCTACTATACAACTGTAAGGGCCTACTGCCCTGCTATCAACAGGGACCTAATGTCATTCTAAGCACTAGGGCCTAGCGCGCCATAACCAAGCTTCAAGGGTCTAGCGCTAACTACGCAAAGGACCTTCCGCCCTCTTAATTGATGGGCCTGGTGCCCAGCTAGCAGTGGCCCTTGTGCCATACCTAGTGATGGGCCTCGCGCCCCAACCTACTAAGGGCATTGTGTCCTATGAACAAACTAAAGGGCCTGTACAGATCCAATCTTTTTAGACCCCTCTACAAATTTACACTTAACCTACCGAGATAACATATGGAAGTATGAACATCGCTTGTATGTACCATCAGCAGCACGATTAAATTTACTGCAATTTGTTCATGACTCTAGAGTAACAGGCCACAAGGGTGTTTGCAACACTCATGAATTATTATCTTGTTACTTCTGGTGGCCGAAATACAAGGAGAATGTTAAAAGATTTGTATCATCCTGCAGTACTTGTGCCTGGTTTAAGACTCCCCGCACTGCTCCACTTGGACTTTTACAGCCTTTGCCGGTCCCTTCTCATCCATGGGGATCAATAGCCATGGATTTTATTGTTGATTTACCATCATCCAAGGGTATGACTACAATTCTTGTGGATGTACATCGACTCACAAAGATGGCTCACTATGTGCTCTGTCGTGGACTTCCTTCTGCAAGAGAAACAACAGAATTACTAATCAGTGAAGTTTTTCGCCTACATTGAATTGCTGATGATGTCGTTTCCGACCAAGGAGTGCAATTTACTTCACATTTTTGGAAGCAGCTTTGCAGTGCTCTTAATATTAATATAAAATTATCAACTGCCCTCCATCCCCAATCCAATGGTCAGACAGAACGCACCCACCAACAATACCTATGGTGCTACATTTGCCATTTGCAAGATGACTGGATTAATGTTCTGCCTATGGTAGAGTTTTCATATAACAACTTGCAACACTCATCCAAAGACACAAGTCCTTTTTATGCAAATTTGGGGTGACATCTAGATTAGAGTCACAAGAAAATAATCTTGAATTATTAAGAGAGACACTGCAACATGCTCAGGGGTTTATAAAAGAATTCCAGACAGACATTGTAAAGCTGCACCAGTTTTAAACATTGGAGATGCGTTTGGCTTTCCACAAGAAATCTAAAAGTAAGCGTGCCTACTTCTAAACTAAGAACAAAATATATCAGTCCTTTTAAGATTGTGGCACAAGTCAGTTCATCTGCCTTTCGACTTGAACTGCCAGGATCTATGAAGGTTCATCTTGTTTTCCATGTTTCTTTATTGAAGCAAGTAATTCCGAATCCTTAACCTAGTTGCTCCTTGCCTCCTCGGGATCCTGTTCAAATTGATGATGAACATTAAGAATTTCTAGTAGAGAAAATACTAGATCCATTTAGAATATTTAGAAATAAACTTCAATATTTGATACAATGCAGGGATATGGTCCAGAAGACAATTCTTGGGAACCAGAAGGAAATGTCCATGCACCTCATTTGTTGCTTGAATTTCATCCAAGATACCCAGAGAAACCCAGCAAAGCATCGTCCAGAGGACGTTATTGAAAGGGGGAATATTGTAGGGAATTACTTTGATATTTGCACCTCCGACCACTAGAGGTCGCTGCTTTCATAAAATTGCCCTCAGATTTGCCCTTGTGAAAGGTGGCCAGAGTGGCATCAAGGAGAAACCAACTTGGATCCTGTTTCATGTTTGGGAATATAATAGGCACATGCTGGAACATCTATGTGCTTGAGTATTCTGCCTGCTCAGCTCCTGCAACTTTCTGCACTTCCATGCATTCATGACTACCCTACTTGTGTACCGACCTGGCAAATCACTGACTACCCTGCTTGTGTACCGACCCGGCAAACATCTGACTACTCTGCTTGTGTACCGACCCGGCAAATGTCTGACTACTCGCTGGATATCTACTCGACTATTGGGCTTCATTTAATACCACCAGCATCATTACAGGGCCTTACGTCTTAAAGACTAATGAGCCTTGTGCCCAGAACTGACTAAGGCCACTAACTTTCTAGGGGGCCTTGCGCCCACTACCTGCTGGGCCTTGTTCCCTGCCTCACTCTAAGGGCCTTGTTTCCTATCCAGACCCTCGAGCTGGCGGTGCCTCTTCTCTGGTTCGGCGCGGGGTCTTCAGGCTTCTTTTTTGCAGAGTAGTTCATGGCTTTTACAAGGGCCCTCTGTCTCTGCTGACTTCTTCTCTTCTCCCTGTGCCGTCTTCTTTCTTCTGGTGCCATCTTCTCGTGGCAGGGTAGCTCTTAGAACTTACAAGGGCTCCCTGCCACTTCTGCTGCCATTCAAAGATGGCAGTGCCCAGTGACTCATATAGTCGCGGGCACACCCACGCAACGTTGCATGGTGACTCAGTGAGCAAATCTGGGCTCAAATGGCCGGGAGGTGAGCTCTGATTGGCTCACAGACCCGGCCAATAGGGGGACAGCCGCCACAGAGGTAGAAAGAGCTCACCGGATGCTGGAGTGCCCTTCAACCTGCTGTGGACACTGATCCTCTCATCTTATTCTGTGGCCCCCTGCTTACTTCATTCCCCTTACATGACACTGCCCCTGTCACATGCAACTCTGTCCTCACTAATACAAATGGATAGGTCACAAAATCAGCTTTTCCTGTTGCGGAAAACATCCTTTTGATCTAATTGGTTTCAGGTCCACACTCACTTCAACAGAAATGAGAATGTAGTTAGATATAACCTAAAAACTGTGTTGGTTTCATGCCCAGGAAGTCATCATAGCCGGCATCTACAGTCTGACGAAGTTATAGAGTTTACAGCCTGTACTTTGCATGTAAAACTGTAAATGTCTCCATCAGCAATAATTTATATTCAAACTATAGTCTGTAAACCCCTGAGAATAACAAGAACTGTCTGAGGTAAATTTCTTTCAAAACCAGTAGGTGTTACAGACGTGGTGACATACCTCTCAACATGCCTGTCCCCACCAGCTGGGCTGGGGGCATGGCCACATCATCAAAATGGGGGTGTGGCCAAATAGCCCCTAAGGGTCACCCAGAGGGCTGCCTATTACATATCTCCTTTCCCCAATGTTCCCACCTGTGGGACTGTACCGCTGAAATCAGTACAGTTGGGGGGTATCTGGTGATTAAGCAGCCGGGTAATTTGGGTGGTGAAGATGATTTGGAGGTGATCACTAAAAAAAATATTTAAAAAATAATGTACTTCTCTTTCAGTACTATATTATCACAATTGTTGGATTTTTAGAAGTAAAGTCTTAAAGTGACAAGTTATAAAATACTTTAAGGTTTTAAAGTAACAAATAAACAAAATAAGAATCATAATTTAAGATCCATGTGCTATAATGCCAACTATAGTAGTAGAAATGTATATTTAACTATAGAGCAATTTAAAGCAGCAATACCATGAAAACAATGAGGTGTGGTTTTTACATAAATCACTGTGACAGGCTATAAGAATAAACTTGGTAATTACCATTTGTCTTTGTTTATTTCTTCAGGCTGCTATCAATGATTCCTAATTCTTCAGAGTTTCCACAGTATCATGTGACTACCATGGCAACCACAGTCACATGATGTAGTGAGCAGGGAGTGGAGAGCTCTGTCTTGCACCATAAAATCCCCCCCCCCTCCCTCTGGTTTCACATGACGTGCTGAGGCTGTTTGTGTAACTGACAGTCATACTAATCCGTCATCCAGAGAGATTTTGAAGAGGAGATGATTTGTTGTAGAGCAGCTAAGATAAATGACTACTATCAGATGCACACTTGTTATTTAAAAAAAACAAGCTGTATGTGGAATTTGTACTTTTAAGATGTATTCAACCAAAATTTGAAAACCACATTGTTTTGATTAAAGTGTATCTAGTGTATTGCTAGGATACATAATACAAAGGTCTGCTGATTTCTTACATAGCATACTAGGTACACTGTTTGTTGTATACTTTTAATCTGTATCCACAGTATTGATATCTGTTTCCTACTACTATTATTTTGTACAATGAATTTACCATCGCCTGCAGCAGGACACTCACTGAAATAGAATGGAAAATTAGGTTTCACTGTTGTGTGTCCTAAACCAAACCTGTAACCAGAGTCTGGGAAACATCTATTGCCTTCCTTTATATCATTCATAAAGTGTTTTTTAATTCCATTAATTTAAAGGACACTTAAAGCAAAAAAAAATGTCATTTTTTAGAAACAAAAAAGAAACTTAGAGCATTATTCAAAGCTGAATTTCCACTGCATCTCTGTACAGTATCATGGATAATCCACTCCCACAGCGTAAAGCTATATCCACCTGCTCATGGATAATGGTCAAACATTGTTGATACTGGATCAGAAACGAGAAAGCATGTCAAGTAAGTCCTGCTTGCTGAGAAAACATTTGTCATGCTTCTGTAAATAACCACAAATCTGCAACCTGTAGACTGTATTTCTGTTAGTGAAAGTCTCCACACCTTCAGGGCCGCCGAGAGGGGGGGGGGGGAGCGGGTACTAATTACCCGGGCCCGGGCATGTCAAAACTAATTTTTTTTAATTTTTTTCGGCGGGGGAGGGGGGGGGGGCAGGGTAGTTAAAAAAAAAACAAAAAACATACTCACGTGATTGCGGCGCCGGCATCCCTCCTCTCTGCTGCTCTGTGCTCCATTGCTCCAGACTGACTGAATGCCGGGTGTGACATCATAATGTCACGCCCAGCATTCAGTCAGGTCTGGAGCAATGGAGCACAGAGCAGCAGAGAAGACAAGGAGGAAGAGAGGAGTAAAGGTAAGTGAAGGGAGGAAAACGGGGGGTGGGGGTTAAAAAACAGGGGGGGGGCAGCATGACACAGAGGGGTTAAAGAAAGGAGGGACAATAGCAGCATGACACAGAGGGGTTAAGAAAAGGAGGGACAATAGCAGCATGACACAGAGGGGTTAAAGAAAAGAGGGACAAGACAAGCAGCATGGAACAGGGGGTTAAAGAAAGGAGGGACAATAGCAGCATGACACAGAGGGGTTTAAAAAAGAGGGACAAGCAGCATGGCACAGAGGGGTTAAAGAAAAGAGGGACAAGACAAGCAGCATGGCACAGGGGGTTAATGAAAGGAGGGACAATAGCAGCATGACACAGAGGGGTTAAAAAAGGAGGGACAATAGCAGCATGACACAGAGGGATTAAAGAAAAGAGGGACAAGACAAGCAGCATGGCACAGGGGGTTAAAGAGAGGAGGGACAATAGCAGCATGGCACAGGGGTTCAAGAAAAGAGAAACAAGCAGCATGGCACAGAGGGGTTAAAAAACGAGGGACAAGCAGCATGGCACAGGGTTAAAGAAAGGGGCAAAGGCAGCATGGAGGGCGCAATGTGATCATAAGGGGGCATAGCGTGGTGATGATAAAGGGGCACAGTAATGTGTGTGTGCTGGCACGGAGCTTTTGGCAATGTAGTGTGTGTGAGGTAGATGGTGGCTAATGAATGGCTGCTATTTTGTTTGCGGGGTAATGGGAATACTATTTTAATGTTGGGGCTGGAGGAAGGCCTAATTATTAATCATGGATGTTATTGATTTAACGGTGGGGCTGGCTGTAATTTTCTAAATGTAGCCATTTTTTTTTTCAAATAGGTCCTCCAACATTCCAGGATCCAGACAAGCCGCAACTAAAGAAACCAGCAGCCACATGTGGTAAAAGTGAGAAGAACAGGTAGCACAGAGCAGCATAGTGTGTGAAATGTTGTGATTCTAGTAGGGACAATGCCAATGTTTGGTGAGCCCAGTGGGCGCAGGCCAAGACTGAACTCTTTCTGTACACCCTGCATTCTTCCTATACTACACAAGGGTGCTAGATGTCCTGAAAGTCAGGAGTGCTTGGACAAATGTCACGCTCCGCGGAATTCAGGACCTAGTGATTTTATTGTGCTAGCCACGCCCCAACTGCACATTGCCACGCCCCCAATTGTGTGAACACACCCATCAAAAATTTTGCTTACTCAACTATAAGGGGAGGCCCCATGAATTTGTTGTATCGGGGCCCTGAATTCCTCTTGGCAGCCCTGCACACCTCCATCCCTATTCCACAGTGAATGCAAGAAAGCACAATGCAACCAAGCACAACCAATGTCAGTTGGTATCTATTGGAACTGGACAAGGTTTTTTTTTTGTATCTTTGAGGTTCATGCCTAATATATACAAAATTAAAATTACAATTTGCTCCCGTCATTCCCCACAATGCCCCTTCTCATATTAATGTTTGCTCCAAATACAGGAGGATGCACTTGGTAACCATGTGCAGGACATCATCACATAGTGGCAAGCTCGGTTTTTAAACTATCTGGATAATCAGGTTCCAGATAAAAAGATCTGTGTGAAGTCTCTATGTTCTCCTCGTGTTTGCGTGGGTGCTCTGGTTACCTCCCACAATCCAAAAACATACTGGTAAGTTCATTGGCTGCTGAGAAAACTAACCCTAGTCTGTGTGTGTGCAAGGGAATTTAGACTATAAGCGCTAATGTGGCATGGACTGATGTGAATGACAAATGTTCTCTGTACAGCACTGCGGAATTTGTGCCGCTATATAAATAAATGGTGATTGTGAGGACACTGGGGTTGGAACCAAAGCTTACTACATACCTGGTCCTCTAGGTTCACACAGGTAAGGAGACAGGAAAGAGTTAATAATCCCTTTTATTAAACAAAGAGCAAACACTTAGTAAAATACAACAATGCTCCCCAAGGAAAAACTTGCTCCCCCACAAAAATTAACAAGTCTCAATCACCAGTGCAAGTAAATTTCCCAATGAAGTCCCCAGCAGGTTACTTCCCCAGCAGCGTTCTAGCACGCACTAAGTCCCGCCAATAACAATCCACACAAGATAGTCCAAGTGGGCCAAGGGTTCTAGCCTGTAGGTAGGTGCATGTACCTTGAGGATCCTGGGTATTATTCTTCCTGGCTATGTAGTCTCACTAGTTCCCCAGAATCTACAAGTGGAGTGGTGTGGTATGGTGTGGAGTGGAGTGGTGACAGAATCAGTCCTAGAGGTGCACTCTGCTCTGTCTGAAGAAGCTATTACTCTCAATCAGTCCAAGTCCTTGCTCTCTCAAAATTCTCCAACAACAACTCCCTCCCCGGGCATGCCTTTTTGTTCCTTCTCAAAAGACACCCGATCCTGGCTCCCTCCCTGGGTCAACCCCCAGCTCTCTGTTCCCTTGTAATTGGTGGTGTGAAAAGTTTGGGTGATAGCAGGGGTAGAGGAAGAGCATGACGTCAGTGGTCTCCCCTCTGCTGTCACCATGCCATTCAGTCTGGATTGGAGAGGTGCTGGAACAATAGTTAGCCAACAGGCAGAGTCCACCTCCTGATTTTATATATAGTCCTGACCCACCAGTTTTTAACCCCTTCCACTCTTATTTTGTTACAAGGTCCACAGCTGCTTCACACATCCTGGGAGCTGCCTTCCCCTCTGGACACCCCAGTAATAACAGATCTGGTTACTGGGCAGCATTTAATAAAAGAGTGAGCCGTGGTTGTTCAATTGGCTCACTGATGACAGACCGGGTTGGCATGATATTCCCAATGTAAGGCCTGGGTCTTTCACAGTGATGATGATGATGATGAAAAAATCCCTCTGTATATTCATCTAGTTTATCATTCCACACCAAGAAAAAGATGGACTAACCACCAATATTTCTGATTTACACTATGCATATACTCGTATATTGTAGGTTTGATTTTATGACACTGTTACCACCCCTGCGTGGGTTTAGGCTTAATTAAATGTTGTTAAGGTTTTTTTAATAATGTAAAAAATTTCAATAAGAATATTTAAAAAAAAAGAAAAAGACGGAGCAGTGTCAATAATCCTATTACTTCCAGAGGGTCTGCTATGCAATAAAGACAATAAAGTCAATGAAGGATTTTGAAATGCACAGTTTTAAAGCTTTCTAAAACATAACATTTACTTGTTACAATGAAATGAACACATATAAGATATTCTCTGTGCATAATATTTTTTCATTGCAGGACTGGAAATACCAGTTGATCCTGTGGAAAATCTTTGCTCATTTGAGTACAATAAAGCGGTGTCTGTAAGTAGAATCTTTAAATCCTATTGAGCATCCCACTGATGTAATGGAAGGAATACAAGTCCAGCCAAAATGTTTTTGTTCCTTTATTAACACACTGATCATACAAAAAATATGTGAAAATAGAGATACACCTCTCCTGCATCTCTCGGTTCATGTACCCACTGGAGTTTTGTTTTTTCCATTTAAAAACGCTTGTAACAACACATAACAAACTGAAACACGTTTGATATGCCTTTTAACTTGTATTTTTACACACTTTTTTCAGCAGACTGTAGGTTTCCCAAAGCATTTCAACAATTCAATGCAAATGGAACACAAATAAAAACGCCAATGGGTATTGTATTTGTAACACTAGAAACAATGTTTTCTAGTGTCACACCCATTTACATGTGTTTTATATACATAGAAAAGCTTGTAAAATGCTTTTAAAAATGGCAGCAGTCATTAGGTCTTATAAGGGCTAGTTGACACTTTCCAGTTATCATGATGCATTTATTTATTAGGTAAATTCCAATCTGAAAAATATATGAAAACATAGACTGGATAGTCATTAACTTTGACAGTCAACTGTCAGTTTGGCATCTATTCATGTCCAAAAACATCATCAAATTTGCAAGGCAATTTGATAGGTATGCATGCATATGTAACAAAATGCATTTTGCACATTTGATGTAAATTGATTGAAATGAAGAGGCATGAGAGAAGTTAGCCGGTCACTTCATAAATATTCACCAATAAACTAGACTTTGAATGGCCTTTTGAGCATTTTGATAAAATGTTGCCAGGTTGCAAACCCACCATGCCTCCCCTATGAAAAACATTCTGGTGACAAGGCATCCAATTGTCTTTTCAAATCAACATAAATAAATGTACAAATAAATACAAGACCTTACAATCCAGATGGTAGTTTAGACAATAGAAGTGTACATGTCCATTGTACATTGCAATTATATACAGGGTGGTTGTTATGGGACTGAAGATGCACATGATGACAATCATGAAGTGTAAACTGTTAAGTCACAGTAGTTCTCACACACTACAAGATAATGACTGCTAAATTCTAAACCAGCCACGGTTATCACCGCCAGCCATCGCTGATGGATGTATTCAACAGAGGGGAAGAGTACAGCAGGGTACACCCTAGAGCAATCTCCCTAGGTGAAGAGGCTTATCTACAGTTTGACACATTTTTCCTATGTATGTTCAGTACGAACATACATAGGAAAAATTGCATGCAAGTAAAGCGCACTTATGTGTATAGGTTGAATCAGACAGATATCAAGGTTAGCCCAACTCAGAAACAGTAGCATTTGTGACAGATCTACATCAGTCACACAAGTGTGTATACTTAGACCCCATCTTAGCATAGAGATGTGTTCATTGTAAATGCTAACTCTATTTGTTCACAATATAAAAATGTAATAAAGTGTCATATACACAAGAGAGAATAGTGTTTGTAATAAATGTGTCACATTTTACATATAAAATGTATTTAAATACAAACATCTCCATGTGTACTGTTTTCCCTTTAAACAATCTAATGGAAACCATTACTGCAATAGTCCAAATAGAAATTTAAGGTAAGTTAAGTAATTAAAGGAGAAATTGAAGCATTCCTTTGCCATCTCACATTTACTTTACTTTGCTTACTTGTGGATCAGAAATCACATATAAGAAATTAAATTCTGACATGCATAAAATACAAAATTAAACTTTGGTTGTGCGCAAGACAACTAAAGAGTGGAAACATGACATCTGAGAATATCTCAAATATTGTTGCTGTCTCATGGTTGTGGCAAATACCACACATCCCCTGTTTTGTTCATGTGCTTAACCTAATAGCATAGGGATTCTTACATACTTACCAAGACACTGAAAGCATATTAGCAATGTCAAGGAAGATCACTGTTCACTGTAACTGAAAAGCATTTGGATACTGGGCCATTAAAAGGATTAAAGGCACCCTAGACATTTAATTCTGTCCCACCCTGTACCACCAGCAGCAGAATGTATCCTTTGTGCATCCAAAGTAAGTGTACCTTAGATACTTTCTAGATTTCAGGACACCATGGGATTTCCGTTTAATGGCTTTTTGTCAAACGCATGCTGCTGACATATATTTAAAAAAAGTGGGTGAAAATGTGTTCCATATGTTTATTCATAAACATTTTCAAAGAAGCATGTACTGAATTAAATCTCATAGCAAATGCTTTAGAATTTTATAGGACTCTAGACAGGTTGAAACAGGTATGAAAGATTTTAACAGCAGAAACATATTTTCTTAGAACAATGCAATTACTTATGTTAGTGCAATAGACTAAGGGCTAGATTTACTAAGCTGCGGATTTGAAAAAGTGGGGATGTTGCCTATAGCAACCAATCAGATTCTAGCTGTCATTTTGTAGAAAGTACTAAATAAATGAAAGCTAGAATCTGATTGGTTGCTATAGGCAACATCCCTACTTTTTCAAACCCGCAGCTTAGTAAATCTAGTCCTAAGTGTGATCCTTTCACATCACTTTTAAAGTAGAACAAATCAAAAAAATATTTTGATATGTCGTAGAAGAGGGCGAATGAAATCATTGTGCCTTTCTTTGAACATCAGAATAGTTCTGGCGAATCAGAAAATTTATCAGAAGTTGCTAATTGTCAAGGTCTCAGAGTCAGGATGGGCCTCGACGTCTGCTCAGGTGGATACTACCCCCAGAGGGGCGCAGAGTCTAACGAAAGAGAGGTTTTCACCAGGAATGTCCGCAAGGGAATATGGACTTAGCGGCTCTCTAACAGCAGGTCGCAGTCCTCTAGGGGAGCGATGAGCGACAATAGATGGATGGTCAGGAGATAAAGGTGGCAATGTGGATATGTCAGAGTGCTGAGGTGGGTTCAACAGGTAAGCGGTAGTTCTTGATAACAAGAGAGTACAACAGTCTACGGGGTGCTGCTGCACCAAGGTTCTGGTGAACAGGATGGCCCTGGAGTACGATCGGAGGAGAGGCACAACAGTCTGCAGATAGACAGCAGCATCTAGACCAGGGGTGTCCAACCTTTTAGCTTCCCTGGGCCACATTGGAAGACGACGAGTTGGTTTGGGCCGCACATAAAATACACTAACACTAACCATAGCTGATCATCCAAAAAAACATAGAAAACATAGTTTACATATTAAACTTACTTGGAAATGAAGTTAGTAAGAGTTAGAAAACCTGTTGCAGAATTATGATTAAAGCAGTAGTCCCATTACCAGCTGCAATTTAACTTACCTGCATCTGCCCCTTAGTGGGGTTCGGGGAATTAAATGACAAAAACTTTTTTTTCCTCTCTTTCTGCACCCATGAATCATTTTTTTTATTGACCAGTTTGAAATGGTCACTGATATAGGTAGCATCAGGAGGACTAATAGAAATCTACAGAGATTTAAAGATAGGGTGGCGGGAAAAATGACTCATGGAGCAGCCTCCGATGAGGGTAACAGTGGGTGATAATTTCACCCTACTCAGCACTGCACATTTAAAATGGTTTAAAATATTAAAAATACAATTATCTCTTAATATTTATATTAGATACATACAGAGAACACAGCTAGTTCATAATTGCATGGTGCAGAAAGTCCAAATTCAGAGTAACAACAATAAGATACTGGATAATCTTTCACTGCTGCTGATAGTTCGCGCGGGTGACTCCTCTGTACTACGCAATGGATGTCGGATGTGATGACGTCACCCCCGACATTCACTGCGCGCACCGCACGGAGGAGGAGACCAGAGAGGGAGCCGGAGCGCCAGCTGACGTGACCACAAGGTAAGTATTTTCTTTTTTTTTTTTTTGCAGGATACTTTTTTCATTAACAGCGCTGCCCCCTTGCCACAACCGCTGGGCCACATTTACAGGCGGGCTTAGCCACATGCGGCCCGCGGGCCATGGGTTGGACAACCCTGATCTAGACCATGGAGAAGGTGAGTCAGGTATGCGACAAAAGAGCAAGGCTGCAGGATGATGAAGTGCTGAGGTCCTGATGAGCTGGAAGCCCTGAAGCAGGATCATAGCTGATGCGCAACGATCTGCAAATTAGCAGCAGCGTCTTAACCGTGGAGGTGATACAGAAGTACAGAGGAGAGCAACAGGCTGCAGGATGGGGAAGCGCTGAGTTCCTGATGGCTGAAAGCCCTGGAGCAGGATCACAGGTGATGCGCAACTATCTGCAGCGTGGTTGCTGAATTCAAAGAAAAACAAGTTTGAAGCAATAAACAGGAGCCAGAGGAGGAGACGTCCTAATAGGTAAGGAGACCTGAATATCTGGCACCTTAGTAGGGAGGTAGGTGCTTTAAATAGACAGGGCTGACAGGGAATTAGCCAATCAAGTGAATGCAGGAAGTTTTGAAAAGACCAGGGGCTAGATTTACTAAACTGCGGGTTTGAAAAAGTGGGGATGTTGCCTATAGCAACCAAACAGATTGTAGCTGTCATTTATTTAATACAT
Organism: Mixophyes fleayi; assembly: GCF_038048845.1. Classification (NCBI taxonomy): domain Eukaryota; kingdom Metazoa; phylum Chordata; class Amphibia; order Anura; family Limnodynastidae; genus Mixophyes; species Mixophyes fleayi. The sequence continues at coordinate 227,945,795 of NC_134405.1, forward strand.
TCTGCAAAATGACAGCTAGAATCTGATTGGTTTCTATAGACAACATCTCCACTTTTTCAAACCCACAGTTTAGTAAATATACCACCAGGTGTGCGCATGCTCAGTTCAGACCAGCAAGTGAATGCAGGGAGTGAAAACCAAGGGAAACAGCGACCAGAATGAAAGCTTCTCTGGTGCGATGTGGGACGCTAATAGAATGTTTCCTTAAACATGTGGCTGTCAGCAACACATCCTTAATAGATGGACTCCTTTGTTAGCAACAATGTGTAACACATAACTTTCATCTGACAGGCCCAAGTCGGGACAAAGCCATGCCTCCTCCAAAATGGATGCATGGGTACATCACATTAAAGGGCATGGCCACATTCCAACTTTCCTCTCCTAAAAACACCCTTGAACTATCGCACACACCAGAGGCACCTGTCTCCAGTGCATGCATCACCTGCTCACCATGGTAAGCAGAGCCATAATTAGCGACTTCCTACGAACTGGGACATTGTGCCGCCCAGGGGACAGTACCCTCAAATTGGGAATGTCTCACTGAAATTGGGACAGTTGGAAGTTATGTGTAAAACAGCAGGTTTTCCCTTCCTTTAACTACTTAAATATTAAACTTTAAAAAGAAAAATAAACAGCTGAGCAATTCCATAATTGTACATAATTGAGGCCCTCTGTTGCATTTGATTCTTTTTTTCTTCCATCTTATTTTTAAAATAATATGTATTTATTTTTCAGCCAGTAGGGGGTTGGGGATTTGGGGTGCATGGCGGGAGAATCAATACAAGTGGGGATGCCATGCGTATCAGTACGGGGGAAGGGAGAGGTATGAAATGGAGGAAATTCAATAATGGGGTGGCGAGTGGTTACATAATTTGGTGGGAGTCAATACAGGGGAACTATGATATAAGGGAGATTCATGGTGAGGGTCATGATATGAGAGAATCAGTAGGGGGTTCATGATATGGGACAATGTGGAAGGGTGGGCTGGGGGCACAATATCTGACAAAGGGAGGATTCTCGCTCTCAATATTGTATATAGGTCCATTGAATACTCTCTGTATTATATAAAGGCCCCTAAGATTCTCTCTGTATTGTATGGTGGTCATTAGGAAGTTTTCTATATTACATGGCAGTCACTAGGATGCCATAGTTGTCCTGAAAAGTTGCTCCAAAAGATTTTTTAATGTATTGCATTTCATTTAATCCCGGTCGGTCCAACAGGTTTTGAAAATTTTGTTTGAATAAAGTTTGAAATGTTAATATTTTCTTGTGGACTGAAGTGCTTCAAACTACCACATTCTAATGTTTCAGTGTAAGATTAGTCTTGAGCTAATGTGAATGAGAGCAGCACCTCTATAGATATTTATAAGACCAACAACACAAATTAAAACACAAACATAAATAATTATTTGAACAAATTCATCTTTAACAAATAGAGGATAATCCTCATTCCAGAGCAGATTTAAATCACGTTCTTGCTCTCTGTATTGTACAAGTCGCTAGGATGCTCTCTGTATTGTATAGCAGTCACTAAGATGCTCACTGTATAGTGTTGGGGTCACTTGGATACTCTCTGTATTGTATGGAGGTCAGTAGGATGCTTTGTGTATTGCATGGGAGTCACAATGATGCTCCTTGTATAGTATGGCAATACAGAATGCCCTCAGTATTTATTACTAGGATGTTTTCTGCATTACACAATGGTCACTAGGATGCTCTCTGTATTGCATGGGAGTCACAGGGATGCTAGCTGTATCGTATGGCAATACAGGATGCCCTCAGTATTTTGTAATGGTTACTAGGAAGTTCTCTGTATTACATGGTTGTCATTAGGATGTTCTCTGTATTTTATATCAGTCACCAGAATGCTCTCTGTATTGTACAGCAATTGCTAGGATGTCTCTGTATTGTTTGGGGGTCATTTAGATAGTCTCTATAGTGCATAGGGGTCATTTGGACGCTCTCTATATTGTATATCGGTCATTAGGATGCTCTGTTTTGTACATTGATAACTTGAATGCTATATCTATTTTGACTATTTGTAATTTTGATGCTATCTGTATTGCATGATTATCACTAGGATGTTCTTTGTATTACATGGTGGCCACTAAGATGCTCTATGTATTGTATGGCAGTCAAAAGGATGTTCTCTGTATTGTATGGCAGTCCTAGGATGCTCTCTGTATTATATGGTAGTCACTATGCTCTCTGAATTGTATATACTGTAGATCAACTGAATGTTCTCTGTATTGCATGACAGTCACTTGCATTAGCTCTTAATGTGTATAGGTCATTAGGAGCCTCTCTGTACTATATTGTGGTCTTTAGAATGCTGTTTGTATTGTATATCTGTCATCTGATGCTCTCATTATGCAGTGGTCATTAGGATGCTCTCTGCATTGTATGACAGTCATTAGAATGTTCTTAACTGCACCAATGTTGCCCCCCTCCCCATCCCACACACAGAAAATAAGAAGTGGGAGATGGGGTGAGGGCACTGACTATAATAGTCTGTTTTGAATATTGGTGAGATGGGTCTGGTATGTGTTGTAGTTGATTATGACTTTGATATAACATTTTTTCACATACTTGATTTGCCTTATAAAAGCACTCACACTAGACAAACAACACCCACATGGCTTCTTTTATGCCCATTTTTCCATTGATGGTGCATTGTTAGAAGAGCCTGGGTCATTTGCTTATGTTTGCCTTCTATGTTGAAATTTGCCACCCCTCCACTGCTTGTCACTGAGCAACCACAGATCTCCAGTGTGACCTTACACAGTCTATGTGCAGTAAAGGTGTGTTATATTTTAATGTATTACATACTGTGTTATGTTCTGTTGGATATGGATTTTATATTGTGTGTTATAAATCATCAATGCCATAACTATCAATTTTAACACCTGGGGCAAGAAAGAGAATTGATGACCCCCGGTCATCAACTATAGTCCAATTATACTAAAATATTCATGTTGCTGTACCCCCCTTCAGCTTTGTACCCTGGGTGATTGTCCCTCTCGCACAGCCCTAGTTGTGGCCCTGTGAATCATATAGGGTGTAATATCTATAATAAAGGAATCTAAATCTTATTTGTGTCTTGAAAACTGTTCTAATAGTACATACTGCTGTAGGCACAAATGTGCTTGCTTGAATTTCTAAAATGCACTAGGTTATTACAACACGTGTGTATATTGTACAATGTTAGATAAGCCCCATAATATGATATATTTATTATAAGCAGCAAGAGTGATCAGAGTACACAGGTTTCCCCTTCTAATTGTGATGCAACCAACTAAACACACAAAAGGTCGTAAATTAGTTGGTACCTCCTTCCACTTTGTCATTGTTTCTGATTATTCTACACAGTCTATATAAGCTGCTGTTTGTTTGGAATTTGCTTTTTTTTTGTTTGCTTTATCCCACAAAGTATTTTTTTGTCAAAGTTTTGATTTGGTTTCTTTTTTTCTCATAAAAATAGTTGACTAGTATTAATGAGCATTTTGCAGTTTTTGGGGCAGGAATTATATCCATCCTGCAACACAGCATTGAAAAACAAATGCATATTGTATATATAGTTCCATGTTTGTTTCCTTGCATTTTTTGAGCGCTGCCAGCTTACAGCATTCTAGCAGGGCCAGTGCTAGGGACCACAGCGCCCTAGGCATTTTTAAAAAAGTGGCGCCCCCCCCGCAAAAATCGCCTCCCTCCTCTCCTTACCTTGTCTCACTACTGCCGCCTCTCTGCTCCCCCCCCACCACTCACTGACACTAGTAAGTGGAGGGGAAGAGATGGAGCAGAGAGGCGGCGGTGGTGACAAAATAGCCTCTTCCCCCCTCCCCGTGCATCTGAATGCTGTGCGGCGGCCGTGACAGGTATGGTCAGCGGTCGCCGCACAGTTTTAAAGTCTTTTAGAATTCTGTGGTGCCCTCCAGAGCCCGGCGCCCTAGGCAATTGCCTAACCTTGCCTAATGGGAGCGCCGGGCCTGCATTCTAGGCACCCTCAAACTGCAAGAAAATAATGCCATATGGGTAACTGGGCAGCATGGTGGCTTAGTAGTTAGCATTTCTGCCTCCCAGCACTGGGGTCATGAGTTTGATTCCTGACCATGGCCTTATCTGTGTGGAGGTTGTATGTTATGCTTGTGTGGGTTTCCTCCCACACTCCAAAAACATACTGGCAGGTTAACTGGCTGCTATTAAATTGCCCTTAGTCTGCGTGTGTGTGTATGTTAGGGAATATACACTGTAAGCTCCAATGGGGCAGTGACTGATGTGAATGAGTTCTCTGTACAGAGTTGTAGAATTAGTGGCGCTATATAAATAAATTCATGATGAACTTGTCACTGATAATGGTTAATGCTTCCAATCCTATTACTCTTATAGTGTATTGCAGCTTGCAATGAATAACATATTGTAAAATATACAGATGCTATATCTCTTTGTTTGATTTGTGATCAGCAAAGGAATATTTATTCCAGCTTAAAACATAATAATAGTCACTAGTAATTTATAACTTGTCGAATTCAATATATAATGCTATAACACTCTGTAAAAATATTTTTCTAAGAATGAAGGGTGCAAAGGCCACTCGGATGATCTCTTTTTGTACAATTATCAAGTTCATATCAATTAAAAACTTGTTTTTCGTTGATTTATTTTACAACATAGGTTCTCCTCAAAGTAACACCAATTGTGTTGTGTGCTTTCATTGCTATATCTGGTGTCTGTAGAAATTTTCCATCATTTATTCATTGTGCTGTTTACGTTGTCAGAAACTTATGGGCATTAGTAAATCATTCACTCCCAATGTTTGTGGAAACCTAGTAATCCTATTTCCACCTCCCTTGCACATTCATTGCAGTTCAGTCACGTAAACCTGAGATTAGAAAACAAATCAAGCTTTCTGGACTGCAGAAAAGTAAGTCCTGTTACTAGTAAATGTAACAAAAATGCAGCATCTTATAGAAGTTTACCACATCAAAATTCACATGAAACCCATTACAGTTATTGGTGACCCTGTCAGATCCACCAAATGGGACATCCATACAAAGTACAGTTGGGTTTCTTATTTCTTTAGATAATTAGATCTAACTCTTTTCCTATTCTCTGACCAAAATCTTATATTTAGGTTTGGGTGGAGTTCACCATGTTAAGTACAAAGTTCCTGAAATCTGATGTGTTCCTGAATGTTTCTAACAATGCACTATGTGGATGTCAGACTACTGTCTTTTTTTTACATGTATCAGATTCCACTAGGACTGTTGTAAAGATGTGAGAGTAGTTTCTGTTGTCTGTAATACCATGGGGTGTTAATGCATTTAATTAATAAATGACAGATTAAAAATGGAATGTCAGATTAAGACTGTAAAATATACTTTACCTTCATAGTTCTTATATGAACTAATGCAACTGCAGAGGGGAACAGCTGTTATAGGCCCAGCAATGTCAGTCTACGCTCCTGAGTGCTTTAATGCTCTGCTCTTCTGTTTGGGGCTTCACTGGCCATGAGCCGACCTCTGCACATGCTCCTATAGGGGAGAATCCCAAACTCCAGCGCATGAATGGGTGGCAAACTAACACCACATAGTTTCCAAAGTTTTACTTTAATACTTATCAATATGTTACATGATGATTGCAGTGATTTTGTGATGTCTGGAGATTTATGTTTTTTCTTTGGGGCAGTTTAGAAAAGCAGTGATTAGTAGGTAGATTTTCCTTTAATAAATTTGGCGATTAGCAAATTGACCTGTACATCACTAAGAAAAAAATGGCCAATTTTTTCACTATTTCTGCAAACTGACCTTTAGTACATACTTACCAACTTTTGAAAGTTGGCTTCCGTAGCATTTTTAAAATCCCCAGAATAACAGAAAGTGTAGAGCACATTTCCCCTCAACATTTTAGTTTCCAGTCAAATCCCCGATACTTTCTAGCTACTCTGTTTGCCTCATGCTATATTACTATATTTAGATTGAGGCCTTTCATTCCACCTTAAAGCATTATTGCTCACTTTAAAATGACATCCTGCATAATGGAAGAACAGGGAGCACGACTACTATGTATGGACATAACTATGCAGCCTGGGATAAAGACCACAAACATTTCAGGCACCATTAAACACTGCTGACTTTAAAAGCCTTTATGCAGAAAATAGTTTGGCTACACGGATTAGACAAGATGACACATTAGTGTACTTAATATCTCCACAGAGATATTAATACCAGTTTCTGACTGTCCTTTATTCAGGAACGTTATATTGCAACTTGATGAGTTTAAATATATGAAATAATTTGGCATCTGATATATTTCACTTATATTGCCAGGAACGTGTGGACTAAATGATTAACATTGGCCACATCAATAACTCAAGCACCGCTACAGGTATGATAGCAGGAAAAAAGAAATACAGTTCAACTGTAGTCCACCGAGTGTCAGCTTTTTATACCGTTTGTACATAGTTTAGCCATTTTAAATAAGATGAGAAAATAGATTTGGAACTTGTTTAAATGTGTCTGATTTGTGATACAGTCATTGTTTAGCTCTAAGAGCTAGATTTACTAAGAAACGTGTTTGGTGGCTGTTTGAAATTGCCACCGATCGCCAGCGGTTTAGTGGTCCAAACTGCCGCATTTACTATAGAGTGGTTTGAGGCTTCAATTTAAAATGACTGGCGATGTATGGCGGATTGAAAAAGCCAAACCGCCGGTGCGTTGGTTGAAACCACCATCAAAACGGCCATCCAAAAGACAGGACAGGACAGTTTTAATATCTGCTTCAAAATGGCTTGATAGCTGAAACATGCTGTTTGAACTATTTTGCCATTCCGGACATAAGAGAAAGCACCACTGACATTTAAATTATTTTGGCAATCATTATTAATTGATTAAGGGGCAAAATGATTTTAATATTAACTTATGAGGGGGAAAAAATTTTCATTATATTAAAGGGACAAAATTATTTAATTATTATATTATTCGAACACTATGTAATGAAAAATTGTGCAACATAAATAATTATATCCACCATTAACAATCAGTTAATAATATTATATTTTCACATTTCCCACATAATATAATGCTAAAATAGTGTCCCCTTAAAAAAATATGAAAAAAAATAAATTCCCGCATAAGTTAATATTAAATTAATTTTGCCTCTTAATTAATAATGATTTTCCAAATAATTTAAATGTTAGTGGTGCTTTCTCTTATGTTCTAAATCGCAAAATAGCTCAAACAGCATAGTTTGAGCAATCTCGCCATTCACAACCACCTCTTTAATTTTGGCCGATTGGATGGCTGTTTTGCGGCGGTTATGAAAACCCCAGCTTAGTAACTCCGGCTATTTGTATGTTCATCATTGCTAAAATCAGGATGGCGGTTTGTAAAGTGGTGGTTTTGAAAAATATCAATTCTGGCCGTTTTAATGGCGGTTTGGGCTTTAGTAGATCCAACCGAAAAGCGGCAGTTTGAGCAAACTGCCCTTTAGTAAATCTAGCCCTAAGTCTTCATGTCAAAGTAGCAGTTGAAAGCATCCTCATCATTTATTTATATAACTCGACCAATTTTGCAGCGTTGTACAGAAAATATTTGTCAAAGCATGGAGGCAATTGGAAAATATTCTTGGCAGACTAACATGTTTTTTACTTAGCCATTTGCTGCAGTGAATGATCTCAATACCATTAAAATGATAAATCTAGCAATGCACTACTCTTAACCTATCAGAATGATGCACTATCAACCCCTGTCTGGTGAAAACAATTTTGCCCACCTGTTGCACAAGATTGTATCAGTCAGCATTATCCAGTTTCTCTTCCTAAAGTGAATTCTAGAAGCCAACAAAAGTCCAGAGTGCAGTGGCTGATGTGTTGTGCAATGACCCAGAATAAGGCTGTTCTGTATTGGTTGCCAAAATGGGTTCTCTTGTACATACTAGCTATGAAAATGGTAGTGTATACTAATCAAAAAGTACAGTTAGTGCACATCCTGGAATCCCACAATTTCACATGAATAAAATATCCACAGAATTTTGTAATTATGAATTTGAGTACTTCAAATTGCAATAATGTTCCACAGTTCTTTAGACCAAACGGGAGACACAAATCACTGTTCAAAAACAGCCGTTGCTTTTAAATAATAAGCCGAAGTAAGAGTCCAACACACGCTGTAGCAGCTAGTTAATCTCCCCACTTGCCACAGACCATGTCCAAGTCTTTCTCAGTAGAAGATAAATACAGCTTACTATTTGTTGTTTTCAAACAAACCGGTGCTGCTATTTAATAGTATCAGGCCGTCAAAGGTCTTCGGGACCCGGGTTTCCCTACTGCAGTTGTATCGCTCTTAATGTGATTTCCGTGGTCACAAAGGTCAGGCTCTCTAGTATAGTCTTTTGTCTAACATGTTACGCATTTCTCCACTCTGTATAACGGCGATTTCCTCAGAGAAAGACCATGAAATCATGCTAACAACGAGATGACTGCAGTAGTGAGATCTGTGTAGAGTAGCAACTTCTCTCCTAAACATATATAGAGCTATATGATTAATATTAATTTTATTATTAAGTTCATTAATATTAGGTGAACATTTGTTGTAAGGTGTATTAAGCTATTGTGCTTAATTTTTTAGGAGGTTGGAAGATCAAGTTTGATTAACATTAATCAATGTTACTTTTATTGTGTACACTATAATAGGGCTTTTCTGAGCATACTAGCCACCATAATGGGCTCTACTATATATACTGCATAGAAGAATGGAATTTTTTGTGAATAGCCACAAAAAATGGGCTCCACTTTATATATTGCCCACAAGTTATGTGCATTAGTAACAAGGATGGACTCTACCAACAGAATGGGCTTTGCTTTGTGTCATGGCTGCAACAATGGTCTATGCAGCGTATACTTAACAAAAGACATGGGGCTATATTTACTAAACTGCGGGTTTGAAAAAGTGGGGATGTTGCCTATAGCAACCAAACAGATTCTAGTTATCATTTATTTATACATTCTACAAAATGACAGCTAGAATCTGATTGGTTGCTATAGGCAACATCTCCACTTTTTCAAACCCGCAGTTTAGTAAATATACCCCTAGGGCTGTGTTTTGCATAGTACCAGCCAGAAAGGGTTCTATGTTATTTACTTGACACAACAATGGCCCTATTATGTCTCCTACTAACCATAATAGGCTCTGGTGTGTAACGGTCACCTTATTAAGTTTTGTCTACTAGCAACGAGAATGGGCTCAGTTTTGTATACTAGGAATCGTAATTGTATACTTGTCTTGAAAATAGACTGCATTCAATATTATTGAGATTTAGCTGTATTGTATACTGGTCAGAAGGGCATATGCTTAAATTGTACTAACTGCCCCCTTCTGTATTACAAACATTACCACTGTTAATTTATTCAAGTGATCAAAACTTTATTTTTGCAACACACCAGTATTTGCTAATAGAACTGCACAACATAACCCATGAGACTAAATACTATGGGCCCCATTTACAGCTAGAGGTACATATTTGCTCCGGGACAAACCATGTTGCAAATCAAGGGGTGCAAATGTATTTATTTTTTTGCATCGCGGGAAAATAATGGCTGCTTTTACATGTACTTAACAGCTTTAATTTTACACTGCAATTTAGAGCCGAGTTGGAGACATCCCCTCTCAACTATATATCTGTCCGCATAATTTAAATTCCCTCCCCCCACACACACAATTTTCACCTTTGTTTTGCCCCTAACTCTAAATAAGTCCCTATGGTACAGATGCCCTCACTGTATCATTGACAACTGAGGCCTATATTTGCCATTGATAGGACGGCTTCATATAATAAAGAAGAATTATGTGTATTAGGATAACAGTCAGTCCACCCAAAAGAAAATTTTACGTTCTGTTATTTACTCAGTAGTCTCTATAGATAGACTAAATGAATTATAATTGATAATTACCATAAATGATGACATTAAACGTTGCATGTGATACAGCCATTCAGCTGTTTTATAACAATCAAAAATCCCTGTGACTTATATAACCGTACTATGTGCTGTAAGAGACACATTATTCCTTACATAAGTCATTACTTTCATTTCCAAGGGAGCTAAACAGACAACTTAAGATTTTGCTCTTTACGTTTTCTTATAAAAGAAATCTTAATGTCTACAACAGACTTCTTTTATATTTGTGTTAATCCAGAGGTAGTTCCTGGTGACACTTCTATTTATACGGTCCAGGAACATTTACGTTCTCTTGTTTTTCTTGGCACAACTTTGATAAATAAATTCCAGTGGTTTTAAGTTGGCAAGCAAAAGTTAATTAGTATGTAAGTGTAGTAGATTCACCAAGATATATTATGGCCTAAAATATCTAATGTTGCACATAACCTTACAACAAGATATAGTGCAAATGTAAAACTCTGATGAATACAGGACTGTGCAGCATCTATTCTGCTCTCCTCCAACAGTCAAATGCTGAACATACCTGCAAATCACCACAGTTACATAAATTCTTGCGCAGATGGAAATTGGCCACATCATTTATTATATAAAGAAAGCTTTTAGGATCACATACTTATAGCTGTGTATATTATATATATATATATATATATATATATATATATATATATATATATATATATATATATATATATATACACACACATACACACACACCTACCCATTGTACATAATTTTCATAACCCTCTTATTACTTGTCTTTTTACCCAGTTTACATACTGAAGAATGTGAGGGCCCCAGAGGTCTTTAGCCACCCCCATCAACTTCTCCACAGCTGCTATATGATTGTTCAAGACGTCAGCTACACCAAACACCAACGTTCATTTGCAACCTTACCCTTGGGGAACCTTTTCCAAGCCAAACACCTTCATCCCCCGCCCTTGGAAGAACATCTGGCATACCAAACACCATCATCTCCTTGGGACCTTGTCTTTGGAAGAACCTTTTCCATACCACCAGACTCTATTACCAAAGAAGGGGTGAGACACATAAATAAAGACCCTACAGAACCCTGGCAAACCATGCTATGGCATGACTGTGTTTAAAGTATGTCCAGATTCTACTACTCAGAACTACATTAATTTCTGTATCTCATCTCTGCAACTGTGTTTAAAGTATGTTATAGGAAATTGTTATCTGTTTAAACTTAGGTTGGCCCAGTCTTTTATTGCTGCCTAATTTATGATAGGTATCTGGCCCCCTCTAGCCTATCCCACAAATGTTTTTCTTTTCCTTTGATTAGGTGACCAATTAGCACATCTGTAGTGTATCCTAAATTAGACTGACTATATCTTAGCAGAAGGCAGACAAAGAGGTGGGGTTGGACTACTTCTCTCCCCACAGTGCACGTTTACAGTTCTACCAAATGTCCCATCACTCACGTTCACTTCTTCTGAAGTACATGCTATTCGCATTTTTACTCCATTCTCTCTACGTGTTGTGGTGATCTATCGTCCCCCTGGAGCACAACAACAATTTATTGAGGATTTCCCTGCATGGCTCCCTTACTTCTTATCTTCAGACATCCCCACCATCATCATGGGTGATTTCAACATCCCCATTGATAACCCACCTTTAAAAGCTGCTTCCAAACTACTCTCTCTAACCTCCTCACTTGACCTCTCCCAGTGGATTGAATCATCTACTCATAAGGATGGTCACTGCCTTGATCTTGAATTCTCTAGACTATGCTCAGTTTCTAATTTTCTTAACACACCCTTCCCCCTCTCGGATCATCACCTTATCAGCTACTCACTCACCCCCACTGCTCTAACCTCTCTACTATCTAACTCTACCAAGCCTCCTCATACCCGCAGAATACTGAATTCTATTAATCTTCAACAATTTTCCACCTCTCTCCAACACCTTCTCTCCCCTATCTCTACATTCTCCTCCCCTGAGATGGCAGTACCTCATTTTCACCTAACCTTAGCAACGGCCCTTGATCAAGTGGCTCCAGCGACACTACATACTACACGTCGACTTCAATGTCAACCGTGGCACACTAAAGCAACACGAAATCTTCAAAAACTGTCCCGTAAAGCAGAATGTCACTGGCGTAAATCTCGCACCTCTAATGACTTCTTCACATATACTTCTGTCTACCACTCCTATCAAAATGCTCTGGACACTGCAAAACAAACATACTTCCAATCTCTTATCTATGCTCAGGCTTCTAACCCCAAACACCTTTTCAATACATTTAAATATCTTCTCAATCCTCCCACCCCGAACCCTCCATCTACTATCAGTGCTCAGGATCTTGCCTCCTACTTCAAGGACAAGATTGACAAGATCAGACTAGAAATGGTATCCTCTTCCTCGACAAGCAATCAGCTCAATTCCTTCCCACTACCCTCTGACACCCTCTCTTCATTTGACCCCACAAATGAAGAGGAAATTTCTACACTCTTCTTATCTTCCTACTCTACCTCCTGTCCTCTTGATCCTATTCCCTCGCAAATTGGTCTTCTGTGCTCATTTCACCTCTAACTCAAATCTGTAATCTCTCACTCTCTACTGGCATCTTTCCATCACTATACAAGCACGCAGTGATTACTCCTATTCTAAAAAAACAAAACTCCGACCCAAACTCTCTCTCAAATTACCGTCCCATCTCTCAGCTCCCTTGCCCCTCCAAGCTTCTAGAGAGGCTTGCCTACACTCGCCTCACACGCTTTCTTTCCGCTAACAACCTGTTGGATCCTCTTCAGTCTGGCTTTCGTTCTCAACATTCCACAGAGACTGCGTTGACCAAGGTTGTCAATGATCTGATCACTGCTAAAACTGAACGCCATTACTCTCTCCTAATTCTCCTGGATCTCTCGGCTGCATTTGACACCGTTGACCACTCTCTTCTCATACAAACGCTGCAATCGCTAGGGCTTCAAGACACTGTTCTATCCTGGTTCTCATCCTACCTCTCTAATCGCTATTTCACTGTTAATTTCTCTGGAGCCACCTCTGCTCCGCTTTCCCTATCAGTTGGAGTACCACAAGGCTCAGTGCTAGGTCCTCTGCTATTCTCTATCTATACCGCTTCTCTTGGAAATTTAATAAGCTCCTTTGGCTTTCAGTGTCATCTCTATGCGAATGATACCCAAATCTATCTATCCTCTCCTGATCTCTCGACATCTGTGTTGTCCCGTGTAACGGACTGTCTTTCTGCCATATCATCTTGGATGTCCTCTCGCCAACTCAAACTTAATATTTCTAAAACAGAGTTAATAATATTCCCACCCACCAACAAGAGCATACCTGACACTTCTATCTCTGTTGATAACATGACCATAAATCCCACCCCACAAGCTCGCTGCCTAGGTGTAATCCTTGACTCACACCTATCCTTTGTTCCCCACATTGACTCTATATCTAAATCCTGCTACATACATCTAAAGAACATTTCCAGAATTCGCACATATCTCACGCAAGACACTGCAAAAACCTTAATTCATGCACTTATCATCTCCTGCATTGACTATTGCAATTCCCTCCTTACTGGTCTTCCCAAAAACAGACTCAAACCCCTACAATCTATTTTGCACGCTGCGGCAAGACTGAGTTCCCTTGCAAATCGTTATTCCTCTGTATGTCTCTACACTGGCTGTCTGTTTTGTACCGAATCCAATATAAAATACTCTTACTAACCTACAAGGCCATCAACAAAGCTGCACCAACATACATCTCCTCTCTTGTCTCAAAATATCTCCCAACTCGGCAACTCCGTTCTACACAAGATCTGCGTCTCTCATCCACCCTCATTACATCCTCCAATTCCCGGTTACAGGACTTTTTTAGGGCTGCACCCACTCTATGGAATTCTCTCCCTCACACAGTAAGACTCTCCTCTGGTCTACAAACTTTCAAGCATTCTCTGAAAACCTACCTCTTCAAACAAGCTTATAATATTCCTCAGCCACCCTCTTAACCTCGCTACCTATAGCCTGTTACACAATTTCACACAAGACAACTACCCCCTGACCAACATTGTTGTGTGACGGGATCATTTAGCTTATGAGTCACTTTTACCTTTGCAGTCTGGCTAGGCCAAAATGCAAAATGTAGACTTAGCCTCATGTGTCAATCTCCCATTGTCCCATAGATTGTAAACTTGCGAGCAGGGCCTTCTCACCTCTTTGTCTGTTTTACCCAGTTTGTTTATTAGTTTACTATGTTTGTCCCCAATTGTAAAGCGCTACGGAATATGTTGGCGCTATATAAATAAATGATGATGTTGATAATGATAACATAAATTTGTATTAATAAAACTTTCCCCCACTTAAGGCTAGACCAAATGCATGAGGATGGGAAATGCTGTCACTGTGTAAAACTACCATCACTCTTCCTTTTCTATAAATAGATCCACTATGAACCTAAGCACTCTCCCTAGTTATTTCAACCATCACCTACTCCTTAAACATTAACTACACATTTAAGCTTTACTTGCTTATTCCTACCTTAGTCATGTTCCCCTTTCACATATTTTCACTTTTTACAGTTTGTATATTTTACTCTTTTTTCCTAAGATAAATTTATCGACTCATTATTTACACCGTGTTTTACGCTGTTTAGGACACTGGCATATGTAAGGTTACCATATGTTGTAAGCCAAGAAAGGACACATTGCAAATATTTAAACTATTCCACTTTTAAGTCATTTCACCTTTTCCCACGCAAGGGATATACAGCAAAACAAAGCTTGTTATTACCCCATTAGCAGTGACACCCGAACACACACTTCTTCCTGTTTGACAATCTTTCTTGAGACACTATCATTTATGAAGATAGAAAAAGACAAAGGCATAGCAGAAAAGTGGTTTCTTACACTTTTGTGACATCATGTACTTATTGTTGTTTAGTTGTGCCTTTCTTTACTGATACACAGAGTGACAAGGTGACGTTGGTTGCCAGAGGAGCTAATTTTTGGGAAGAGCTCGCTAGGCAACGGTAGATCATAATGTTCCATGAGAATGCAGAAGCAATAATCATAATTCTGCGCAATTAATGCAAAAACAAAATTTACTTTGTGGGGTGAGATATTCTAAAGATATTTAAATGGTGGAGAGTTTTTTCCGCCAGATGTTGCTATGGTATTGTCACGGGCACTAGGAGTCTTGCCCAGGAATTCACCAGATGACTAGGCTTACCAGAGCGGTGAAGTTAACACAACGGTCCTCTGGTAGCAGGGTGACTAGCGGAACATATATCACAGCAGATGGAGAGAGGATGCCAATAGAGAATAGGAAAGTCAGTGACTTGCAGCTATCTTGGACAATGAGTCAGCGACTAGCTGCTGTTGTAGAAAGGCAGATTTGAACACGGAGATCAGGATGGATGTGAGCAGATGCAGGAAGGTAGCAGGGAAGTCAGTGGTCTGCGTACAGCAAGTTGTACCACTGCTTATGGTGAGAAGACTTGTCCAGGTGCAGGTAGGTAGCGGGGAAGTCAGTGGTCTGCGTACAGCAAGTTGTACCACTGCTTATGGTGAGAAGACTTGTCCAGGTGCAGGTAGGTAGCGGGGAAGTCAGTGGTCTGCGTACAGCGAGTTGTACCACTGCTTAATAGGTGAGGATTTGTACAGGTGCCGATGAGTGGAGGCATACAAAGGGTAATAGGATGAAGACACTGAGAGCACAGAGGAACTTGATCCCAACAGATATGCAGTGTATCCAGCAAAGTCTATAACGGTATGTGTGGCGCTGCTGGGTAGAGAGACTTGCTCAGCACAGATATGCAGCATAACAATAACAGTCTATAGCGGGTATGGATACCGCTGCCGAGAGGAGAAGCTAGTCCTAGCGGATATGCATAGTAAACGTGGAAAGTCAATAACAAATAGGCATACCGCTATTCAGTAGAACAGTCTGTCCACAGGAAGATGCAGGGACTGCAGAGACGCTGAACGGCAGCAACGGGTATAGGAACCACAGGTGAGCAGAAGCGGTAATCAGAGACCAGCTGAGGACACAGGCAGGAAGCAGGAGACTGTGGCAGGTATGGAAGCCAGCGATGAGTAGCACAGGAAATCCACAGGAAACTGAAGACACTAGTAGAACACAGGAGACTGTAGCGGGTATGGAAACCAGCGATGAGTAACACGGGGAATCCACAGGAAACTGAAGACACTAGTAGAACACAGGAGACTGTAGCGGGTATGGAAACCAGCGATGAGTAACACGGGGAATCAGCAGGAAACTGAAGACACTAGTAGAACACAGGAGACACCTTCAGACTCACAGGGAATGAGACTCAAGATCAGGCAATGAGGTAATGAGCACAGGTGCCTTAAATAGGGAGAGTTGCCTGATCAACCAATTAGATTAAAAGCAAAGGTCACAAGAGTTCGGCCGCGGTTCAGGACAGGTGCCGGCAGGAAGGCTAGAGAGCCACGCACCAGCGTAGAGGCACTCACGGTCCGGTGAGTGACAGGTATACTGAACTAAAATTACAGGCAATTCATAAGTGTCAAAGGTTTATTGACCCTTCTTTTTGAAGATCTCTGCAATTCACCTTGGCATGCTATCAATCAACTTCTGGGCCTCATACTGACTGATGGCCCCCCATTCTTGCCTAATCAATGTTTGGAGTCTGTCAGAATTTGTGGGTTTTTGTTTGTCCACCCGCCTCTTGAAGATTGACCACAAGCTCTCGATGGGATTAAGGTCTGTGGAGTTTCCTGGCCATGAACCCAAAATTTTGATGTTTTGAATCCCAAGACAATTATCAAATTTGCCTTATGGCAGTGCTGTATCATACTGAAAAAGGCATTGTTCATCACCAAATTGTTCTTGGATGGTTTGGAGAATTTGCTATTGGAGGATGTTTTGGTACCATTCTTTATATATAGCTGTGTTCTTAGCAATTGTGAGTGATCCCACTCCCTTGGCTGAGAAGCAACCCCAAACATAAATGGTCTCAGAATGCTTTACTGTTGGCATGACACAAGCCTGATGGTAGCACTCACCTTTCCTTCTCCGGACAAGCATTTCTCCAGATGCCCCAAACAATCTGAAAGGGGACTCATCAGAGAAAATGACTTTACTCCATTCCTCAGCAATCCAATCCCTGTACCTATTGCAGAATATCAGTCTGTCCTTGATGTTTTTTCTGGATAGAAGTGGCTTCTTTGCTGGCCTTCTTGACACCAGGCCATCCTCCAAAAGTCTTCACCTCAGTGTGCGTGCAGATGCACTCACACCTGCCTGCTGTTACTCCTGAGCAAGTTCTGCACTGGTGGTGCCCCGACCCTGCAGCTGAATCAACTTTAGGAGACGGTCCTGGAGCTTGCTAGATGTTCTTGGGCGCCCTGAAGCCTTCTTCACAACTACTGAATCTCTCTCCTTGAAGTTCTTGACGATCCGATAAATGGTTGATTTAGGTGCAATCTTACTAGCAATATCCTTGCCTGTGAAGCCCTTTTTGTGCAAAGTAATGATGACTGTACGTGTTTCCTTGCAGCTAACCATGGTTAACAGAGGAAGAACAATGATTTCAAGCACCACCCTCCTTTTAAAGCTTCCAGTCTCTTGTTCTAACTCAATCAGCCTGACAGAGTGATCTCCAGCCTTGTCCTTGTCAACACTCTCACCTGTTAACGAAATAATCACTTATCAGCTGGTCCTTTTGTGGCACGGCTGAAATGCAGTGGAAATGTTGTTTTTGGGATAAAGTTCATTGTCATGGCAAAGAGGGACTTTGAAATTAATTGCAATTCATCTGATCACTCTTCATCACATTCTGGAGTAATGCAAATTGCATTCACAAAAACAGAGGCAGCAGACTTTGTGAAAAATAATATTTGTGTCATTCTCAAAACTTTTAACCATGACTGTATTTCCATCTTAGGAGGTGCTTGCAGAGCTTTTTAGTTGCTGAAAATTGTCAGATTTCTCTAGCAGCAATTGAGCACCAGACACTACTTTTGATTATCATCATCATCAGCTATTTATATAGCGCCACTAATTCTGCAGCGCTGTACAGAGAACTCACTCACATCAGTCCCTGCCCCATTGGAGCTTACAGTCTAAATTCCCTAACATACACACAGAGACAAAGGTTAATTTAATAGCAGCCAATTAACCTACTAGTATGTTTTTTAGAATGTGGGAGGAAACTGTAGCACTCAGAGGAAACCCACGCAAACATGGGGAGAACATACAAACTCCACACAGATGAGGCCATGGTCAGGATTCGAACCCATGACCCCAGTGCTGTGAGGCAGAAATGCCTACCATTTAACCACCATGCTGCCCTTAATTATTCGCCTTTTAATCTATTTAGGTGAAATTTACACAGTAAATGCATTTGAAAGCGCACATAATCCAATATTGATAAGAGTTAAAAATGTAGTTATTACACTTAAAATAAAGGTAGATCCAATGTCCCTTAGATTTAATGAGCTACTTAATGATAACTCATCTTACACATATTAACAACGGTGTATTGAGTAATAATACTTCTATACACCATTTTTATTATGTGTAAGATGAGTTGTTTATACTTTATATACCATTCCGTTTTTAGTGTCCTCCATGTGTTTCATAGAGATGTAATGTGCACACTAGTTATTTTCTATTTTAGTATTTTTCCATTTTAACATCCCCTACATGCATAATTTCAGCCTCCTACACGTGCATATATATGTGTATATATATATATATATATATATATATATATATATATATATATATATATATATATATATATATATTTTGTTGGATTCATGTTATATTATCATAGGCCACCACTTCCAGATCCATACGCTTCATATTTCTAAGGTAGGAGTACATCAAATTAAATTAAATTGTGCCCTCACAACGTTGTAACAATCTTTTATGTGTTAAAACCCTCCCCCTTCTGGTTTTTATGCAGTCACATGGAATAATCTGACTTCTCATTCTTTCCACCCTCTGAATGATCCCTACTTTCACTTTAGTTTGTTAAATATGGAAGGGGTCGTCATTATTATTACTTATGTATTTGTATCATAATTTAATGTCTTACTGGGCAGGATTTGTTTTATTCATTCTATATCATGTAAATAGATACCTACATGATTCAACATGTCATTGGTAACTGTTTAGTTTAAAGAATGCTTGAAAGGAGGACTACCTAGCAGGTAAGATATAACGCATACTTTCTGTAATTGTGATTGAAGGTTGTAGGTCTGGAGGCACCTGAGTGGATGCAGAACTCTTTATGTAAATATACAACAGGTCATAGTGACAGGCATGAGCAGAGTGAATGCATAGGGAGCCAAGGGAACAAGCCCATTGAAAAATAATTATCCAGGCCTAAACACTGTGTTCTATAAATATACTGGCAACGTATTAAGGATTATATGTCTTGCACTCTGATTTGTGGTCTCAAATTACAACCATTTTGGTCAACCAGGTGGTGGTAGTTTTCCCAACACTAAAACTATCTCCACCTGGTGGACCAAGATGGTAGCCAGTGGCCATCTGTAATTATGGCTAAACGCATTCCTTTCACAGAGCGTTGATTTAAATAGTTTAACTTTCTGATATATTAAGGACAACGGTGTCTGAGATTGTATTAGTTCATTGTTTTCTGTTGTTTGCATGATATCTTTCATCTTCTTTGGTAAATGGAGAATATATCCAAATTCTTCCTAAGGTAATTGGATACTATTTGTTGTGTTCCAAGTATGTGATTTTTATAAATAATTATAAAGTAAATTTTCGTCACACTAAACAAGAACAACATTGACACTACCAGGTTCAGAAGGTGGGAAGTACAAATAATCGATCAGTGCATCTCTCCTTCTGTACATAAACCCAAATCACATGATTTGTACATTAAAGCAGAACTCTACCCATACCACATATTTATAAAAGTAAGCCTGTTCCATCTAGCTCCAATATCCAGCTCTCCTCTCTGCTTATCGAGAAATATTCCCTTCTCTGTAATAATTAATTCTTTTGCCAAGCTGGTAGAATGTGGAATTTCATGGCTGCTGACATTCTTGTGTCAAGAGCAGCTGCCAGGAATTATTGCTTTTACACATGTTATGACGTGAGCATTACAAATAGCTCTCTTTTTGTAGTTCTATTTGTTTTCTTTTACCCTTTGCCAATGAATGGGTCAGGTTTAGCAAGTCATAACTGTGGAGACAGCAGGCTGCCTAAGTTACAATACCTACGTGTTTGGGATGAATACAGACATTGTGACAATATAAGTGCTGGGGTCACTACCTAAGTAGAATGAAGGTAAAGGCACAAATTCAGGAATTCATTCCGAAATGATTGCTACTACAACTACTCTACAACATATTATGCATTCTCTTTTCATTTCTGACTGATAGCAAGATAGAGGGGGTCACTATCGCTATTTTTGCCATAAAGCATAAACATAAATAAATGTGACACGGAATCATGAAATTTTTAAAGGATGAATGTATTTGTTATAGTTTACATATAAAGATTTGAAAATGCATATTATCAATAGTTCCAACTTCTGCGGTCTTCACAATGGCTTCCAAATGAGTATTTTTTTTAATCAATAACAGTTAGGGTACAGTAGTTAAAACAAAACCTGTCAAAGCGCTCCGAGTCTGATATTCAATAATTATACAATTAAAATCGATTAGACTATTACCAGGCAAGTTGGGAAATTGTTGTCAGAAGATTGCTGTTATCGGCCTGTGTTAGCGGCCATCTTCAAAGTGTTCTACCAGGCCCTCATAAAGCCAGAAGATATACAAATGTTCAGTCCATGCTCTGAATGGCAGAATGGAGTCTAACTTGTCCACCTTCAGGCTAGGTACACACTGAAGAATTTTCCGACCGACGTGTTATCTCAAACGACTGTATCTACAACAAAGTCTGAGCAGTCTGACACTTCATGCATGCACAGTGACACAATTTACCTTCAGAGCTGTGCTCTTCATCTGTTCCACTAGTTTTCAGAGAATGACAGCACAATATTCATTCATTTATTATTGTCACAGATTAAAACCGCCTTGTTATAGCTATCCACATGTTCTAACAATTTCGTTAGCTTCTGTGACTCTAAAACGAAACATTGTCTCAGACTGAACAAATGAATTATTCCTTCTATAGCGCTCTCCACATTTATTCACCAGGACATTGCTAGCATAGGCTGAAAAGAACTCGACTCTGTCAACTCTATGGAGATCGTTAGCATGAGTGCATACACACTACATGATCGGTCGGTGATTGGGCGGAAAATATTAAACAGTATGAACAACCAAAGGAGCCGACAATGGACACTTTGGAACGATTTTCGACCATTGTGTCCCTTACACACTAACTCGACTTCCGACCGGTCGTATGTCAGCTGATTTGCACGATTATTGGACAATAACGCTCCAGTGTGTACCTAGCCTTAGTGGTCAAATTGAACCTAGATCTGATGCTCAGGCCAAATGATAGGATTGACCCATATGTGGCCAGTAAAAACCTTGTAGAAATTTCTTAAACACAAATTGCCGTTTGTGTTTTTCTTCAGTATGTATTTTAACAGCATCTCTTTGATTATTTTAAAGAAGACAGCCAGCTAAATTGTTCTTTTTGATTAATTCCACAACCCGTATATACTCCCAACAGTTCCCAAGTAAAGGTGTATATACACTACAAAAAAAAAAGTCCTGAACAGCATGGATATTCATGTGTACACCCTAAACACATTTGACAAAATTTACCTTCAGATCTATGCTCTTCATCTGTCATAACCATGCCGAATTGGAACGACAGTATTCCATCGCTGAACTAGATTTTTATTCCGGTTTAAAAATCAGATGATACGATGTGCTTTGGAATGATAATCGCTCATCAATGAAGTATACACACTACTGCAATATCGGGCCGAACAGTAGTTTATCGTGTGATTGGCCTGATAATCGGCTGAAAAAAATGTAGTGTGTACCCAGCCTAACTAACCCCTGTTATTACTGGTAAAGATGCCTTTTCCAGAGCTCAACAACCAGAAACGTTTAAATGAATACAATGCAGTGTTTTTACAATGCTTACTGTACAGAAGCTGTGCTTAGACAGTAGCCATCCACTCAATGTTATCAAAACACTCTACTGGAAGATGTACTGATCTAATTTATCTAGGGTGCCGATCACTGGAAAACATTACCAGCTCTTGCATTGTTCAAGTGATTTGTTTTGGAATTGTGGAGATACCAGACATGGGACAACCACACTTCTGCCACTTGAGGGAAGAGTGGTTAATCCCTAAACCAGTGGATCCCAAACTTTTTCAGTTCAAGGCACACTTAGTATTTCCATAAATTTTTCAAGGCATCCCTAAGCCAAAATGATTACTAAGTGGTCCCCCGCCTTGCTGACCACTGGCCCTGGCCGAGGCACCACTGTAAGATCGCCGAGGCACCCCAGGGAGCTTAGGCACACAGTTTGGGAACCACTGCCCTAAACACAAAGTGTTCTTTAAAGTTACTACAATTATTTTGTTGCATAGATGACTTTCATTTTCATTTGTGCAAACACAGAGTTGCAAATATTTAATTGCTTTACACCGTGAATGACATCCCAAGGACTCTGGGATGTCCATGACTGTCATCAAAGGTGTAAATTGCTCTACAAAAGTGGTTCTGAAATGTGAAGATGTATGAGATGGATGGGCTTGTACTACCAGATGGATCCTGCACAGATTGCAGTTACTTGAGTCAAAAAGGCTTATCCAGCGGCATATTATTTTCTTGGCTAAAGCTGGAGCTGGAGGAACATGCTTGTTAACACCTGTTCTCGCCTTGCAGGATGGTATTTGAAACTGTCTACTCTGTGTTAAATTTAAGTATGACTGACAAAACAGTCAGGTCTTTTCTGGATTATGGAGATTTTTACTGTCATACATGAAATGCAATAATGACAGGAGTGTTTTGAAGGTATCACTTTTCATTTTCCTGTCCTGTTTATTCTATATACATTTACTAAATGCGAGCTTTGACTCCATAGCTGTATGATTTCCTTAAATACCAGTTTGTCATAGTTTAACAGCATTAGCCCATAATCTATAGATAATAAATTAACTATTTATCTAAATATTATACACATATTTGCTTGCTGTTGCATTGAATATTTTAAAATAGTAGAAATATTTAGTATACATTTTAGAAAATAGTACATTGTCCATGAAAAAGAAAGCACAAAAGCCCCTTGTCAGTTTCTGTCCATGACTTTTTGATTATTATTTTTTAAAGACTCGAGTCTCTTAACCAGTGGCAATGCATTTCCATCAACAAATGTGCAAACTGCATGTGAAAACCAAAATAAATGCTATGCACTTGCATATGTCCAATTAAGTGTTTGATATGCGATTTATATGCAGTGGCTATGTGTTGGAAGCAGAGTAAAAAAAAAAGTGTTGCAATGCAAACACATAAGCTAGGTACACACTACATGGTTTTCGTCCAATAATCGGCTCAATCAGCCGACATACAACCGCTCGTTCAAAAGTCGGGTCAGTGTGTGTAGTGACACAATGGTCGAAAGTCTGCCCAAATGGACGATTGTCGCCTCATTTGGTTGGTCGTACCGTTAAATATTTTCGTTCCAATCTCGTTTCCGTTGTGTAGTGTGTATAAACTTCCGACCGATCCACAACAGTGAGTACAAAATTACATTGCTCACGACAACATAGCTGTAAATAGTCGCTAACGGGACAGCTGCTCTACCCTTTATCGTCTAAAACAAGGCTAGTGTGTAAGCAGTCCAAGGGCCGAGCGATCGGACCATCAATCGCATGTAAAATCGATCGGCATAAAAAGTTGGTGGAAAATTCTGTAGTGTGTACCCAGCTTTACAGACGCAAGTATGTATGCAATTGGGTATGGCTGCTTAGAATAGAATAGGTTCTATTGGAATCAACATCCGGTGAAGGATCACAATTTTAATGCCAGTGAGTAAGGGGCCTATACAGATTTTTTTCAACCCTGTGGATTCATGCTTTATGGAATTCTCAAAACATATAAAAGATAATTTATTAACAAATATATGCTTTTAAAAGCTATTTTAAAAAATGTTTGTTTTATCTTAGATTAAAATTTTTGCATACCATTGCACCTTATAATTTTGGTTACAAACATGATTGATTTATTTTTTGGTTCGAAAACCACTGCATTTGAAAATGCACTTGTGCCACAGCAGATTTTCACCGACAATCAAGTTAATTTAAATAAATATTATGTGTTTACATGTATATGTTTCTAGTAAGGTTTTTTTTCCAGTGTGCTATAATTTTCTGAAAGGAAAAAAGTGGTTCAGAACAACTTATAGCCAATAGTACCCTCTAGTTAACACCCATGAACTGTTGTCTTATTTATTATCTCTAACAAGTACAGCCTCCGCCTGTCGCCAGAAAACAAAAGGTTACACATCTTACAATCCCCTTACCTATCTTTCTCTCACTCTGCTTCTATTAGCCGGTGATGTATCACCTAATCCAGGTCCCCCACACACACATACATCAGAGCACTACCGCTCTATAGCAAACCTCAAATACATCACCTGCCTCCCCTCTCTTCCAAAGTCCTTTAAATGTGTCCTTTGGAATGCACGCTCTGTTTGTAACAAACTTACCTCCATTCATGATCTCTTCCTCTCAAAAAACCTCAAACTTCTGGCAATAACTGAAACATGGCTCATGCAATCAGACACTGCCTCACCTGCAGCACTTTCAAATGGTGGCCTCCAACTCACCCACACCTCCAGACTTGAAGGCAGACAAGGAGGGGGGGTTGGACTACTTCTCTCCCCACAGTGCACATTCACAGTTCTACCAAATGTCCCATCACTCACGTTCACATCTTTTGAAGTACATGCTATTTGCATTTTTAATCCATTCTCTCTACGTGTTGCGGTGATCTATCATCCCCCTGGAGCACACCAACAATTTATTGAGGATTTCTCTGCATGGCTCCCTCACTTCTTATCTTCAGACATCCCCACCCTAATCCTGGGTGATTTCAACATCCCATTGATAACCCACCTTCCAAGATTGCTTCCAAACTACTCTCTCTAACCTCCTCACTTGACCTCTCGCAATGGATTGAATCATCTACTCATCAGGATGACCATTGCCTTGATCTTGTTTTCTCTAGACTATGCTCACTTTCTAACTTTCTTAACACACCCTTCCCCCTCTCGGATCATCACCTTATCAGCTACACGCTCACCCCCACTGCTCTAACCTCTCTACTGTCTAACTCTACCAAGCCTCCTCATACCCGCAGAAATCTTAATTCTATTAAAATTCAACAATTTTCCACCTGTCTCCAACACCTTCTCTCCCCTATCTCTACATTCTCCTCCCCTGAGATGGCAGTACCTCATTTTCACCAAACCTTAGCAACAGCCATTGATCAAGTGGCTCCAGCGACACTACATACTACACATCGACTTCAATGTCAGCCGTGGCACACTACAGCAACGCGAAATCTTCAAAAACTTTCCCGTAAAGCAGAACATCACTGGCGTAAAACTCGCACATCTAATGACTTCTTCACATATACTTCTATCTTCCGCTCCTATCGAAATGCTCTGGACACTGCAAAACAAACAAACATACTTCCAATCTCTTATCTATGCTCAGGCTTCAAACCCCAAACGCCTTTTTAAAGACATTTAAAGCTCTTCTCAATCCTCCCACCCCAAACCCTCCGTCCACTACCAGTTCCCAGGATCTTGCTTCCTATTTCAAGGACAAGATTAATAAGATCAGACTAGAAATGGTATCCTCTTCCTCGACAAGCAATTGGTTCAATTCCTTCCCACCAACCTCTGACACCCTCTCTTCATTTGACCCCACAAATGAGGAGGAAATTTCTACGCTCTTCTTATCCTCCTACTCTACCTCCTGTCCTCTTGATCCTATTCCCTCACAAATTGGTAGATCCCTGTCTCCTGTGCTCATCTCATCTCTAACTAAAATCTGTAATCTCTCGCTCTCTACTGGCATCTTTCCATCACTATACAAGCATGCAGTGATTACTCCTATTCTAAAAAAACAAGATTCCGACCCAAACTCTATCTCAAATTACCGTCCCATCTCACAGCTGCCGTGCCCCTCCAAGCTTCTAGAGACTTGCCTACACTCGCCTTACACGCTTCCTTTCCGCAAACAACCTGTTGGATCCTCTTCAGTCTGGCTTCCGTTCTCAAAACTCCACAGAAACTGCTTTGACTAAGGTTGTCAATGATCTGATCACTGCTAAAACTAAACGCCATTACTCTCTCCTAATTCTGCTGGATCTCTCGGCTGCATTTGACACCATTGACCACTCTCTTCTCATACAAACACTGCAATCCCTAGGGCTTCAAGACACTGTTCTATCCTGGTTCTCATCCTACCTCTCTAATCGCTCTTTTACTGTTAATTTCTCTGGGGCCACCTCTGCTCCGCTTTCCCTATCAGTTGGAGTACCGCAAGGCTCAGTGCTAGGTCCTCTGCTATTCTCTATCTATACCGCTTCTCTTGGAAATCGAATAAGTTCCTTTGGATTTCAGTATCAACTCTATGCGGATGATACCCAAATTTATCTATCCTCTCCTGATCTCTCGACATCTGTGTTGTCCCGTGTAACTGACTGTCTTTCTGCTATTTCATCTTGGATGTCTTCTCACCAACTCAAACGTAATCTTTCTAAAACAGAGTTAATAATATTCCCACCCACCAACTAGAGTATACCTGACATTTCTATCTCTGTTGATAACATGACCATAAATCCCACCCCACAAGCTCGCTGCCTAGGTGTAATCCTTGACTCACACCTATCCTTTGTTCCCCACATTGACTCTATATCTAAATCATGTTACATACATCTAAAAAACATTTCCAGAATTTGCACGTATCTCACACAAGACACTGCAAAAACCTTAATTCATGCACTTATCATCTCCCGCATTGACTATTGCAATTCCCTCCCTACTGGCCTTCCCAAATATAGACTCAAACCCTTGCAATCTATTTTGCACGCTGCGGCAAGATTGATTTTCCTTGCAAATCGTTATTCCTCTGTATGTCTCTACACTGGTTGCCTGTTTTC
Source organism: Mixophyes fleayi (assembly GCF_038048845.1). Lineage (NCBI taxonomy): Eukaryota > Metazoa > Chordata > Amphibia > Anura > Limnodynastidae > Mixophyes > Mixophyes fleayi. The sequence continues at coordinate 227,972,854 of NC_134405.1, forward strand.
TACCGAATCCAATATAAAATACTTTTACTAACCTACAAGGCCATCAACAAAGCTGCACCAACATACATCTCCTCTCTTGTCACAAAATATCTCCCAACTCGGCAACTTCGTTCTGCACAAGATCTGCGTCTCTCATCCACCCTCATTACATCCTCCCATTCCCGATTACAGGACTTTTTCTGGGCTGCACCTACTCTATGGAATTCTCTCCCTTGCACAATAAGACTTTCCTCTAGTCTACAAGCTTTCAAGCGTTCTCTGAAAACCCACCTCTTCAGACAAGCTTATAATATTCCTCAATCACCCTCTTAACCTCAGTACATTACCCTATTACCACCTGTTATACAACTACCCCTTGATCACCATTGTTGTTTGACAGGATCATTTAGCTTATGAATCACTTTTACCTTTGCAGTCTGGCTGGACCGACTGCAAATGTAGACTTAACCTCATGTGTCAAACTCCCATTGTCCAACAGATTGTAAGCTTGCGAGCAGGGCCTTCTCACCTCTTTGTCTGTTTTACCCAGTTTGTTTATTAGTTTACTATATTTGTCCCCAATTGTAAAGTGTTACGGAATATGTTGGTGCTATATAAATAAATGATGATGATCATCATCATCATACATACAGGTAATACATACAGACAGAGAGGTAAGAGAACCCTGCTCGAAAGCTTACAATATATATGTAGTTTATATGGTAAATATCTCATTCTACCCTGCTCAAGCTATCTCTAAAAGATCAACTGTTTATATGGTATGGTTACCCTCCTATTTGTTTGTTTAAGACTTTTATTACTTTGTTTGTAGTGTGTGTGTGATTAGTGGGGGTTAACTCATGAAAGTGGTCACATGGCTATTTGAACCTATTTAAACAGCAGTATTAGGCTGTTTAAGCCTATAGGCTGTTAGCTAGTGAGAATTCTTCTAAGTGAAATTCTTACAAGTGTATTAACTAGTATAGTTAAAGATATACAAGAGGAGAACAGGAGGGGAACCTTTTACCTGCAAACACTGCTACATGAGAACAACATTCAACAATCAGCCGGGAGCTCTGATATCCCTCACCACCTGGATTACTAACTGCCTAGACACTCCCTGCTGAACTGTTTCTCACACATATTCAGGCCTGCTGCAGTATTATGACTTGGTGATTCCTCTTATGCTGCTTGGATTCCCAATTTTAATCCACACTGTTGCTCCACTTAGCTTGAACTTTGACCTGGCTCCCTCTTGTCCTGTGGATTTGTATAACCAGCTCAGTGCACCTTGTATTACGCTTTGTTGTATACTATTGCCTTCCAATCATGCCTGATGTTACTGTTTCACCTGTTTTTTCTAAACCCACCCATCTGCTATCTCTGCTTCTTATTCCCGGACTCATACTTTACATCTCTTCTTCCTCTTTTCTCTCCTTCTTCCTTTGCATTCTTTTTATTCACCTTGTGCTCTCACCATTTCCTCACTACACTTGTAAGCCCTTACCATTCTTGATTTCTGATTTCTTTCAACTGTCTATTCCACACCTTCTCTAGCTTTATCATGATTTACTCCTCTCTCACTTCTGTCCTCTCCCTCTATCCCCCTGCTTCCCATGTCCAACCGTTCCATATTCTTCCTCCTCCTCCTCACTTCCCATCCCCCTCCCTATTTCACTCCTCTCATCTCTTCTGTGCCTCTGGGCCCCTGATCTAACATGCTGCCCCCTCTTACATCTTTTCCTCTCTCCTCCCTTTCCCCACTCACACCCTTTCCCTCTTGTCCCCTTCGCTGCTCTTTTCTCAGTGTCAATCTGTTCCTACCTCCTCCCTCTTTCCCCCCAGCTTATATTCTCCCTCACGTCACTTCTACCCTCTGCCTCTCCCATTCATAAACCCCCTTATCTGCCCCATCTCCACTCCTCCCCCACCTCTTGCTCCCCTGCCCCTCATCTCCTGTCTGCTGACAAATCCCCTCTTATTTCTGTGTCTCGTCCAATTCCAACCCTCTCTTCCTGTCATTCCCCTCGCTCCATATCATACTCACCCTTGCAGACGAGCAACCCCAACAATCTCATCCACATCTCTCCTCTTCCCTCTCTTCCACTATCCTGTGGTCTCTGGAATGCCAGATCAGTCTGTAACAAATTGACCTCTATCCATGATCTCTTTATCTCTAGAGCCTTCAACCTGCTTGCCATCACTGAAACCTGGCTATCCCCCGAGACACTACCTCTCCTGCTGCTCTCTGTTTCGGGGGCTTGTCCTTCTCCCACACACCCAGACCTGGGGAACGGCAAGGTGGTGGCGTCGGCATACTTCTCTCCTCTTGCTGTTCTTCCCCCTGAACCCTCCCTCTCTTTTTCGTCCTTTGAGGTACACTCTATCCGCCTATTCCACCCAGTCCACCTTCGTGTTGCTGTTATCTACCGTCCTCTTGGTCCTGTCTCCCAATTTCTTGATCACTTTGCCACCTGGCTCCCTCACTTTCTCACCTCTGACCTTCCCTCCCTGATCTTGGGGGATTTTAATATCCCTATAGATAATCCCTCAGACCCTGCTGCCTCCAAACTTCTCTCCCTCTCCTCCTCCCTTGGTCTCTCTCAATGGACCTCCTCTCCCTCCCACCGCAGTGGCCACTCCCTAGATCTGTTTTTTTCACACCTCGGTACTGTCTCTGACCTCATTAATTCACCTTTTCCTCTCTCAGACCACCATCTCCTCTCTTTTAGCATCTCTCCACCCCTCTCATCGTCCCCGGCCCCCAAGGTTACTCTCACCAGGCGTAATCTTGACACAGTTGACCCTACCAGTTTCTCCTCCTCCCTGGGCTCGCTCCTCTCCCCATCACCTCTCTTTCTTGCCCCGATAAGGCTGTCTCCTTCTACAATCGCACTCTTACCGCTGCACTTGACTCTGTCGCCCCAGCTGTCACCGTCAAGCTTTGGCACACTAAACTTACCCGCTATCTTCAAAAATGCTCCTGCAGTGCAGAACGGCTTTGGAGAAAGTCACGCACTCATGCTGACTTCCTCCACTTCAAGTTCATGCTTGCCTCTTATAGTTCGGCCCTTTCCCTCTCTAAACAATCTTTCTTCAAAGCTCTAATTTCTTCCCAATCCTCCAACCCCCGTCGGCTTTCTGCCACCTTCAACTCTCTCCTCTCCCCTCCCCACCACACTCTCTGCTGTCGACTTTGCTACCCACTTCTCCTCCAAGATTGAGTCTATACGTCATGACATCTCCCAGCAGTCCCTTCTTACCCCACCCTCTCCCCCCTCCATGCCCATTCTGTCCCCCTTCTCACCCTCCTCTGCTGCTGCTATCTCCTTTCTCCCCTCCAGCTAGCTCACCCTCCTTCTCTTCCTTCACTCCGGTATCTGCAGATGAAGTCCATACCCTTCTCTCTTCCTCTCCCCCCTCCACTTGCACACAGGACCCAATCCCCTCCCACCTCCTACGCTCCCTTTCTCCTGAAGCCTGCTCCCACCTTGCACACCTCCTCAACCTCTCCCTCTCCTCTGGAATCTTCCCCTCCTCTTTTAAACATGCTCTTGTCTCCCCCATAGTCAAGAAACCGTCCCTTGATCCCGCCTCTCTCTCTAATTACCGCCCTATTTCGCTTCTTCCTTTTGCCTCCAAACTCCTTGAACGGGTTGTCTACAACCGTCTCACCTCCTTTCTTTCCTCTCACTCACTACTTGATCCGCTCCAATCTGGTTTTCGCCCCCTCCACTCCACTGAAACTGCCCTCACTAAGGTCACTAATGACCTTCTCCTCGCTAAATCCAATAGGCACTACTCCCTTCTTATCCTTCTTGACTTCTCTGCTGCCTTCGATACCGTTGACCACGCACTCCTTTTGCAAACTCTCAAATCTTTAGGCCTATGTAACACTGTCATCTCCTGGTTTTCCTCTTACCTCACCAACCGCTCCTTCTCAGTCTCTACTCATGATTCTACATCACCCCCTCTTCCCCTACCCGTTGGTGTTCCTCAAGGCTCCGTTCTTGGCCCCCTGCTTTTCTCCCTCTACACCTCCTCCCTTGGTGTCCTCATCCACTCCTTTGGCCTCCAGTACCACCTCTATGCTGATGATACCCAAATCTATCTTTCATCCCCTGACCTCTCCCATTCCCTTCTGTCTCATGTCTCCTCCTGTCTCTCGGCCATCTCATCTTGGATGTCCCAACGCTTCCTTAAACTCAATATTTCCAAGACCGAGCTTATAGTCTTCCCCCCTGCCAAGACTCTCCCACCTCCCCCTCTCTATTTCTGTCAATAACACTACCCTCGTTTCTGTCCCCCAAGTCCGATGCCTTGGGGTCATCCTTGATTCCTCCCTCTCATTTACGCCTCACATTCTGTCCCTCTCTAAATCCTGTTAGTTCCACCTTCAGAATATTTCTAAGATACGTCCCTTTCTCACCACGGAAGCCACGAAAACCCTTGTTCACTCGCTTATTATCTCTCGCCTTGACTACTGTAACCTTCTTCTCTCTGGCCTACCTGATTCTCGCCTTGATCCTCTTAAGTCTATCCTCAATGCTGCTGCCCGCCTCATTTTTCTCTCCCGGCGCTCTATCTCTGCGGTCTCCCTCCAACAGTCACTACATTGGCTCCCCATACCCTACAGAATTAAATTTAAACTCCTCACCCTCACCTTTAAAGCTCTTAGTCAATCTTCCCCTCCCTACATCTCCAATCTCATCTCTACCTACACTCCTACCCGCCCCCTCCGCTCTGCCTCTGACCGCCGCCTCACTACTTCACTGATCACCTCGTCTCACTCTCGTCTTCAGGACTTTGCCCGGGCTGCTCCCCTGCTGTGGAACGATCTTCCACGTTCCATCAGGTTATCATCTACTCTCAAAGGCTTCAAGCGTGCCCTTAAGACTCATTACTTTATTCAAGTCTATCAGTCCTCCTAACTCTCTTGTCCTGGCTCTCTCCCCTAGTTAGTACCACCCTTTTTTGTGTCTCCCCCTTCCCTTTAGGTTGTTAACTCTCATGAGCAGGGCCCTCTTTCCTTGTGTGCTCCATCTACTGTTCCTTAACCCTCTGTACCTCTTGGCCTGCTTTGCTAGCCCTGTTTTACCTGTTTTATTAAGCTTCGGCCTTCTTCCTGCTGATTTCTACCATCCCTTTCACTATCTCAGATATAATCTGATTTGCTTTACCCATGCACCTGTTTGTATATATTTGTGTATCATGTTGTGTCTTGGTTCTGTTTTCTGTATACGTAATGTACGGCGCTGCGGACCCTTTGTGGCGCCTTATAAGTCAAAGATAATAATAATAATAATAATAATAATCTATAGGACAATGGGAGTTAGAAACACAAGGGCATGTGCTACATCATATTGCACAATGGACCAGCCAGACTGCAAAGGTAAAAGTACTGAGTGGGCTATGTGTGTTGCAATGTTGGTCAGAAGGTTGTTGTCTTGCGTTAGCAGTGTAGAGGATGGTAATAGGGTAATCTAGGGAAATTAAGATGATGGTTGAGGAATATCATAACCTTGTCTGAAGAGGTGGATTTTCAGTGACGCTTGAAGGTTTGAAGACTAGAGGAAAGTCTTACTGCGCGTGGGAGGAAATTCCACAAAGTAGGTGCAGCCCGGAAAAAATCCTGTAACCGAGAATGGGAGGATGTGATGAGTGTGGAAGATAGACGTAGATCTTGTGCAGAACGGAGGTGTCGAGTAGAAAGATATTTCGAGACAAGTGAGGAAATGTATGTCGGTGCAATGATGATGAATGGTAACCTGCTACATAGAAAAGAATAAAATACAGCCTTTATATGCCTTTCTGGAAATTATCATTACAAGAGTAGTTTTCTTTGTAGCTGTCATGGTGGCACGATGTTCTTCTTTGCTGCCTCACAACACTGTGGTAATAGGTTCAATGCCAACAAGGGCACACAGTAGAAAAACATACTGATAGGTTAAATGGTTTGTGACAAAATTAACCCAATTGATTGAACTTAGACTGTAACCTCCAATGGCACACGGACTGATGCAAATAAATAAAGTAAAATATTCTCTGTAAAGTGTTGGCAGTATGAAAATACACTCTACTAAAAATAAATGTAACTCCTAAGAACATCTACCGATTCTGATGTCAGAGTGCCACACTTTGCAGTCATCATGTCTACACCTTAAGATAATCCATAACTGGATGGTGATGCTGGTTGCTGAATAAGAGCAGACAATCATCGTTGAGTAAACTACTTTTTTGCTCAGTCACTCTACAATGCCAGCACACTATGCAGAATAAAACTCAGATCACATGATCGAGACCCGTGTAACATGACTTCTCTCTACAAACGTAGGGCTGTCCAACTGGTTCTAGCCCTTCAAATTAATTTTCATGCCCCCACCCTCCTTGACAAACACCTTAAGCTCTATTGTATAACAGAATGTACTAATAAGATCCAGCCTGCAACAATATAGTTATAACATATAAGACCCTCTTCATACATGGACAGCACTGCTCTAGAAGGTGATAGGACCCTGATACGTTTCATGTTTTCCACAGTTTCTGTGAACAGTAACTTAAAAGATTTGCTGAGAATTTGGTTGTTATGGAAATATTACCTTGCTTTGTATTATATTGTGTCTGCATTGTACTGTCTGACTTGAAATACGTGTGCTGTAACCCCCTCCTCCTCGTGTGCCCCCTTCCCTTACCTCCATTTCCTTTTTTTTTTGCTTTCTGTACCCTTTAGCTGGAGACATTTATAATAAAAACTATTGCTGAAGAAGACTTGAGGATGTCCTACCCCAACTTCTAGGGAGGTGCCCAACATCAACTGAGATATGATTTCAGTATTAGCAGTCACTGTACAGAAGGAGCTCATTGTGGAGAAGCACAAACTCACATGCAGTGTACAAAAAGCAAGTTTGTATCTGTTTGTATCATATAGTGCATGTCATCAGAATATAGCAACATATCAAAAATGGTAGAAAATGGTAAATATGAAAGATAGCAAAGTTAATCTATGTGTCTCCTGTGTTATCTTATTATTCTTCCCTCCTTCCCCTCACTAGCCTCCCCTCTTACAGGCTATGAACTTGCACTTTTGTGCAGTTGTGATAAGATGAATGGGTGTGAGGGCTTCTCTGGATCTCTGTACAAAGTTTATTTTGTGTGCCTAGAGGGCGTAAAAAAACACAGATCATATACCTTATTAACATTATACATCTCAGTTCTGTATGGAACCCCTCAGAAGACCTGTGCATCACACTCTTTTATGTCATTGTACCCTTTTTTTCCCCCAGTCTCTGTGTCATTGTTCTTTTTCAATATTTCATTCTCTCTCCCTATATGTATACACTTTTGGATTTAGAATTATCAGTGTCCCATTGCTATCATATGGTGTGCTAATTTATTCTATGTGTCCATTGTAACCCCTGTTGTGTGAGTTTACTGTGCAATCTGTGTATTATATTTTCCTGTGTTGTGTCAGTGCATGAGGCTCCCCTTATTATTTAATTGGACTATATTCCTCAGCTATGAGTGTGCCCTGTGTATTGGTGAAGACTGGTCCAATATAGCATAAGTGTATGAGAGGGACATGATAACATCATCCACCGCTCCCTGTGTTTACTATGTGAAAGCTGAGAAGATGGTCTGATTGCTATTAAAATTGGAGACAAGACCAGTGGAACTTCATCAGTCCTGATCTAATGCATTTTGTGGCCATGACATAAGAACCCTGCTGCAAATGCAACTCTTATTGCTACACCACTGTCTCTGAACATCTTTGTTGAGGTGCTGGAAAAAAAAACAGCCTTCAAGACTAAATCATTACATAACCTTGATGTCCCTAAACAGTGCATTTTAGATTCAAGTAAACCTAAATGTCCATGGTGTAATACTAATAACCAATTAGGCTACAGATTAAGTAGATGGGACTAGTTTGAAAATGAGAAACATTACAAAGATCAAATAAAAAAGCTAATATGTACACATTACTTAAAAGGTATATCATCTTAAGGACAAAGGTGGTCACAGAAAGAAAATAACATCTATTCAAAGCCAACATTAGTGAGGTAGTGACTGATTTGGTGCCATATATTATGTCTCTTTTTTTGTTTCTTACTAGCATGAAAACATTTGCTATAAATCTATTCATGATGGGTAACAATGGTCTTGTATGCATGTTTTCTACATAAGCCACAAATTACATGACAGACTGCCTTTTTTATACAATGTAATCCAGTGTTAGGCAATCTGACACTTCAGGGACCGCATAGGAGCCAAAAGGGCCATACATTACCCTTAATCTCAGTGATAAGTTAAAACAATACATTTAATGAGAGAAAGAGACACTTATCTGTAGTAACATATCAGCAGGCATTTTAAACAAGAGTTACAAGGTATAACAAACAAATCTCACAATAATGCAGGAAGAAACTGGTGGCCACAAGTGAAGGCTTGAAGGGCCTCAAGGGCCTTTGGGCTGGCTGTTGCAGACGTAATCTTATCCAAAATACACTATTATAAGAATATCAGATAAGAATAGTAAAGGCGTCCATACACTCTGCAATTTTGCAGGCCAACTAGGCTATTTAAAACCTACTTTTAGCAATTGTAGTTCATGGGCTCAAAAGACCACCAGTTCAGATAAACATCTGATCAGGATCTGAGATGTTGATTTGTATGGACAGTAAATCTGGTCAGACAATGCCTACATCTGACCGTGAATGTAGTCATTGTGTGACTACTAATGGTATTCCATCAGATCTGGCCATTTGGCACTTCCTGATTGACCATACATGTGTATAGCCAAATCTGACAAAGATCAGAGAGGAGCCTGTATAGAAATACCTTATTATTGGAAAAAAATGTAAAATAAATATTCATACTATCCAGCCAAAATGACTTTGCTTAGCCCCCAGAAACACATCATGTTACAATTAGCACATTAACATTTTATTGATTTGATAAAATGCAGTCCATATCTCCACTTGCCTTGTCTTCTCTTTTTTTGTCTATTTGCCAAATGTATTTGGAACAATATATCTGAGTTGAATTCAAAGATACCATAGACCCTTAATGCAAACCAATCCTCTTTCATCTAGATATGCATTGTATACTGTGAAAGTTATCTTTAGCAATAAACATTCACAACAATGAATAAGAGCAGTATCACTGGTCAATGGTTACATTGTTGTAACATGAAAGCACAATATTTCATGGAATAATAACCTATATTATCCCTGTCAAAACACTTTAGCATGTTTATATAGCTAAGAACAAGTGCAGTTGCCCCTTGTCGAAAAAAACCTCAAATATATTTTTATGCAATACCTTTAAAACATTTGCATGAGTATGCATATTGATTATTTTCTCAGCTTATGAGGCCAATAAATGTGAGTGACATTGCATGTTCAACACAATTGCGTATGACATTTATTGGTTAACAAGCTCTTGTGCATGCATTTGTGTGGGGGAGGGAGTCAATGGAGAACACTCAATAGAGACCCCAAAAGGTTCACTTGCAGTAATGCGTCTGAGAAATTACACCACAGATCACTCTCAACTGTAAATGCTGGATCAAACACACTAATGAAGGTATGTATTATCATGCCAGTGGATAAAGGTCCCCTTCAGAAAGTAAAACAAATTATATATATATATATATATATATATATATATATATATATATATATACACATACACATACACTTTTTCAAAAAATTATTTCCATAAAACTTTACACAAGAATACATGTTCAAAAAGTACCCCTAGATGCATATTGACTATTTCATTTTGCACGGGAAATATCTTGTATACTGAACCCAGACTTGGATACTAATTTCCAAGGTACATCTATTAATAGGGTGAGAAATATTCTTCTGCAGTTTTTAACTTAGTCAATCTGTATTTTTGTCTGATACTACAGCATGTGTGATCATGCAGTATGTCTCTAGAAACTTGCCATACAACATTACATAGTGGGTTTTATATCGCTGATCATTACATCACTTTAATTCGTATCTGTTTAGTAACCACTTGCTTTACACAACAGTAAACAATAGATTATACATCACATATTGCTTTGCTCAGATGAGTGAATCAGTTATATAAACAGTAAAACAGCAATATAAACTCTTCCAAAGTTCAAAGTACAACAAGGATACAAGACGCTTTGGCAGCACCTACATATATCAAGGAAATAATAAAAACTGCCACACCTACAACTGCTGTAATGCATACCACTGACTTGTTAACTGGGGTTTTCATTTTTGTTTTTATCCTTTGTTTGTACCTTGTTTTTACAATTGTAATAAAGTTGAACTTTTCTTATACATTTATTGCTGAGTATTTCTCTTAAACAACCATTTAGTTTACCCAATTTAAATATTGTACATTTGTCTGTAACAAATTTGTTTAATGTATTAAAATAAGTTAAGTTATAATTCATGAAATGCTTTAGAGCATCATGCTCCTCCTTTGAAAGAATATGCTTGATTTTCTGCTTTTCAGGAACTTTTTTCTAAGTTAACTTCCACAAGTTTTTGAAATATTTCTGCTATGTGACTTTTGGGTAGACAATTGAAATATTCTTTCAAACTGTATTTATATAATGTTGTTCTGGTGATTTTCTAACTGCATTGTTAAAGTCAGCTTCAATTCATGAAGGTTTCCAATTAAGTGTTGTGCGGGGCAAGGGGATATGATAGTTATTGAGAGTGTAGTCACCAAGAATGAAAATGCTCTTATTATTTCTTCTCATTTTCCTGTCCTTTTTTTTTTTTAAATCCAGTATTTTTATTGAAATTTTTTAAGATATAAACATACTAAACAACAAAAAGAAAAAGAAAAACAATCGCATACATATCAAAATTAAATGACGGAATTTACAAGATTACATTAAAGCATAATAATAATAAATGTGCTATATTCATTCAGGATCATACATCGTAAATGCTTATACATAAGTATGTTACACATGCAGGGTTTATTACATGGACTCAGATACCTATTATAAGAACTGCGGTAGCCATACATTTAAGTAGATAGAGCATCTGTACTAGATGACATAGAATAGAATGGAGACTCTAACCATCTGTACCATATATTCTCAAATTCCTTCAGAGCCTGTCTGCTAGTATAAACAAATCTCTCGTGCCTTATGGTGGTATTGACCAGTGCCTTCCAATTTTTAACCGTGGGACTCGTCGGGACCAACCACAGCCTCGCTATACAGACCTTAGCCAACATCAATAACTGTGAAATGTACATTTTTGTCAGTTTATTAACTTTCCCCTTCAATCGGAGCCCAAAGAGACAAGTGGCCAGTGAACTAAGAGACACTTTAATTCTAGTAACCTGAATACATCTCCTGATCCTTCGCCAGAAAATTTGTATACATGAACACTCCCATAGAAGGTGCCAAAAGTTAGCATTGATCGAATTGCATTTCGGACAGTTAGGTGTAGCATCCGGGCGAAATTTTGCCAATCTAATAGGGGTAAAGTAGGCCCTGTGTAAGATAAACACCTGTATTTGTTGAAATTTTAATGATGAAGTATAACCTTTAGTACTGTCTGTAACCATTTCCCACTCCTTGT